>NC_041380.1:44504338-44506129 GCF_002162155.2 Triticum dicoccoides
TAACAGGTGTACGTGTGTGGGATGAGCACATGGGGGAAGAATTTGACCTAAAGGCGTTGTTGTTCGTGACCATCAATGATTGGCCTGCTCTCAGTAACCTTTCAGGACAGACAAACAAGGGATACCGCGCATGCACGCACTGTTTGGACGATACCGACAATATATATTTGGCTAATTGTAAGAAGAATGTGTACCTGGGACATCGTCGATTTCTTCCGAGCAGGCAACCCGTAAGAAAGAAAGGCAAGCATTTCAAAGGTGAGGCGGATCACCGGACGAAGCCTCGCCACCGTACTGGTGCTGATGTACATGATATGGTCAAGGATTTGAAGGTGGTCTTTGGAAAGGGTCCTGATGGACAACCTGTTCCGAATGACGCTGACGGACGCGCACCCATGTGGAAGAAGAAATCTATATTTTGGGACCTGCCCTATTGGAAAGACCTAGAGGTCCGCTCTGCAATCGACGTGATGCACGTGACGAAGAATCTTTGTGTGACCCTGCTTGGCTTCTTGGGCGTGTATGGGAAGACAAAAGATACACCTAAGACACGAGAGGACCAGCAACGTATGCACGGAAAAGACGGCATACATCAGGGTCATGCAAGCTACGCTCTTATCAAAGAAGAGAAGGAAATCTTCTTTGAATGCCTGCTCAGTATTAAGGTACCGTCTGGCTTCTCGTCGAATATAAAGAGAATAATAAACATGGCAGAGAAAAAGTTCCAGAACCTAAAGTCTCATGACTGCCACATGATTATGACGCAACTGCTTCCGGTTGCATTGAGGGGGCTTCTATCGGAAAATGTTCGATTAGCCATTGTGAAGCTATGTGCATTTCTCAATGCAATCTCTCAGAAGGTAATCGATCCAGAAATTATACCAAGGTTAGAGAATGATTTGGTGCAATGTCTTGTCAGTTTCGAGTTGGTGTTCCCACCATCCTTCTTCAACATCATGACGCATGTCCTAGTTCACCTATGCAAAGAGATTAACGTTTTGGGTCCTGTACTTCTACACAATATGTTCCCCTTTGAGAGGTTCATGGGAGTCTTAAAGAAATATGTTCATAACCGTGCTAGGCCAGAAGGAAGCATCTCCAAGGGCCGTCAAAATGAGGAGGTCATTGAGTTTTGTATTGACTTTATTCCTGACCTTAAGCCGATTGGTGTTCCTGAATCGCGGCACGAGGGCAGACTGGATGGAAAAGACACGCTAGGAGGGGAATAAATAATATGTATGGACGGACATTCTCTCACTGAAGCACACTACACAGTTCTACATAATTCCACCTTGGTGGCTCCGTATATGGATGAACACAAGAATTTGCTACGCTCCAAACACCCGGAGCGGTCTGATGACTGGATTACACGTGAACAAACCAGGAGTTTCGCCAGCTGGTTGCAGACACGTACCATGCATGACACCTCTATTGAAGATGACTTGTACTTGCTGTCCCGGTTACCATCTTCGAATATAATGACTTTCAAAGGGTACGAGATAAATGGTAATACATTTTACACGATCGCCCAAGATAAGAAGAGCACCAACCAAAACAGTGGTGTCCGCTTTGATGCAGAAACCAAGACGGGAAAGGAAACATATTATGGTTATATACAGGACATATGGGAACTTGACTATCGACGTGGTTTGAAGGTCCCTTTGTTTTGGTGCAAATGGGTCAATATGATACAAGGCGGGGTGACGGAAGACCCGCAGTACGGAATGACAACAGTGGATCTCAACAATCTTGCGTATGCAAACGAACCATTCGTCCTAGCCAATGATGTGG
>NC_041380.1:44506139-44511935 GCF_002162155.2 Triticum dicoccoides
CCGTCCCTGCGTGTGACAAACCCACACAATTTCATCTCCTTTGTATTTTTCCTGTGCCTCGATGCAATCGTGTCTGCTTCTGAGTTTTCTCTTTTTTCTTTTTCTTTTTGAAAAAGGTGTGTATTATATTAAATAATCAACATAGGTTCATTACAATCATCATCGACCGGTCGCAACACGCAGGCTGGAACTGAGCCGATCAACACACCCTTACTCACACCACTCCTACCAAACTAGCGGGAGCATGGGCAACCCTATTGCCATTTCTAGAGATCTTAGCAATAGTAAAGTCAGGGAGTTGGCCCAGCAAACTCTGAATTTCCCTACACAAGCTACCAATGGGAGATCTATTAAAGTTCTTTGAAGAAATTTGTTGGATGACATTCACACAGTCGCTCTCAATAACTACTGGCCGGTCTATGAGCTGCATGGTGTCTCGGATTCCTTCAAGACAAGCTTCAGCTTCGGCCGCCTCAGCACTAGCGCAGTTACGGATTGTGTTCCAAGCAGATCCAATCACTGCCCCATTCGTATCTCGTAGAACCGCCCCCAAGTTCCATGGTTTGTCTCCTGAATAAAGCTTGCATCAACATTCAGTTTGAGCCAACCTGAGTTAGGTCTGACCCATTGATAGTCTGCATCTATCTGTTTAGTCTCACGGAATGAAATGTCTGGCATCACTTTTCCTTTTGCTTTAAAGTCAGGAAGCGACTGTCCGGCTCTGATCGCCGCAAAGGAGCTAGCATAACTTTGTAAGAATTCTGCTGATGCCTTTATTGTATCTTTCCCGTCACCAAATATAATGTTATTTCTGAGGTGCCATGCTCGCCACCAGATGAAGAGGAGGTGTGTACGCTCCTCCTCATTCGTCTTATCGAGAGTTAGGAGGACCCAGTCACGCCCCGTACATGTAAGATCAGTGTCCCGGGGAAGGGTCCAGACCTCACGCATGGTGTCACGCAGGGCTTTAGCTTTTGTGCATCTCATGACTGCGTGATATCCATCTTCTGGTTCCATCCCACAAATAGAGCATGTAGGGAATAGCTCCAGCCCTCTCTTATGTCTACTTGTCTGAACTCCGAGTGACTCCGTCGCCAAACGCCACCCAAAATTTCTAATCTTGGGAGGAACATTTGCTTTCCAAAGCACGCTCCAAATCTTTCTTTCTCCGGTTGGCGCTGTACTATTTTGTCCCAAATCTCGATTCGCCTCCTTGTCATTAACGGCTAGCCTGTACGCACTGCGAACTGAAAAAACACCTGAGCGTTCAAAGTGCCATGCTATAAAATCCTCAGAGGTAGACTGTGGGAGGCGAATTTTTAGCACTTCGTCAACATCATGAGGTAGTAATATTTTCCTAATCAGTTCCTCATTCCATGTCCTTGTCACTGGATCGATCAGCTCGGAGACCCACTTTATCCTAGTACGAGATTGTTTCCCAGTGATTTTTAAATTTCCCCTTGGGATCCAATTATCTCTCCACACTCTGACTTTATCACCTTCACCAATCCTCCAAACGATGCCTTTCTTAAGGAGATCCAAACCATGGCAGATTCCTTGCCAGCACGGTGACGCGTTCTGGATAAAAGCAGTGTCAGCAAGATTGCCATGTGGGTAATATTTTGCCTTTAACAGTCTTGCACATAAGCTGTTCGGAAATTGGATAAGTCGCCAAGCCTGCTTCGCCGGGAGGGCTTGATTAAATAAGCGGAGGTCTCGGAATCCCATACCTCCCTTCTCTTTTGGCATTAGCAGCTTATCCCAGGCAAGCCAGTGTATCTCCCTTCTATCATTTTCGTCCCCCCACCAAAAGTTTCTGGTGATCTGTGACAGCTCCTCACACAGGCCTGCAGAAAATTTGAACACACTCATGGCATAGGTAGATAGTGCCTGGAGTACCGATTTTATGAGGCTCTCCTTAGCCGCACTGGATAAATATCTCTCACACCAATCCGTACATCTCTTCAATGAACGCTCTTTAATGGGCTGAAATTTACCATTCTTCATCCTTCCTTCAGGGACCGGAAGTCCTAGATACTTTTCTTCAAAATCAATTTTCTGAACACCCAGGATCTGTGCCACTCTCTTTCCTTCCTCCAGACTATAGGATTTGCCAAGCATAATAGAGCATTTACTAGGACTTAACAGTTGACCCGTAGCCTTTTCATACCTTGTTAGTACATTCTTAATTCTCGAGGCTTGGTCCTGATTCGCCTTAAAGAATAACAAGCTATCATCCGCGAATAGTAAGTGAGAGATGCCAGGCGCCCCTCTACAGATCTTGAACTCGTGAATATGACCGGTGTTGATCTCCGATTGTAGCAGAGTAGAGAGACAATCGGCGACGAGCAGGAATAGGTAAGGAGAATACGGGTCACCTTGTCGCAGGCCCCGAGAAGGCGAAAAGGACTGGAGGATAGTCCCGTTCATTCTCTTTTTTCTTTTCGGTAATGCTAACTGGCAAAAGTTTACTAGGAAGAAACTCCCAATGAAAGCCCTCACAACCGTTTGATTGAGATCAAACGATGACGGTTTTCCGAAAAAAAATGCCTTCTTTTGAAAGAAATTGCCTCCAACTATATATGGAAATCCAACTAAAGAACTATATATGGAAATCCAACTAAAGAACTATATATGGAAATCCAACTAAAAAACTATATATGGAAATCGTTGGCCACTGCTAATAATGACACGCTACATGGACGGCCTCGCTCATGCCATCGATATCTGATACGGGGGTCTCACGAGAGACCCATCCTGATAGATGACACATGGCATTCACAAATCTCAAAGTATCCCCCACCCCTCACTTAAAATCAAGTGGGGAGAGAGATTGGATGCTTTATGATTTGTGAATATCACGTGTCATTCATCAGGACGGGTCTCACCTGTTAACCATGAGACCTGGTCTCATATAATTTTTTTCCCCGATACGGAGACGTGCCAACTCAAAAGAGAAATAAAAGAGAATCTGATATGGTGCCCCAAACAGTCCGGTTGACTAAACTTCACCAAGTCGCTCCCTCCTCTCTCTCGCACCATGGCTCGACGCCGGGGACGGAGTTCGCCCTTGGAGACGCCCTCTAGCGCAGGTGTGACGGCTATGCTGCTATACGAAGCACCCTCTGGCATTGCAGTTTTCTCTTTCGATGTGAGCTACATCAACGGCATCACGAAGGTACTTGTTCTGGTGCTCTTTTTTTTGTTTCTGTGATCTATGAAGGACTCACGATCATCTAATCGACTTCTCTCTGTTTTTTTCTACAGTTCCTCTGGAAATCCTTGCCGTCCCTTGTTAGTAAAGCTCTCATTTTCCTTTTTATTATCCTTTTCATATTTCCTTACGCTTCCTGTTGCCAATTCCAACAGAGTAATGCCTTACAAAATTCACTCCAATTTTCACCTGCCTTTATTGTCAAAAATTTGTTAAACAGCAACTCATTACTTGTAGTGGTTATTTGTTATTGAACTGATTCAAAATCGAATCAAGCTCGTCGACCATATCGTTTCCGGGCTGGAGTCTTTCCCACTGAAAGAAATAGTGCGCTATAGCATGTAGACAATTGTCTCGCTAAATTAATCAGTGTAAAATGTCCCGCTAATAGCATATTTTCAGGGGCGGCACTATTTTCTAGAGCACACTATTTTTTTCCTTGGTCTTTCCCCATTACCATATTCTGTTTTGGTGCCATGGTGTACTGTCTTCAGTACTGGCCAGGCATCTGCTAGTAGATCGTTAAAAGTGCTGGTTGAAACCTATACTTCATGATTGTTGCAGGGCTACTAAATTACTCTGCCCCCTTTCATGAATTTTTTTAGGGGCCTTTCATGATTTAGGCTCTTGCATTATATTTTGTTATTTTAAATCCCTTCTGTTCTTATTTCTCAGAGTTTGGAAGTATTCATAAAGTCTAAGATGGTGCCCAGCCCCATTGACCTTGCTAATAAGTCTGTTGACAGTCTACTGGCTGACAGTCTCATTGAGCTGTGTGGTTCTGAGAAGACATTAGTTGTGGGAAGTGCTGAATATAAAAGAATAATTGAATCGAATCTGGTTAGTGTAACTTTGTGAGCTTCCTTGTTGCTTCTTTCCAGGTGTACAGTATTTGATCACCATTTTCTTTCAGGGAATAACCTGTATGTATGTTGATGTTCCGGACTATGAGATGATAATTTGCCATCTGAAGGATCACATCCGTAATTTGCTTGGTTTCCCAGATGATGCATCGGCTATGCTGCTACACGAAGCACCCTCTGGCATTGCAATTTTCTCTTTTGATGAGAGCTACCTCAACGGTCTAGCGAAGGTACTTTTTCATTCGTTGTTGATGCTCCTTGGTTTTTTTTTATCTCTGTGATCTATGAAGAATTCAAGATCGTGTGGTTGATTTCTCCTCTTTTTTTTGTACAGGACTTCTGGACATGCTTGCCACCACTTGTCAGTAATGCTCCCGTTTTCTTTCTTACTATTTTCTTCATATGTCCTTATGCTTCTTGTTGGTTGTTGCCAACTCGAACAGAGTAGCGCTTTACAGAACTCACTGCAATGTTTCACCAGTCTTACTCTCAATTTTTGTTGCAACATATATTAACCCATATCACTCGGTAGGTGTTATTTGTTACTCAACTGATTCAAAATCGAATCAAGCTGGTGGGTTTGGAGTCTGATTCAAAATCCTTAAAAGATCAACTGTTTCAAAATCCCATGTTCCGTTTGGTGCCATGGTGCACTGTCTTCAATGGCCAGACATCTGCTGATAGATCCTTAAAAAAGTCAATTAGCACCGGTTGAAGCCTAAGTGGGTATTGCTATGCACAAATTTCTACATCTTTCTAGCTAGTGATGAATAAAATAAAGACTTAAGCAACACTACACTTTATGACTAATTCATAGCTACTAAATTACTCTTCCTCCTTTCATGGTTTAGACACTTGAATTATATTTGACAAGCTTTTTAAATCCCTTTTGTGCTTATTTCATAGAGTCTGGTAGAATTCATGGCATATGAGATGGTGCCCACCCCCATTGACCTTGATAATGAGGCTATTGACGATCGCCTGACCAAGAGGCTCATGAAGTTGTGTGGTTCTGAGAAGAAATTAGTTGTGGGAAGTGCTGCACATAAAAGGATAATTGAAATGAAAGTGGTTAGTGTAACCTTGTATGCTCTCTTGTTGCTTCTGTCGGGTGAACAGTATTGATCACCATTTTCTTTTTCAGGAAAAAATAACATGTCTATATGTTGATATTTTGGATTGTGAGGTGATAATTTGCAGTCTAAAGAAGGCCACACTAGTAGAAAAAGGGTCAAACGTGAAGCACATTAGTGTCGGTTTGTATTTGAGCCGGCACTAATGTATACATTAGTGCCGGTTCCAACGGCTAGCCGGGCCGCTTTCATTAGTACCGGTTCGTGGCGAACCTTTAGCACCGGTTCGTGCCACGAACCGATACTAATGAGAGTGGTGGCAGGATGTTGTCCGACTGGGGCCCCTCCAGCCCCTTTAGTACTTGTTCTTGGCACAAACCGGTACTAAAGGTCGTCCTACATAAACCCTTCGTCCACCCGAGCTCGCTCTGTTCTTCCCCTTTCCCCTCTCCTCTCTGTTCTTCCCCTCTTCCTCTCGAGCTCATCACACATTTTGCCCAAAATTTGTCAAGATTTGAAGGCCCCCATCCATTCAAATGATCACAAAGGTTAGCAACTTTGTCCTTTCATCTCTCATTGCTAGATTAGCTCTTGCAATGCTTTATATAGTGATTAATTTGTGAGTTTAGTAATTTGGGAGGATATA
>NC_041380.1:44512169-44517013 GCF_002162155.2 Triticum dicoccoides
GCTAGTATTTGATTTTTATATGCAATTTTTTCTAGGAGGTATGTGAACCGGAAATTCTAACCGACCCTATTGTCGAGAGGTTAAATTTAGTTGAAAGAGAAAATGAGTACTTGAAAGAAAATTGAAAAGAATTGAGGGGAAGAAGATGGAATTGGAGTTGCATGTTGCCGATGTCGTCGATGATCACAAGATCAAGATGGAGAAAATGCGCTTGAAGATTAGAAAGATTAGAAAATATGCCATCGATAGTGAGGCTTGGTATCATTATGCTGTTGGATCCATTGTTACCTTAGTTGCGATCTTGATCATATTTGTTGTTGCATTTAAATGCTTTAGCTAGAGAGTTATTTGTTTGTTGCATTTAAGTGTTGTATGAACTTTATGTATGAACTTGTATTAATTTGGTCTATTCGGTGTTGTGTAATGAAGATGAGTCGGCAATGGATGTACGATGACCGATGCTCTCCCCAGTTCGTTGAGGGCGTGCATACTTTTCTGCTTGCGGCTGAGGCAAACAAGCGGGCGGATGGTTTTATGCCTTGTCCATGTGCTTGCTGTAAGAATGGTCACAATTACTCTACGTCAAGAACCATTCACGTCCACCTGTTTAAGTCCGGTTTCATGCCCCACTATAATGTTTGGACCAAGCACGGAGAAAGAGGGGTTATGATGGAAGACAATGAAGAAGAAGAGGACAACGACCGCTATCCTGGCCATGGGTTCCCTGAATATGATGATACAACAATGGGAGAAGAAGCTGAGCCGGTAATGCGGACAGAAGCTGAGCCGGCAATGCGGGAAGAAGCTGAAGAAGAGGCATCAGATGAGCCCGTTGATGATCTAGGTCGGGCCATTGCCGATGCAAAGAGAAACTGCGCAAGTGATTTGGAGAAGAAGAAGTTGCAGCGCATGTTAGAGGATCACAAAAATTGTTCTACCCGAATTGCGTAGGTGAAAAGAAAAAGCTGGGCACCACACTGGAATTGCTGCAATGGAAGGCAGAGAATGGTGTATCTGACAAGGGATTTGGAAAGTTGCTGGTAATGATAAAGGATATGCTTCCAAAGGACACGAATTGCCCGAGAGTACGTACGAAGCAAAGAAGGCTGTCTGCCCTCTAGGGTTAGAGGTGCAGAAGATACATGCATGCCCTAATGATTGCATCCTCTACCGCGGTGAGTACGAGGATTTGAACGCTTGCCCGGTATGTGGTGCATTGCGCTATAAGATCAGTCGCGATGACCCTGGTGATGTCGAGGGCGAGCGCCCCAGGAAGAAGATTCCTGCCAAGGTGATGTGGTATGCTCCTATAATACCACACTTGAAACGTTTGTTCCAAAACAAAGAGTATGCCAAGGCGATGCGATGGCACAGAGAAGACCGTAAGAAAGACGGAAAGTTGAGAGTACCTGCTGACGGGTCGCAGTGGAGAAAAATCGAAAGAAAGTACGGGAAGGAGTTTGCAGATGACGCAAGGAGCATATGGTTTAGTCTAAGCGCAGATGACATTAATCCTTTTGGGGAGCAGAGCAGCAACCATAGCACCTGGCCTGTGACTCTATGTTTGTATAACCTTCCTCCTTGGTTGTGCATGAAGTGGAAGTTTATTGTGATGCCAGTGCTCATCCAAGGCCCTAAGCAACCCGGCAACGACATTGATGTGTACCTAAGGCCATTAGTTGAAGAACTCTTACAACTGTGGAATGTAACAGGTGTACGTGTGTGGGATGAGCACATGGGGGAAGAATTTGACCTAAAGGCGTTGTTGTTCGTGACCATCAATGATTGGCCTGCTCTCAGTAACCTTTCAGGACAGACAAACAAGGGATACCGCGCATGCACGCACTGTTTGGACGATACCGACAATATATATTTGGCTAATTGTAAGAAGAATGTGTACCTGGGACATCGTCGATTTCTTCCGAGCAGGCAACCCGTAAGAAAGAAAGGCAAGCATTTCAAAGGTGAGGCGGATCACCGGACGAAGCATCGCCACCGTACTGGTGTTGATGTACATGATATGGTCAAGGATTTGAAGGTGGTCTTTGGAAAGGGTCCTGATGGACAACCTGTTCCGAATGACGCTGACGGACGCGCACCCATGTGGAAGAAGAAATCTATATTTTGGGACCTGCCCTATTGGAAAGACCTAGAGGTCCGCTCTGCAATCGACGTGATGCACGTGACGAAGAATCTTTGTGTGACCCTGCTTGGCTTCTTGGGCGTGTACGGGAAGACAAAAGATACACCTAAGGCACGAGAGGACCAGCAACGTATGCACGGAAAAGACGGCATACATCAGGGTCATGCAAGCTACGCTCTTATCAAAGAAGAGAAGGAAATCTTCTTTGAATGCCTGCTCAGTATTAAGGTACCGTCTGGATTCTCGTCGAATATAAAGAGAATAATAAACATGGCAGAGAAAAAGTTCCAGAACCTAAAGTCTCATGACTGCCACGTGATTATGACGCAACTGCTTCCGGTTGCATTGAGGGGGCTTCTACCGGAAAATGTTCGATTAGCCATTGTGAAGCTATGTGCATTTCTCAATGCAATCTCTCAGAAGGTAATCGATCCAGAAATTATACCAAGGTTAGAGAATGATTTGGTGCAATGTCTTGTCAGTTTCGAGTTGGTGTTCCCACCATCCTTCTTCAACATCATGACGCATGTCCTAGTTCACCTATGCAAAGAGATTAACGTTTTGGGTCCTGTACTTCTACACAATATGTTCCCCTTTGAGAGGTTCATGGGAGTCTTAAAGAAATATGTTCATAACCGTGCTAGGCCAGAAGGAAGCATCTCCAAGGGCCGTCAAAATGAGGAGGTCATTGAGTTTTGTATTGACTTTATTCCTGACCTTAAGCCGATTGGTGTTCCTGAATCGCGGCACGAGGACAGGCTGGATGGAAAAGACACGCTAGGAGGGGAATAAATAATATGTATGGACGGACATTCTCTCACTGAAGCACACTACACAGTTCTATATAATTCCACCTTGGTGGCTCCGTATATGGATGAACACAAGAATTTGCTACGCTCCAAACACCCGGAGCGGTCTGATGACTGGATTACACGTGAACAAACCAGGAGTTTTGCCAGCTGGTTGCAGACACGTACCATGCATGACACCTCTATTGAAGATGACTTGTACTTGCTGTCCCGGTTACCATCTTCGAATATAATGACTTTCAAAGGGTACGAGATAAATGGTAATACATTTTACACGATCGCCCAAGATAAGAAGAGCACCAACCAAAACAGTGGTGTCCGCTTTGATGCAGAAACCAAGACGGGAAAGGAAACATATTATGGTTATATACAGGACATATGGGAACTTGACTATCGACGTGGTTTGAAGGTCCCTTTGTTTTGGTGCAAATGGGTCAATATGATACAAGGCGGGGTGACGGAAGACCCGCAGTACGGAATGACAACAGTGGATCTCAACAATCTTGCGTATGCAAACGAACCATTCGTCCTAGCCAATGATGTGGCACAGGTTTTCTATGTGAAGGACATGTCTACCAAGCCAAGAAAAAGAAAAGATAAGGAAGTGAATGCATCGTATGATGAGCCAAAGCGGCACATAGTTCTTTCTGGGAAGAGAAACATCGTGGGAGTGGATGACAAGACAGACAAGTCAGAAGATTATGAAAAGTTTGATGAAATTGCTCCATTCACAGTGAATATTGACCCGAGCATCCCGTTAAATGATGAAGATTTTCCATGGTTACGGCGCAAAGGGACACACGCGAAGAAAAAATTTCACACCCAAAGATCTGGGATGTGATCGGCTTCACTATCATCACTTTCTTCTGTGTTTCACACCCAGAAGGGAATCTCTATAATAGTTAGGGTAGTTAATTATGTGTTTTGGCATTTGAAACACGAATAAATTTTATGCGCAAACAAATTCTTTCATGCCTTTACTGATTTTTAAAGTTAAGTTATTCACAAACTAGTGATTCACACTAATTTCAAATAATTCAAAATTTAAACTATTCAAATTTGAAAACAACGGGCACTAACAGAAAGTTTGTAATTTTTTGTACCTAAAGCAAAAATATTCACAAAGAAACTCTAAATACACAAAAAAAAACAACTCAAAAATAAATAAAGCAAAAAAAGCCCGCCTACTAGGCCAGAGCGGCCTGTATACGACTAGAAACCCAACCTGTTGTTGTTGGGCTAGAATGCAGGCCCGCAAAGGCCCAGTAGGCCAACAAGGCAGCACAGAACATGTAGGCTCAGTAGGCCTGCTTTGGAGAGGAGCTCGAGAGAGCTACCGCACGGGGGTTTATAAACCAGTGCGGTCGCCCCTCGGCTAGCGAGGTGGGACTAAACTTGCGCACCGCACCTGCGCCAGCGCACCCCCTTTAGTACCGGGTCGTGGCACCAACCGGTACTAAAGGGGGGGCCTTTAGTACCGGTTGGAGCCACCACCCGGTACTAAAGGGGGTCGCTTCCCGCCGCTTGGCCTGGCCAAAACGAGCCTTTAGTACCGGTTGGTGGCTCCAACCGGTACTAAAGGCCCCTCCTATATAAACAACACTTACGAAAATTTCAGTTTCTCATCTGTTTCTTCTCCTCTGCACCGTCGCCCGCCGCCCCCGTAAGTCTCCATCCTTCGTCGTCACCGCCGCCCCTCCCGGCCCATCCCGCGTCGTCCCCGTGGTCCTCGTCGTCACCGCCGCCCCTCCCGGCCCATCCCGCGTCGTCCCCATCCTCGTCGTCGCCGCCCCGTACGTCCCCGTCGTCGTCGCCGCCCCGGCCCGTACGTCCCCGTCCCCGTCATCGCCGCCCCGTCCCTGTCCCCGTCGTCGTCATCCCCGTCGTCGCCG
>NC_041380.1:44517055-44517949 GCF_002162155.2 Triticum dicoccoides
GCCCCGTACGTCCCCGTCGTCGTCGCCGCCCCGGCCCGTACGTCCCCGTCCCCGTCATCGCCGCCCTGTCCCTGTCCCCGTCGTCGTCATCCCCGTCGTCGCCGCGCCCGTCGCCGCCCCCCGTCGCCTCTCGCCTCGCCGGTGAGCGCGCACACACACACACATACATTTTTTGTTTTTTAGTTATACAAATAGTTAGAAATTTTTCTGTTTTTTAGAAATTGTTAGAAATTTTTCTGTTTTTTAGAAATAGTTAGAAATGTTAGAATTGTTAGAATAGTTAGAAATCTTAGAATTGTTAGAATAGTTAGAAATGTTAGAATTGTTAGAAATTTTTCTGTTTTTAGTGATAGAAATAGTTATAAAAAAGTTAGAATTGTTAGAAATTTTTCTGTTTTTTAGAAATTGTTAGAAATTTTTCTGTTTTTTAGAAATAGTTAGAAATGTTAGAATTGTTAGAAATTTTTCTGTTTTTTAGTTATAGAAATAGTTATAAAAAAGTTAGAATTGTTAGAAAATTTTCGGTTTTTTAGTTATAGAAATAGTTATAAAAAAGTTAGAAATTTTTCTTTTTTTTTAGTTCTAGAAATATTAGAAATGTTAGTTATATAGAAATGTTAGAAATTTTAGTTATCAAAATCCAATCATTAAAAAAATGTTACTTTTTGCGGGCATATAGCTAGTATTTGTTCTCGATGATGCCCGGCCCGCATCCTCGCCGTCGACCCGTCCGCGACGACGTCCGACTGACCCATGTCCGGGACTAGGCTCCGCCGGGCTGGCACTGGGAGGTGCTGCCTGGAGGGGCACGCCGCTTGATGAGGAACCCGGCCCCGGGTCCCGTCGTCGACCCTGATCTCATTTGGTGGCGTTCGTGTGGGCCAGTTTCGATGC
>NC_041380.1:44521482-44522947 GCF_002162155.2 Triticum dicoccoides
GTTATGCATATATATATATATATATATATATATATATATATATATATATATATATATATATATATATATATATATATAAATAGAATTTCTAGTAGAACCAATCATATATATATCATCAATGTCTCACAAACCACCATATTAATTTACACATACACACATGTATAGCTATATACAATTTCTCCTACATATGCATGTTGCCTTCGGAGCCAGTGGAATTAGCCTAATTGGTGCCTTCGGAGCACGATGACAATTGGAAGTGGTTCATGAGGGCGGTAGCGGGTAATAGTATTCTCCCTTCGGATTTATGACCTGGTCGAGCAAAAATCCCGCTATTTCCTCTTGAAGTGCTTCTGCGCGCTCCGTTTCTAGGAGCTTGTCCCGCACCTCTGTGAACTGTTAAGAAGGAGATCAATATGCATGTGTATTAGTTGTGTGACTAGATATCGATAATGGTGTAAAAATTGTGAATAGTGTTCTGACAAGCGTACCCATTCCTGTCTTTGAGATCTGCTCCTTTCGAACTCCATCATGCAAATGTTCTCGCAAACACAAAATGCACACAGATCAGTCCCCTGCGCCTGCTTCAGGGCCTTTATTACGAGAATGGAATTTAATTTAATCAAATAATAATTAATCAAGCATGATAATTAAAGATATGACAGCTAGCTAGCTAGCTAGTACTACTTAATTACTTACCTTGGATCGAAACTATTTCAGCTGTCGTTTCCATTCGCCTTCCATGACGCTGATGAACCTTGCCCAAGCCCTGCCCGCCGACAAACAAAATGAATAAAGGGGTTATTAAATAGTTCATATCATGAAATAACGAACTAAATAGGCCGAGATATATAGTTAATAATGATTGAAATTACCTGTTGACTATCCCAAACAAGATGTTATAGTCACTATTTGCTTTGAGTAATGAGTCCAGTATTTGAACTGTTCCGGCGTCAACTTTAATGATACACAAGACCCAGTGAAATCTGCATGCACACACGTTTGCATGTCTTAATTAAGCGGGCATATGTAAGCAAAAACATGTAGCTAGCTAGTAGGCAAAAACAGAGAATTTGTAGTACAAGAAAGTGTGACTCACTGGAAGTTGTAAGGAAGTAGTATATCTTCATTGTATTTGAAGCGCTTCAAGAACTCTAGCATGCTGTCCTCTACCTGCTTTTCATGATGCTTGTTTATTGTCCATGTGTATTCATTAACGGTGTTTGGGTCAATGAACCCAATGCCATAGCATCCACCTTTTCTCATTTCATACATCTTCATCCTGCATAATACCACAGAAAAAAATATAGTAAGGATAATTACAGATAATGATTGATCAAAAGGATCACTACAGCTAGCTTGAGACTTAAATTACAGAAAGAAATCACTTACAGACAATAGCAACTGACGATAGATTTGTCGAGTGCGTCTTGATTGTATAACTGAAACAGTTCAGAATACTCAACGG
>NC_041380.1:44522957-44531685 GCF_002162155.2 Triticum dicoccoides
ATGTATTCGAGATTATATCTATTATTCGAGACGATGTATTCGAGATTATATCTATTATTCGAGACGATGTATTCGAGATTATATCTATTATTCGAGACGATGTATTCGAGATTATATCTATTATTCAAGACGATGTATTCGAGATTATATCTATTATTCGAGACGATGTAATTTGAATACTAAATTGTTTTATATTTCTTTTGGCATAGTTAAATAAAAGCTATGGCGGACAATACCGATAGAGAGGGAGAACAGACCATGTTCGATATAATACGCGGGCCAGATGATGATCAGAGTGAAGAAGATTATGACGGCTCCAAATTTCTAAACAACACCGGAGAGGGTGATATGATATTCAATCGCGACGACCGAATTGATGAAGTCATGAACTACGATTATGACAACACCGGAGAGGTATATATATTTATATAAGCAGGCATCTGGTGATCATCA
The DNA here is from genome assembly GCF_002162155.2 of Triticum dicoccoides. Classification (NCBI taxonomy): domain Eukaryota; kingdom Viridiplantae; phylum Streptophyta; class Magnoliopsida; order Poales; family Poaceae; genus Triticum; species Triticum dicoccoides. The sequence goes on from NC_041380.1 coordinate 44,523,411, forward strand.
CATGTTTTAAATGAGTTGAAGATATATTACTGAATCGATCTTTCTTCTTTCAGCCATCCGGATCGAGCAAATCTTCAGGCAACAGGACGAAACGAGGCCCTAACAAAAAGTTGAAGGAGGGCGTAAAGTATAATATCGAGGCAATCAGACCTAATGGCGAACCATTAGCGCCTAAGAAGATTGCGGACAAGTTCGTTCGTCAGTGCGGAGTTCTTGTGAAGGACCAACTCCCGATCTCCCTTCAAGAATGGAGAGAGCCAGCAAAGCCACGTCCAGATCTTACTTTTGTCGACGACAGACAAAAAAGTTTGCTTTGGGATACTCTCATGGAACATTTCACCCTACCAGATCATTTCACAGAAGCAGATGTGCAGAAAGTCAAGGACGCTGCTCTTAGAAAGATGGCGGTTTCATTCAAGAACCACAAGAATCGTGAATGGGACAAGTATGTCAAGGGAGGAAGGAAGACTCCAGTATTCGAGGGAACACTAGAGAATCAAAGTGCTCATTGGGACGATTTCGTGAAATTCAAGGATTCAGAATTATCTAAGGAACCGTCAAGAATAAACAAGGCCAATGCCGCAAAAAAGGATAAGTTCCATAAGCTGGGGCCAGGTGGCTATGCGGTGGGAATGCCTAAGTGGGATAAGTCTGAGAAAGAGATGCTGGATGCAAGTGTCACTCCAGAAACATTGAGCTGGCCCCCCAGGTGTAGGACTTGGTTCTATGCGCATGAGGGGAGTTGGACCCGAAGACAGGCAAAGTTTCCAAGAAGGCATATCTAGACGGAGCCGAAGATAAGCTACTTGTTGCAATAGAAGAGGCTCGATCCGGGTTGTTCGAGCCCAACAGAGAGAACGACGAGCTTACGCGTGCCCTGGGAAATCCTGAACACCCGGGAAGAACACGAGGCATGGGCGCTATTCCGTGGTATGAGGGGTTTTCAGACTGGAATGCCGACTACAGAACCCGTGCGAGAAAGAAGATTGCGGAGGAGAAGAAGAGGAAGATGGAGGAGGAGCAGAGGAAGCTCGACTATGAACGCCTTCAAGGCCTAGAATCAGCGCACGCGGACTTGGAAATCAAATTCCAGCGGCAACAGGAGCAGATCGACTCACTTAGCCAGCAAAGGGGGTCTCAGCAGCTGCAACAGCTAGCGGATGATCCAGCATTGGATACCACCGCCCCATCCATGCCGAGAAGCAGCGTAGGTTCCGCCCCGTTTGACGCAATGCTGGATAGATACCCCGTGGATGACATCACGGAGAACACTAACTGCGAGCTACACTTCAAAATTAAGAACATATCCTTGAAGGTGGCGGATGGCGTTTCTTATACAAATTCCCCCAATGCAACCTTCCATTGCAACCCGATTCCAGCAGGCTATGCTCGTGTCGTGGTTGATGAGGTGGTGGACCAATATTCGGGGCTAGAGCTTGACATTCCTGGAGGTGACAAGGAGCACACACTCGGAGATGCCAAACATCGTATCATCCTATGGAGAAAGGATTACATCATCTTTCGAAGGCCACCGACACCGCGTCACTCGACTCCTCGTCGAAATCCGCCACCGAGTCAGCAGACTCCCGCTCCTCCAAGTCCACCAACGCGTGAGGCCACTCCTCCTCCTCCAAGTCCGGCAAAGTGTCAGGCCACTCCTCCTCCAAGTCCGACACAGCGTCAGACGTCCACTCCTCCTCCAAGTCCGGCACAACCTCAGGCCACTGCAAGTCCGGCACAGCTTCAGGCCACTCCTCCTCGTCCAACTCAGCCCCGTCAGCCGTCTCCGCCGCCTCAGCAATCGCAGAAAAGACACCCCGCAGCTATGGTGCGTAGCGGTACGAGTCGAGGTCATAGTACAAGAAGTACAGGCGGAGGCAAGCGATATAAATACGGTCCAAACCTCACTACTCCTCTTCCTGAGAAGGCTTACGACAGGACCGAGGAGCAAACCAATGCCATAGTGCGGGCAGAATTCGACTATCGCAAGAAGGCATAACTGCTGTCTATAAAGCTTTCCGCCATATCAACCAATGATGCTTTGAACTTAACAGTCTTAATACAATCTTAAAGGTCTAGTTGGTTATGACCTTCCACCCCCAAGGTTGGAGCATAATGTTTTCCCTTGTGATGTCCACAGTTACAAACATGATTATGTCATCGCCGAAGAATTATTGCAGCCAAATAGATTCATCCTTCTAGTTGGCAATCTGATACACTAGCCACTTTGTGCCTACATAGAACTGGCTAACAGCAGCCCGCCGTGGACTAAATTTGGATCCTTCGGTGGTGTACTCACTAGTGCAGAACCGGGCAATAGCACCGGTTCGTAAGGCCCTTTAGTGCCGGTTTAGGAACCGGCACTAAAGATTCGGCACTAAAGGCCCCCCCCCTTTAGTACCGGTTCAGCACGAACCGGTGCTAAAGGGGATCCACGTGGCACGAGCCAGTTCCGGGGGCCGGGAGCCCTTTAGTACCGGTTGGTAACACCAACCGGTACTAAATGGTTGTGGGGTTTTTGGTTTTATGATTTCTTTTTCATTTAATTTTGTGTTTTCCATTTTAATTCTTTTTCGTTTGCTGGTATTTTATGGTACTACACATTGTACACGTTATGCATATATATATATATATATATATATATATATATATATATATATATATATATATAAATAGAATTTCTAGTAGAACCAATCATATATATATCATCAATGTCTCACAAACCACCATATTAATTTACACATACACACATGTATAGCTATATACAATTTCTCCTACATATGCATGTTGCCTTCGGAGCCAGTGGCATTAGCCTAATTGGTGCCTTCGGAGCACGATGACAATTGGAAGTGGTTCATGAGGGCGGTAGCGGGTAATAGTATTCTCCCTTCGGATTTATGACCTGGTCGAGCAAAAATCCCGCTATTTCCTCTTGAAGTGCTTCTGCGCGCTCCGTTTCTAGGAGCTTGTCCCGCACCTCTGTGAACTGTTAAGAAGGAGATCAATATGCATGTGTATTAGTTATGTGACTAGATATCGATAATGGTGTAAAAATTGTGAATAGTGTTCTGACAAGCGTACCCATTCCTGTCTTTGAGATCTGCTCCTTTCGAACGCCATCATGCAAATGTTCTCGCAAACACAAAATGCACACAGATCAGTCCCCTGCGCCTGCTTCAGGGCCTTTATTACGAGAATGGAATTTAATTTGATCAGATAATAATTAATCAAGCATGATAATTAAAGATATGACAGCTAGCTAGCTAGCTAGTACTACTTAATTACTTACCTTGGATCAAAACCATTTCAGCTTTGGTTTCTATTCGCCTTCCATGACGCTGATGAACCTTGCCCAAGCCCTGCCCGCCGACAAAGAAAATGAATAAAGGGGTTATTAAATAGTTCATATCATGAAATGACGAACAAAATAGACCGAGATATATAGTTAATAATGATTGAAATTACCTGTTGACTATCCCAAACAAGATGTTATAGTCGCTATTTGCTTTGAGTAGCGAGTCCAGTATTTCAACTGTTCCAGCGTCAACTTTAATGATACACAAGATCCGGTGAAATCTGCATGCACACACGTTTGCATGTCTTAATTAAGCGGGCATATGTAAGCAAAAACATGTAGCTAGCTAGTAGGCAAAAACAGAGAATTTGTAGTACAAGAAAGTGTGACTCACTGGAAGTTGTAAGGAAGTAGTATATCTTCATTGTATTTGAGGCGCTTCAAGAACTCTAGCATGCTGTCCTCTACCTGCTTCTCATAATACTTGTTCATTTTCCATGTGTATTCATTAACGGTGTTTGGGTCAATGAACTCAATGCCATAGCGTCCATCTTTTCTCATTTCATACATCTTCATCCTGCATAATACCACAGAAAAGAATATAGTGAGGATAATTACAGGTAATGATTGATCAAAAGGATCACTACAGCTAGCTTGAGACTTAAATTACAGAAAGAAATCACTTACAGACAATAGCAACTGACGATAGATTTGTCGAGTGCGTCTTGATTGTATAACTGAAACAGTTCAGAATACTCAACGGCCACAGCTTTCTCATGGTAGTAATCATCCTTCTTGACATCCACCATGAGGGACTCTCGATTGAATCTCTTGGTAATGTCCATGTACCATTGATGCAATTCATACATTCTCGTTGGGAGCTTGTTGACATCTTCTGGCTCGACCAAAGGTTGGCCCCGGACATATTTCCGTTTTATTTCCTCCACTGTAATCCCAGGCATGTCCTCGATCTCGAGGAGTTGTCCAACAGTGATCTTGAGTTCTTCAGCCTACATTATATGCTCCTGGGTTATTACCACATCGCCCACCTCGGGAACGTAAACTGTTTGGCCACAATAATATTGGGTGCGCGTACTGTCACGTGTTGTTGGCGGCACAACAAGCGGGGGGATCGATTGCGCCGCCTGTTTTCCCAGCTGGGCAACGGTTTTCCCGCATTTTTTGACAGCTGCTTGTTGTTTGCTCGAGCTCGAGCTCGCCTCCTTCTGTAGACGTCGTCGATGTAACTTCCTGATGTGGCGCTCATAGTCTGAGTCAACAGGCTTAGGAGCTGGTGGTTGAGCCATACGAATGAAGTGGTCAACTACTTCCACAGGCACTTTCTCCCTTGGCGGCGGTGGCGGTTTCGGTCCAAAATGGGCGTCGACTTCTGCCTGCACTATGGCATTGGTTTGCTCCTCGGTCCTGTCGTATGCCCTCACAGGAAGAGGAGTAGTGAGGTTTGGACCATATTTATATCGCTTGCCTCCGCCTGTACTTCCTGTACTATGACCTCGACTCGTACCGCTACGCACCATAGCTGCGGGGTGTCTCTTCTGCGATTGCTGAGGCGGCGGAGACGGCTGACGGGGCTGAGTTGGACGAGGAGGAGTGGCCTGAAGCTATGCCGGACTTGCAGTGGCCTGAGGTTGTGCCGGACTTGGAGGAGGAGTGGACGTCTGACGCTGTGTCGGACTTGGAGGAGGAGTGGCCTGACACTTTGCCGGACTTGGAGGAGGAGGAGTGGCCTCACGCGTTGGTGGACTTCGAGGAGCGGGAGTCTGCTGACTCGGTGGCGGACTTCGACGAGGAGTCGGGTAACATGGTGTCGGTGGCCTTCGAAAGATGATGCAATCCTTTCTCCATAGGATGACACGATGTATGGCCTCTCCCAATGTGTGCTCGTTGTCACCTCTAGGAATGTCAAGCTGTAGCTCCGAATATGGGTCCACCACCTCATCAACCAAGACACGAGCATAGCCCGCTGGAATGGGGTTGCAATGGAAGGTTGCCTTGGGGGAATTTGAAAAAGCAACGGCGTCCGCCACCTTCATGGATATGTTCTTCATTTTGAAGTGTAGCTCGCAGTTAGTGTTCTCCGTGATGTCATCCACGGGGTATCTATCCAGCACTACTGCGTCGCCCGGGGCGAAACCCACGCTGCTTCTCGGCATGGATGGGGCGGTGGTATCCAATGCTGGATCATCCGCTAGCTGCTGCAGATGCTGAGACCCTCTTTGCTGGCTAAGTGAGTCGATCTGCTCCTGCTGCCGCTGGAATTTAGCTACCAATTCCGCTTGACTTGCGTCTAGGCCTTGAAGGCGTTCATAGTCCCGCTTCCTCTGCTCCTCCTCCATCTTCCTCTTCTTCTCCTCCGTAATCTTCTTTCTCGCATGGGTTCTGTAGTCGGCGTTCCAGTCCGAAAACCCCTCATACCACGGAAGAGCGCCCTTGCCTCGTCTTCTTCCCGGGTGTTCAGGATTTCCCAGGGCACGCGTAAGCTCGTCGTTCTCTCTGTTGGGCTGGAACACCCCTGATCGAGCCTCTTCTATTGCAACAAGTAGCGCATCGTCGGCTCCGTTCAGACATGCCTTCGTCGAAACATTGCCTGTCTTCGGGTCCAACTCCCCCCCATGCGCATAGAACCAAGTCCTGCACCTGGGGGGCCAGCTCTTAGTAACCGGAGTGACACTTGCATCCTCCATCTCTTTCTCAGACTTATCCCACTTAGGCATTGCCACCGCGTAGCCACCTGGCCCCAGCTTATGGAACTTATCCTTTTTTTCGGCATTCTTCTTGTTTATTCTTGGCCGTTCCTTAGCTAATTCTGAATCCTTGAATTTCACGAAATCGTCCCAATGAGCACTTTGATTCTCTAGTATCCCCTCGAATACTGGAGTCTTCCTTCCTCCCTTGACGTACTTCTCCCACGTCATTCTCTTGTGGTTCTTGAATGCAACCCCCATCTTCCTAAAAGCAGCGTCCTTGACTTTCCGCACATCTGCTTCTGTGAAATTATCTGGTAGGGTGAAATGTTCCATGAGAGTATCCCAAAGCAGATTTTTTTTATTCTCGTCGACAAAAGTAACATCTGGACGTGGATTTGCTTGCTTTCTCCATTCTTGAAGGGAGATCGGGAGTTGGTCCTTCACAAGAACTCCGCACTGACGAACGAACTTGTCTGCAATCTTCTTAGGCGCTAATGGTTCGCCATTAGGTTTGAATGCCTCGATATTGTACTTTACGCCCTCCTTCAACTTTTTGTTCGGGCCTCGTTTCGTCCTTTTGCCTGAAGATTTGCTCGATCCGGATGGCTGAAAGAAGAAAGATCGATTCGTTAATATATCTTCAACTCATTTAAAATATGCGATGATCACCAAATTCCTGCTTATATAAATATATATACCTCGCCGGTGTTTGTTGTTTCAGGATCAACATGTTCTTCGTCGTAGTTCATGACTTCATCTTCTCGGTCGTCGCGATCGAATATCATATCACCCTCTCCGGTGTTGTTTAGAAATTCAGAGACGTCAAAATCTTCTTCATTCTGATCATCATCTGGCCCGCGTATGATATCGAACATGGTCTGTTCTCTCTCTCGGTCGGTATTGTCCGCCATAGCTTTTATTTAACTATGCCAAAAGAAATATAAAATAATTTAGTATAATCTCGAATAATAGATATAATCTCGAATACATCGTCTCGAATAATAGATATAATCTCAAATACATCGTCTCGAATAATAGATTTAATCTCGAATACATCGTCTCGAATAATAGATATAATCTCGAATACATCGTCTCAAATAATATATATAATCTCGAATAAATCATCTCGAATATTATATATCGAATACATCACTAGCTAGCTAGCTAGCTAATAAAGATCGAATACTAGAGAGTAATCTAGGCGGTGGACAACCAAAGTGAAGGAACCATCACTGGATCATAGCTCGGGTGATCTCCCCATAGAACCTGCCAGGTATTGGAGAACCTGACGTCCATAGCAGCCATGTAGCGATGGACGTGCTCGTCCTCCTCCCTGACACGGTGACATACCACCTCCGGCGGGGCCGGCTCCCTCCGCACCGAAAGTGGCCCACGCGAATGCCACCAAAGGAGATGAGGGTCGACGACGGGACCCGGGGCCGGGTTCCTCACCAAGCGTCGCGCCCCTGAAGGTAGCACCTCCCAGTGCCAGCCCGGCAGAGCCCAGTCCCGGACATGGGTCCTCTGAAGCAGGACGTCGTCGCGAACGGGTCGACGGCGAGGATGCGGGCCGGGCATCGTCGACAACAAATACTATATGCAAATGTAACACTAATTATGCTATCATTGCATATGTCAAAATTCTATATGCTATTTCATACTAATTAAGCATCTAACACTAAAAACAGAAAAAACAACTTCTATACATCCATTAAAAACAGAAAAACAACATTATATAAAAAAATTCCATACTAATTAAACACTAATTATATCCATCTAACATGCATTCATACATATATACGGTGAAAAAATAATAATCTGAAAAATCTAAACTAATTAAACATACAAAATACGTATATACTAATTAACTTAATTAAGGAAATGTGCGTGTGTGTGTGTTCATGCTTGTGTGTGTGTATGGGCTCGGGGAGGGGCGGCGGCCACCGGGGGCGAGGGATCAGAGAGGGGTTAGAGGGGGAGAGCTCACAGCGGGGCGACGGCGACGGCGAGGTGATGGCCCGGGGCGGCGACACGGGGACGGCGCGACGGGGACGGGCCCGGGGCGGCGACGGAGACGAGGGCGGCGACGGCGACGGGGGCGGCGACGGGGACAGGGGCGGCGACGGGGATGAGGGCGGCGACGAGGATGGGGGCGGCGACGGCAACGGCGCGCGACGGGGGCGGCGTCGATCGATCGGAAAGAAACAGAGGGGGAGAATGAAATTTTTCGAAGTGTTGTATATATAGAAGGCACCTTTAGTACCGGTTGGAG
>NC_041380.1:44531695-44532980 GCF_002162155.2 Triticum dicoccoides
ATGCAACCTTCCATTGCAACCCGATTCCAGCAGGCTATGCTCGTGTCGTGGTTGATGAGGTGGTGGACCAATATTCGGGGCTAGAGCTTGACATTCCTGGAGGTGACAAGGAGCACACACTCGGAGATGCCAAACATCGTATCATCCTATGGAGAAAGGATTACATCATCTTTCGAAGGCCACCGACACCGCGTCACTCGACTCCTCGTCGAAATCCGCCACCGAGTCAGCAGACTCCCGCTCCTCCAAGTCCACCAACGCGTGAGGCCACTCCTCCTCCTCCAAGTCCGGCAAAGTGTCAGGCCACTCCTCCTCCAAGTCCGACACAGCGTCAGACGTCCACTCCTCCTCCAAGTCCGGCACAACCTCAGGCCACTGCAAGTCCGGCACAGCTTCAGGCCACTCCTCCTCATCCAACTCAGCCCCGTCAGCCGTCTCCGCCGCCTCAGCAATCGCAGAAAAGACACCCCGCAGCTATGGTGCGTAGCGGTACGAGTCGAGGTCATAGTACAAGAAGTACAGGCGGAGGCAAGCGATATAAATACGGTCCAAACCTCACTACTCCTCTTCCTGAGAAGGCTTACGACAGGACCGAGGAGCAAACCAATGCCATAGTGCGGGCAGAATTTGACTATCGCAAGAAGGCATAACTGATGTCTATAAAGCTTTCCGCCATATCAACCAATGATGCTTTGAACTTAACAGTCTTAATACAATCTTAAAGGACTAGTTGGTTATGACCTTCCACCCCCAAGGTTGGAGCATAATGTTTTCCCTTGTGATGTCCACAGTTACAAACATGATTATGTCATCGCCGAAGAATTATTGCAGCCAAATAGATTCATCCTTCTAGTTGGCAATCTGATACACTAGCCACTTTGTGCCTACATAGAACTGGCTAACAGCAGCCCGCCATGGACTAAATTTGGATCCTTCGGTGGTGTACTCACTAGTGCAGAACCGGGCAATAGCACCGGTTCATAAGGCCCTTTAGTGCCGGTTTAGGAACCGGCACTAAAGATTCGGCACTAAAGGCCCCCCCCCCTTTAGTACCGGTTCAGCACGAACCGGTGCTAAAGGGGATCCACGTGGCACGAGCCAGCTCCGGGGGCCGGGAGCCCTTTAGTACCGGTTGGTAACACCAACCGGTACTAAATGGTTGTGGGGTTTTTGGTTTTATGATTTCTTTTTCATTTAATTTTGTGTTTTCCATTTTAATTCTTTTTCGTTTGCTGGTATTTTACGGTACTACACATTGTACACGTTATGCATATATATATATATA
>NC_041380.1:44534581-44537248 GCF_002162155.2 Triticum dicoccoides
TAAACTGTTTGGCCACAATAATATTGGGCGCGCGTACTGTCACGTGTTGTTGGCGGCACAACAAGCGGGGGGATCGATTGCGCCGCCTGTTTTCCCAGCTGGGCAACGGTTTTCCCGCATTTTTTGACAGCTGCTTGTTGTTTGCTCGAGCTCGAGCTCGCCTCCTTCTGTAGACGTCGTCGATGTAACTTCCTGATGTGGCGCTCATAGTCTGAGTCAACAGGCTTAGGAGCTGGTGGTTGAGCCATACGAATGAAGTGGTCAACTACTTCCACAGGCACTTTCTCCCTTGGCGGCGGTGGCGGTTTCGGTCCAAAATGGGCGTCGACTTCTGCCTGCACTATGGCATTGGTTTGCTCCTCGGTCCTGTCGTATGCCCTCACAGGAAGAGGAGTAGTGAGGTTTGGACCATATTTATATCGCTTGCCTCCGCCTGTACTTCCTGTACTATGACCTCGACTCGTACCGCTACGCACCATAGCTGCGGGGTGTCTCTTCTGCGATTGCTGAGGCGGCGGAGACGGCTGACGGGGCTGAGTTGGACGAGGAGGAGTGGCCTGAAGCTATGCCGGACTTGCAGTGGCCTGAGGTTGTGCCGGACTTGGAGGAGGAGTGGACGTCTGACGCTGTGTCGGACTTGGAGGAGGAGTGGCCTGACACTTTGCCGGACTTGGAGGAGGAGGAGTGGCCTCACGCGTTGGTGGACTTGGAGGAGCGGGAGTCTGCTGACTCGGTGGCGGACTTCGACGAGGAGTCGGGTAACGTGGTGTCGGTGGCCTTCGAAAGATGATGCAATCCTTTCTCCATAGGATGACACGATGTATGGCCTCTCCCAATGTGTGCTCATTGTCACCTCTAGGAATGTCAAGCTGTAGCTCCGAATATGGGTCCACCACCTCATCAACCAAGACACGAGCATAGCCCGCTGGAATGGGGTTGCAATGGAAGGTTGCCTTGGGGGAATTTGAAAAAGCAACGGCGTCCGCCACCTTCATGGATATGTTCTTCATTTTGAAGTGTAGCTCGCAGTTAGTGTTCTCCGTGATGTCATCCACGGGGTATCTATCCAGCACTACTGCGTCGCCCGGGGCGAAACCCACGCTGCTTCTCGGCATGGATGGGCCGGTGGTATCCAATGCTGGATCATCCGCTAGCTGCTGCAGATGCTGAGACCCTCTTGGCTGGCTAAGTGAGTCGATCTGCTCCTGCTGCCGCTGGAATTTAGCTACCAATTCCGCTTGACTTGCGTCTAGGCCTTGAAGGCGTTCATAGTCCCGCTTCCTCTGCTCCTCCTCCATCTTCCTCTTCTTCTCCTCCGTAATCTTCTTTCTCGCATTGGTTCTGTAGTCGGCGTTCCAGTCCGAAAACCCCTCATACCACGGAAGAGCGCCCTTGCCTCGTCTTCTTCCCGGGTGTTCAGGATTTCCCAGGGCACGCGTAAGCTCATCGTTCTCTCTGTTGGGCTGGAACACCCCTGATCGAGCCTCTTCTATTGCAACAAGTAGCGCATCGTCGGCTCCGTTCAGACATGCCTTCGTCGAAACATTGCCTGTCTTCGGGTCCAACTCCCCCCCCCCATGCGCATAGAACCAAGTCCTGCACCTGGGGGGCCAGCTCTTAGTAACCGGAGTGACACTTGCATCCTCCATCTCTTTCTCAGACTTATCCCACTTAGGCATTGCCACCGCGTAGCCACCTGGCCCCAGCTTATGGAACTTATCCTTTTTTTCGGCATTCTTCTTGTTTATTCTCGGCCGTTCCTTAGCTAATTCTGAATCCTTGAATTTCACGAAATCGTCCCAATGAGCACTTTGATTCTCTAGTATCCCCTCGAATACTGGAGTCTTCCTTCCTCCCTTGACGTACTTCTCCCACGTCATTCTCTTGTGGTTCTTGAATGCAACCCCCATCTTCCTAAAAGCAGCGTCCTTGACTTTCCGCACATCTGCTTCTGTGAAATTATCTGGTAGGGTGAAATGTTCCATGAGAGTATCCCAAAGCAGATTTTTTTTATTCTCGTCGACAAAAGTAACATCTGGACGTGGATTTGCTTGCTTTCTCCATTCTTGAAGGGAGATCGGGAGTTGGTCCTTCACAAGAACTCCGCACTGACGAACGAACTTGTCTGCAATCTTCTTAGGCGCTAATGGTTCGCCATTAGGTTTGAATGCCTCGATATTGTACTTTACGCCCTCCTTCAACTTTTTGTTCGGGCCTCGTTTCGTCCTTTTGCCTGAAGATTTGCTCGATCCGGATGGCTGAAAGAAGAAAGATCGATTCGTTAATATATCTTCAACTCATTTAAAATATGCGATGATCACCAAATTCCTGCTTATATAAATATATATACCTCGCCGGTGTTTGTTGTTTCAGGATCAACATGTTCTTCGTCGTAGTTCATGACTTCATCTTCTCGGTCGTCGCGATCGAATATCATATCACCCTCTCCGGTGTTGTTTAGAAATTCAGAGACGTCAAAATCTTCTTCATTCTGATCATCATCTGGCCCGCGTATGATATCGAACATGGTCTGTTCTCTCTCTCGGTCGGTATTGTCCGCCATAGCTTTTATTTAACTATGCCAAAAGAAATATAAAATAATTTAGTATAATCTCGAATAATAGATATAATCTCGAATACATCGTCTCGAATAATAGATATAATCTC
>NC_041380.1:44538461-44540204 GCF_002162155.2 Triticum dicoccoides
GGATCGGTACTAAAGGTCTGTTTTGGCTAGCCCAAGCGGCGGGAAGCGACCCCCTTTAGTACCGGGTGGTGGCTCCAACCGGTACTAAAGGCCCCCTTTAGTACCGGTTGGAGTACTCCACGTCCAGGCCGACAATGAACCTCTGATGTGTGTTGACCTCGGTGCGAACTTTATCTAGTATTTCATTGATGAACTTATCAATTGTTGCGCCACTCCTTGTCACTATGGCCTCAATCAGAGTACCGTAGGGGGATTTGACCATGTGCATAGATGTCTACACCATTTGAAGAACTGACAGATGGAAAAATGTTTGAGTACAGAAGGACTGAGAGAACAACTACTAACCAGGATAAGAAGAACTTGCTTGCGCGTGTGCGACGCGGATGAGTGCCGGCGGCCGAGGAGGCTTGCGTGTGAGGGAGGCCACTGGGGTGCCAATGAACAATAAAACATGCCTCCGATACGTGAATGACATGCAAATTCGCCTTAACAAAATCCTCTGATGCGTGAACCTGCCTTTGATACATATCGAAGGTAGGTTCTCTTCATTGGCACCCCCATGGCCTCCCTCTCCCCGCGCAAGCCTCCTCGGCAGCCGGCACTCATCCGCTTTGCACACGCACATGCAAATTTATTCTTATCCTGAGTAGTAGTTTTTCTTTCAGTCCTCCTGTACTCAAACATTTTTCTATCTGTCAGTTATCCAAATGGTGTAGACATCTGTGCACATTGTCAAAGCTCCCTGCGATACTTTGATTGAGGCCGTAGTGACTACGAGTGGAGCAACCGTCGATAAGTTCATTAAAGATATACTAGATGAAGTTCGCACTGAGGTCAACATGCATCAGAGGTTCATAGTCGCCCTGGACGTGGAGTACACCACCGAAGGATTTGAATTCAGTCCACGACGGGTTGTTGTTATCGAGTTCTGTGTAGGCACAAAGTGCCTAGTGTACCAAATTGTCGTCTAGAAGGATGAATCTATGTGGCTACAACAATTCTTCGGCGATGACAGGATCATGTTTGTAATCGTGGACATCGCGACAGACAACATTATGTTGCAGCCTTGGAGGTTGAAGGCCAAAAACCAATTGGACCTCCAAGATTGTATTAAGAATGATAAGTTTACAACATCTTTGGATGATATTGCGGAAAGCTTTATAAACACCAGCTATGCCTCCTTGCAACAGTCGAAGAAGAGTTCAATTATAATAAAGGGTGGGAGCAAGAGCCCTTGACCAAGTAGCAGGTGGAATGCGCATGCTTGGATGCGTTCGTGTGCCATTGGGGTTACATCATGATGGAGTATTACGATTACTTAAATGCACAATATTACCTACCCATGGCCGAGTCAAGGCTAAGAAGGCAGAGGGAGAAAGAGGGGCAGAAGCTCAAGATGACCGTGAAGAGGAAATTGGCTAAAGATGGTACCCTTATTCTTATATGGTGCATAGTTTCTTCTATACCTGTTTGTATTGTGAACTAATTTGAACTCAGCGGTAATGTGTGTGTTGTGAACTACTTTGAATTCAGTCTGAATTGTGTGGTGAGTGGACCTAAGTCATGGTCTTTTAATGTAATGTGTGAACTGAAATTCAGTTTCGGTTTCCTCTAAAATGAATGCAAACCTATGCATGGAGGACTGGCTTGAGTAGAGCCTCAATGGTATATGAAGTTCACGCTTGATGAAATTCAAGTGTTAGATATCTATTCTGGAGGAGATAAGGCAGAAAATGCCGTCCA
>NC_041380.1:44611946-44613589 GCF_002162155.2 Triticum dicoccoides
TTTTTGACTGACCCTCAAGACCAATAGTTATGAAAAGATTCTATGCAAGCAAGTGGAAATAGTTAGCCATCATCCGATCATAATTGTAATTATCCCCAACCATGACGAGAAATACATTTTTCCTGCCTGCGAGAATTCTCCTTTTAGATTATCAAACGACGAAGATCAGTGTAAAACTAAAAGAAGGATTTAAGTGCAGCAAAAGAATAAGCAAGAATCAAGAATAAAATTGAATAGACCCACTGAGGATGCACGACAAGAAAAATCAATGGCAGGAAAGCACTAATGCAAAAGGACATGCACACCTAGTAACGTACCCACTCCAATCTAGCATATGAGTGAAATCAAATTAACAGGTAGATTAAGCACAATCCGTAGCCGTAGGTAAAATAGGAAATCACCGTGACAATAGAAAGAGTGAGTAGCACAGTCTAGAGCAGGACATTGGGCATCGTTGTTTGCAATACCTTATGGTGACAGTGCATACATAGGAGATCCTTGAGCAGATGAGCTCATCCTCCCTGTGAAGAACTCGGCTAGTGTAGCACCACCAGGGTGCTGCCGATGGGGATGGGGAGTCCTCGTACGTGGATGTGAAGGGAGGGGGTTGCACACCCGATGACGGCCGCCCAGAGAGAAGCTCAGTTCGTGTTGATTGGTGGCAGCGGCAGGAGGCGACGGTCCGGCGCCAGACCTGGCTGGGGCTGCCCTACCTTGCGCGGCCAGTGGGGATACCGCAGCGGCGTGATCTAGTCTTCTAGCCGTCACGCCTTCATACGGAGGGACGGGGGGCTGCACACCCGACGACGGCCGGCTACAGAGAATCCCCGTCGCTGTCCGCCGGTGGCAGCAGCAGGAGGCAGCGGTGGTTCTGCACCAAACCTGCTGGGGCTACCTTACCTCGCGTGGTGTGCGGGGATATACGGGACCGGCTTGGCGCCATGATTGTAGGTCGATGTTTAAGAGACACGAAGAAATCGGCTTCATTGGCTCTTGATTTGCTGGCGCATCGGTTACAGAAGGCCAAAGAGCAAACCGACGGTTCGCTTCGCTGATCAGGTATAAGGCTACGTACTAGAACTAAATTGAGTCACACACACGATTATTATTAGAGAAAAAGAAAGAAAAACTGATGTGCAGGACGTGGTTAGCTTGCATGCCTGTGGCATTTTAGCTTTCCTTCAGTTACTTGCATGTCCGTAGAAAGAAAAGCTTTGTATCAGCTATTCTAGGGGTGCATCCCTATTTTCTTTTCTTTCCTTGGTTGTAACAGTGTCCGTGCGTTTCGTTGTAATTCTTGCCGGTTGATGGCTTTGTTAATTTAAAGTCTGAGAAGAGTCGAGCCTTGCTCAGGCTCGTTTCGAGCCTTTTCTCTAAAAAAATAGCTTGCATGTTAAGAGAAATATGGTAGTGAGGTGAATCTCTTAGGTATATATATTAGATCAATAGCCAATAGTGAATGGATCTTTCATAGATATATCTAACCAAATTAGACTAGTTAGAAAATCATAATTTTATCTCAGTCAGTTATAATTATTAGACTTATACCACTATTCATATCTACAAACGAACAAGGAGCCCATCAATACCCATTATAAATTATAACTACCATGTTCGCCTATGGGTTGGCATGCGCGACCTTG
>NC_041380.1:44618544-44619978 GCF_002162155.2 Triticum dicoccoides
TTTTCTTTCTTACTATTTTCTTCATATGTCCTTATGCTTCTTGTTGGTTGTTGCCAACTCGAACAGAGTAGCGCTTTACAGAACTCACTGCAATGTTTCACCAGTCTTACTCTCAATTTTTGTTGCAACATATATTAACCCATATCACTCGGTAGGTGTTATTTGTTACTCAACTGATTCAAAATCGAATCAAGCTGGTGGGTTTGGAGTCTGATTCAAAATCCTTAAAAGATCAACTGTTTCAAAATCCCATGTTCCGTTTGGTGCCATGGTGCACTGTCTTCAATGGCCAGACATCTGCTGATAGATCCTTAAAAAAGTCAATTAGCACCGGTTGAAGCCTAAGTGGGTATTGCTATGCACAAATTTCTACATCTTTCTAGCTAGTGATGAATAAAATAAAGACTTAAGCAACACTACACTTTATGACTAATTCATAGCTACTAAATTACTCTTCCTCCTTTCATGGTTTAGACACTTGAATTATATTTGACAAGCTTTTTAAATCCCTTTTGTGCTTATTTCATAGAGTCTGGTAGAATTCATGGCATATGAGATGGTGCCCACCCCCATTGACCTTGATAATGAGGCTATTGACGATCGCCTGACCAAGAGGCTCATGAAGTTGTGTGGTTCTGAGAAGAAATTAGTTGTGGGAAGTGCTGCACATAAAAGGATAATTGAAATGAAAGTGGTTAGTGTAACCTTGTATGCTCTCTTGTTGCTTCTGTCGGGTGAACAGTATTGATCACCATTTGCTTTTTCAGGAAAAAATAACATGTCTATATGTTGATATTTCGGATTGTGAGGTGATAATTTGCAGTCTAAAGAAGGCCACACTAGTAGAAAAAGGGTCAAACGTGAAGCACATTAGTGTCGGTTTGTATTTGAGCCGGCACTAATGTCTACATTAGTGCCGGTTCCAACGGCTAGCCGGGCCGCTTTCATTAGTACCGGTTCGTGGCAAACCTTTAGCACCGGTTCGTGCCACGAACCGATACTAATGAGAGTGGTGGCAGGAAGTTGTCCGACTGGGGCCCCTCCAGCCCCTTTAGTACCTGTTCTTGGCACAAACCGGTACTAAAGGTCATCCTACATAAACCCTTCGTCCACCCGAGCTCGCTCTGTTCTTCCCCTTTCCCCTCTCCTCTCTGTTCTTCCCCTCTTCCTCTCGAGCTCATCACACATTTTGCCCAAAATTTGTCAAGATTTGAAGGCCCCCATCCATTCAAATGATCACAAAGGTTAGCAACTTTGTTCTTTCATCTCTCATTGCTAGATTAGCTCTTGCAATGCTTTATATAGTGATTAATTTGTGAGTTTAGTAATTTGGGAGGATATCTATATATATATAAATATATATATATATGTGTGTGTGTGTGTGTGTGTGTGTGTGTGTGTGTGTGTGTGTGTGTGTGTGTGTGTGTGTGTGTG
>NC_041380.1:44620765-44625219 GCF_002162155.2 Triticum dicoccoides
CGGTGTTGTGTAATGAAGATGAGTCGGCAATGGATGTACGATGACCGATGCTCTCCCCAGTTCGTTGAGGGCGTGCATACTTTTCTGCTTGCGGCTGAGGCAAACAAGCGGGCGGATGGTTTTATGCCTTGTCCATGTGCTTGCTGTAAGAATGGTCACAATTACTCTACGTCAAGAACCATTCACGTCCACCTGTTTAAGTCCGGTTTCATGCCCCACTATAATGTTTGGACCAAGCACGGAGAAAGAGGGGTTATGATGGAAGACAATGAAGAAGAAGAGGACAACGACAGCTATCCTGGCCATGGGTTCCCTGAATATGATGATACAACAATGGGAGAAGAAGCTGAGCCGGTAATGCGGACAGAAGCTGAGCCGGCAATGCGGGAAGAAGCTGAAGAAGAGGCATCAGATGAGCCCGTTGATGATCTAGGTCGGGCCATTGCCGATGCAAAGAGAAACTGCGCAAGTGATTTGGAGAAGAAGAAGTTGCAGCGCATGTTAGAGGATCACAAAAATTGTTCTACCCGAATTGCGTAGGTGAAAAGAAAAAGCTGGGCACCACACTGGAATTGCTGCAATGAAAGGCAGAGAATGGTGTATCTGACAAGGGATTTGGAAAGTTGCTGGTAATGATAAAGGATATGCTTCCAAAGGACACGAATTGCCCGAGAGTACGTACGAAGCAAAGAAGGCTGTCTGCCCTCTAGGGTTAGAGGTGCAGAAGATACGTGCATGCCCTAATGATTGCATCCTCTACCGCGGTGAGTACGAGGATTTGAACGCTTGCCCGGTATGTGGTGCATTGCGCTATAAGATCAGTCGCGATGACCCTGGTGATGTCGAGGGCGAGCGCCCCAGGAAGAAGATTCCTGCCAAGGTGATGTGGTATGCTCCTATAATACCACGCTTGAAACGTTTGTTCCAAAACAAAGAGTATGCCAAGGCGATGCGATGGCACAGAGAAGACCGTAAGAAAGACGGAAAGTTGAGAGTACCTGCTGACGGGTCGCAATGGAGAAAAATCGAAAGAAAGTACGGGAAGGAGTTTGCAGATGACGCAAGGAGCATATGGTTTGGTCTAAGCGCAGATGACATTAATCCTTTTGGGGAGCAGAGCAGCAACCATAGCACCTGGCCTGTGACTCTATGTTTGTATAACCTTCCTCCTTGGTTGTGCATGAAGTGGAAGTTTATTGTGATGCCAGTGCTCATCCAAGGCCCTAAGCAACCCGGCAACGACATTGATGTGTACCTAAGGCCATTAGTTGAAGAACTCTTACAACTGTGGAATGTAACAGGTGTACGTGTGTGGGATGAGCACATGGGGGAAGAATTTGACCTAAAGGCGTTGTTGTTCGTGACCATCAATGATTGGCCTGCTCTCAGTAACCTTTCAGGACAGACAAACAAGGGATACCGCGCATGCACGCACTGTTTGGACGATACCGACAATATATATTTGGCTAATTGTAAGAAGAATGTGTACCTGGGACATCGTCGATTTCTTCCGAGCAGGCAACCCGTAAGAAAGAAAGGCAAGCATTTCAAAGGTGAGGCGGATCACCGGACGAAGCCTCGCCACCGTACTGGTGCTGATGTACATGATATGGTCAAGGATTTGAAGGTGGTCTTTGGAAAGGGTCCTGATGGACAACCTGTTCCGAATGACGCTGACGGACGCGCACCCATGTGGAAGAAGAAATCTATATTTTGGGACCTGCCCTATTGGAAAGACCTAGAGGTCCACTCTGCAATCGACGTGATGCACGTGACGAAGAATCTTTGTGTGACCCTGCTTGGCTTCTTGGGCGTGTATGGGAAGACAAAAGATACACCTAAGGCACGAGAGGACCAGCAACGTATGCACGGAAAAGACGGCATACATCAGGGTCATGCAAGCTACGCTCTTACCAAAGAAGAGAAGGAAATCTTCTTTGAATGCCTGCTCAGTATTAAGGTACCGTCTGGCTTCTCGTCGAATATAAAGAGAATAATAAACATGGCAGAGAAAAAGTTCCAGAACCTAAAGTCTCATGACTGCCACGTGATTATGACGCAACTGCTTCCGGTTGCATTGAGGGGGCTTCTACCGGAAAACGTTCGATTAGCCATTGTGAAGCTATGTGCATTTCTCAATGCAATCTCTCAGAAGGTAATCGATCCAGAAATTATACCAAGGTTAGAGAATGATTTGGTGCAATGTCTTGTCAGTTTCGAGTTGGTGTTCCCACCATCCTTCTTCAACATCATGACGCATGTCCTAGTTCACCTATGCAAAGAGATTAACGTTTTGGGTCCTGTACTTCTACACAATATGTTCCCCTTTGAGAGGTTCATGGGAGTCTTAAAGAAATATGTTCATAACCGTGCTAGGCCAGAAGGAAGCATCTCCAAGGGCCGTCAAAATGAGGAGGTCATTGAGTTTTGTATTGACTTTATTCCTGACCTTAAGCCGATTGGTGTTCCTGAATCGCGGCACGAGGGCAGACTGGATGGAAAAGACACGCTAGGAGGGGAATAAATAATATGTATGGACGGACATTCTCTCACTGAAGCACACTACACAGTTCTACATAATTCCACCTTGGTGGCTCCGTATATGGATGAACACAAGAATTTGCTACGCTCCAAACACCCGGAGCGGTCTGATGACTGGATTACACGTGAACAAACCAGGAGTTTCGCCAGCTGGTTGCAGACACGTACCATGCATGACACCTCTATTGAAGATGACTTGTACTTGCTGTCCCGGTTACCATCTTCGAATATAATGACTTTCAAAGGGTACGAGATAAATGGTAATACATTTTACACGATCGCCCAAGATAAGAAGAGCACCAACCAAAACAGTGGTGTCCGCTTTGATGCAGAAACCAAGACGGGAAAGGAAACATATTATGGTTATATACAGGACATATGGGAACTTGACTATCGACGTGGTTTGAAGGTCCCTTTGTTTTGGTGCAAATGGGTCAATATGATACAAGGCGGGGTGACGGAAGACCCGCAGTACGGAATGACAACAGTGGATCTCAACAATCTTGCGTATGCAAACGAACCATTCGTCCTAGCCAATGATGTGGTACAGGTTTTCTATGTGAAGGACATGTCTACCAAGCCAAGAAAAAGAAAAGATAAGGAAGTGAATGCATCGTATGATGAGCCAAAGCGGCACATAGTTCTTTCTGGGAAGAGAAACATCGTGGAAGTGGATGACAAGACAGACAAGTCAGAAGATTATGAAAAGTTTGATGAAATTGCTCCATTCACAGTGAATATTGACCCGAGCATCCCGTTAAATGATGAAGATTTTCCATGGTTACGGCGCAAAGGGACACACGCGAAGAAAAAATTTCACACCCAAAGATCTGGGATGTGATCGGCTTCACTATCATCACTTTCTTCTGTGTTTCACACCCAGAAGGGAATCTCTGTAATAGTTAGGGTAGTTAATTATGTGTTTTGGCATTTGAAACACGAATAAATTTTATGCGCAAACAAATTCTTTCATGCCTTTACTGATTTTTAAAGTTAAGTTATTCACAAACTAGTGATTCACACTAATTTCAAATAATTCAAAATTTAAACTATTCAAATTTGAAAACTACGGGCACTAACAGAAAGTTTGTAATTTTTTGTACCTAAAGCAAAAATATTCACAAAGAAACTCTAAATACACAAAAAAAACAACTCAAAAATAAATAAAGCAAAAAAAGCCCGCCTAATAGGCCAGAGCGGCCTGTATACGACTAGAAACCCAACCTATTGTTGTTGGGCTAGAATGCAGGCCCGCAAAGGCCCAGTAGGCCAACAAGGCAGCACAGAACATGTAGGCTCAGTAGGCCTGCTTTGGAGAGGAGCTCGAGAGAGCTACCGCACGGGGGTTTATAAACCAGTGCGGTCGCCCCTCGGCTAGCGAGGTGGGACTAAACTTGCGCACCGCACCTGCGCCAGCGCACCCCCTTTAGTACCGGGTCGTGGCACCAACCGGTACTAAAGGGGGGGGCCTTTAGTACCGGTTGGAGCCACCACCCGGTACTAAAGGGGGTCGCTTCCCGCCGCTTGGCCTGGCCAAAACGAGCCTTTAGTACCAGTTGGTGGCTCCAACCGGTACTAAAGGCCCCTCCTATATAAACAACACTTACGAAAATTTCAGTTTCTCATCTGTTTCTTCTCCTCTGCACCGTCGCCCGCCGCCCCCGTACGTCTCCATCCTTCGTCGCCGCCCCGTCCCCGTGGTCCTCGTCGTCACCGCCGCCCCGTCCCGGCCCATCCCGCGTCGTCCCCATCCCCGTCGTCGCCGCCCCGTACGTCCCCGTCGTCGTCGCCGCCCCGGCCCGTACGTCCCCGTCCCCGTCATCGCCGCCCTGTCCCTGTCCCCGTCGTCGTCATCCCCGTCGTCGCCGCGCCCGTCGCCGCCCCCCGTCGCCTCTCGCCTCGCCGGTGAGCGC
>NC_041380.1:44626602-44640952 GCF_002162155.2 Triticum dicoccoides
AGACGATGTATTCGAGATTATATCTATTATTCGAGACGATGTATTCGAGATTATATCTATTATTCGAGACGATGTATTCGAGATTATATCTATTATTCGAGACGATGTATTCGAGATTATATCTATTATTCGAGACGATGTATTCGAGATTATATCTATTATTCAAGACGATGTATTCGAGATTATATCTATTATTCGACACGATATAATTTGAATACTAAATTGTTTTATATTTCTTTTGGCATAGTTAAATAAAAGCTATGGCGGACAATACCGATAGAGAGGGAGAACAGACCATGTTCGATATAATACGCGGGCCAGATGATGATCAGAGTGAAGAAGATTATGACGGCTCCAAATTTCTAAACAACACCGGAGAGGGTGATATGATATTCAATCGCGACGACCGAATTGATGAAGTCATGAACTACGATTATGACAACACCGGAGAGGTATATATATTTATATAAGCAGGCATCTGGTGATCATCACATGTTTTAAATGAGTTGAAGATATATTACCGAATCGATCTTTCTTCTTTCAGCCATCCGGATCGAGCAAATCTTCAGGCAACAGGACGAAACGAGGCCCTAACAAAAAGTTGAAGGAGGGCGTAAAGTATAATATCGAGGCAATCAGACCTAATGGCGAACCATTAGCGCCTAAGAAGATTGCAGACAAGTTCGTTCGTCAGTGCGGAGTTCTTGTGAAGGACCAACTCCCGATCTCCCTTCAAGAATGGAGAGAGCCAGCAAAGCCACGTCCAGATCTTACTTTTGTCGACGACAGACAAAAAAGTTTGCTTTGGGATACTCTCATGGAACATTTCACCCTACCAGATCATTTCACAGAAGCAGATGTGCAGAAAGTCAAGGACGCTGCTCTTAGAAAGATGGCGGTTGCATTCAAGAACCACAAGAATCGTGAATGGGACAAGTATGTCAAGGGAGGAAGGAAGACTCCAGTATTCGAGGGAACACTAGAGAATCAAAGTGCTCATTGGGACGATTTCGTGAAATTCAAGGATTCAGAATTATCTAAGGAACCGTCAAGAATAAACAAGGCCAATGCCGCAAAAAAGGATAAGTTCCATAAGCTGGGGCCAGGTGGCTATGCGGTGGGAATGCCTAAGTGGGATAAGTCTGAGAAAGAGATGCTGGATGCAAGTGTCACTCCAGAAACATTGAGCTGGCCCCCCAGGTGCAGGACTTGGTTCTATGCGCATGGGGGAGTTGGACCCGAAGACAGGCAAAGTTTCCAAGAAGGCATATCTAGACGGAGCCGAAGATAAGCTACTTGTTGCAATAGAAGAGGCTCGATCCGGGTTGTTCGAGCCCAACAGAGAGAACGACGAGCTTACGCGTGCCCTGGGAAATCCTGAACACCCGGGAAGAACACGAGGCATGGGCGCTATTCCGTGGTATGAGGGGTTTTCAGACTGGAATGCCGACTACAGAACCCGTGCGAGAAAGAAGATTGCGGAGGAGAAGAAGAGGAAGATGGAGGAGGAGCAGAGGAAGCTCGACTATGAACGCCTTCAAGGCCTAGAATCAGCGCACGCCGACTTGGCAATCAAATTCCAGTGGCAGCAGGAGCAGATCGACTCACTTAGCCAGCAAAGGGGGTCTCAGCAGCTGCAACAGCTAGCGGATGATCCAGCATTGGATACCACCGCCCCATCCATGCTGAGAAGCAGCGTAGGTTCCGCCCCGTTTGACGCAATGCTGGATAGATACCCCGTGGATGACATCACGGAGAACACTAACTGCGAGCTACACTTCAAAATTAAGAACATATCCTTGAAGGTGGCGGATGGCGTTGCTTATACAAATTCCCCCGATGCAACCTTCCATTGCAACCCGATTCCAGCAGGCTATGCTCGTGTCGTGGTTGATGAGGTGGTGGACCAATATTCGGGGCTAGAGCTTGACATTCCTGGAGGTGACAAGGAGCACACACTCAGAGATGCCAAACATCGTATCATCCTATGGAGAAAGGATTACATCATCTTTCGAAGGCCACCGACACCGCGTCACTCGACTCCTCATCGAAATCCGCCCCCGAGTCAGCAGACTCCCGCTCCTCCAAGTCCACCAACGCGTGAGGCCACTCCTCCTCCTCCAAGTCCGGCAAAGTGTCAGGCCACTCCTCCTCCAAGTCCGACACAGCGTCAGACGTCCACTCCTCCTCCAAGTCCGGCACAACCTCAGGCCACTGCAAGTCCGGCACAGCTTCAGGCCACTCCTCCTCGTCCAACTCAGCCCCGTCAGCCGTCTCCGCCGCCTCAGCAATCGCAGAAAAGACACCCCGCAGCTATGGTGCGTAGCGGTACGAGTCGAGGTCATAGTACAAGAAGTACAGGCGGAGGCAAGCGATATAAATACGGTCCAAACCTCACTACTCCTCTTCCTGAGAAGGCTTACGACAGGACCGAGGAGCAAACCAATGCCATAGTGCGGGCAGAAGTCGACGCCCATTTTGGACCGAAACTGCCACCGCCGCCAAGGGAGAAAGTGCCTGTGGAAGTAGTTGACCACTTCATTCGTATGGCTCAACCACCAGCTCCTAAGCCTGTTGACATAGACTATGAGCGCCACATCAGGAAGTTTCATCGACAACGTCTACAGAAGGAGGCGAGCTCGAGCTCGAGCAAGCAACAAGCAGCTGTCAAAAAATGCGGGAAAACCGTTGCCCAGCTGGGAGAACAGGCGGCGCAATCGATCCCCCCGCTTGTTGTGCCGCCAACAACACGTGACAGTACGCGCGCCCAATATTATTGTGGCCAAACAGTTTACGTTCCCGAGGTGGGCGATGTGGTAATAACCCAGGAGCATATAATGCAGCCTAAAACTCTCAAAATCATTGTTGGACAACTCCTCGAGATCGAGGACATGCCTGTGCTTACAGAGGAGGAAATAAAACGGAAATATGCCCGGGGCCAACCTTTGGTCAAGCCAGAAGAGGTCAAGAAGCTCCCAACGAGAATGTATGAATTGCATCAATGGTACATGGACATTACCAAGAGATCCGATCGAGAGTCCCTCATGGTGCAAGTCAAGAAGGATCATGACTACCATGAGAAACCTATGACCGTTGAGTATTCTGAACTGTTTCAGTTATACAATCAAGACGCACTCGACAAATCTATCGTCAGTTGCTATTGTCTGTAAGTGATTTCTTTCTGTAATTTAAGTCTCAAGCTAGCTGTAGTGATCCTTTTGATCAATCATTATCTGTAATTATCCTTACTATATTTTTTTCTGTGGTATTATGCAGGATGAAGATGTATGAAATGAGAAAAGGTGGATGCTATGGCATTGGGTTCATTGACCCAAACACCGTTAATGAATACACATGGACAATAAACAAGCATCATGAAAAGCAGGTAGAGGACAGCATGCTAGAGTTCTTGAAGCGCTTCAAATACAATGAAGATATACTACTTCCTTACAACTTCCAGTGAGTCACACTTTCTTGTACTACAAATTCTCTGTTTTTGCCTACTAGCTAGCTACATGTTTTTGCTTACATATGCCCGCTTAATTAAGACATGCAAACGTGTGTGCATGCAGATTTCACTGGGTCTTGTGTATCATTAAAGTTGACGCCGGAACAGTTCAAATACTGGACTCATTACTCAAAGCAAATAGTGACTATAACATCTTGTTTGGGATAGTCAACAGGTAATTTCAATCATTATTAACTATATATCTCGGCCTATTTAGTTCGTTATTTCATGATATGAACTATTTAATAACCCCTTTATTCATTTTGTTTGTCGGCGGGCAGGGCTTGAGCAAGGTTCATCAGCGTCATGGAAGGCGAATGGAAACGACAGCTGAAATGGTTTTGACCCAAGGTAAGTAATTAAGTAGTACTCCCTCTGTAAACTAATATAAGAGTGTTTAGATAACTAAAATAGTAATCTAAACGCTCTTATATTAGTTTACGGAGGGAGTACTAGCTAGCTAGCTAGCTGCCATCTCTTTAATTATCATGCTTGATTAATTATTATCTGATCAAATTAAATTCCATTCTCGTAATAAAGGCCCTGAAACAGGCGCAGGGGACTAATCTGTGTGCATTCTGCGTTTGCGAGAACATTCGCATGATGACGTCCAAAAGGAGCAGATCTCAAAGACAGGAATGGGTACGCTTGTCAGAACACTATTCACAATTTTTATACCATTATCGATATCTAGTCACACAACTAATACACATGCATATTGATCTCCTTCTTAACTGTTCAAAGAGGTGCGGGACAAACTCCTAGAAACGGAGCGCGTAGAAGCACTTCAAGAGGAAATAGCGGGATTTTTGCTCGACCAGGTCATAAATCCGAAGGGAGAATACTATTACCCGCTACCGCCCCCATCGACCAGGTCATGAACCACTTCCAATTGTCATCGTGCTCCGAAGGCACCAATTAGGCTACTGCCACTGGCTCCGAAGGCAACATGCATATGTAGGAGAAATTGTATATAACTATACATGTGTGTATGTGTGAATTAATATGGTGGTTTGTGAGACATTGATGATATATATATGATTGGTTCTACTAGAAATTCTATTTATATATATATGCATAATGTGTACAATGTGTAGTATCGTAAAATACCAGCAAACGAAAAACAATTAAAATGGAAAACACAAAATTAAATGAAAAATAAATCATAAAACCAAAAAAAACCCAAACATTTTAGTACCGGTTGGTGTTACCAACCGGTACTAAAGGGTTCCCGGCCCCCAGAGCTGGCTCGTGCCACGTGGTTGCCCTTTAGCACCGGTTCATGCTGAACTGGTATTAAAGTGGGGGGCCTTTAGTGACCACACTTTAGTGCCGGTTATGGAACCGGCACTAAAGGGCCTTACGAACCGGTGCTATTGCCCGGTTCTGCACTAGTGCCATGGGCACTTTATTGCCTGATGAAGAGAAAGCAGACCCTGTGAAAAATATAATATCGTTCTTACGTCAACATGACTTTGATATCCCAGGTGGGAAGGTGAGCTTACGGCCTGTCCTTCCTAATTTCTCTAATGCGATATTACTTGTTTTACTTCTCCCTTATCAATGTTGGTACTACTTTCCTTTCTTTTCTTTTCAGCATCTATAGCAAGCTTGAATAGATTGCCCCTTGTTTTGCAATGCTAGTCCTTTCCAACTGATATAGTGCTTGAATTGTGTGCTTATAATGCTTTATTGCCAATGATTGAAGCGTACTATACATTGACATTTGAAAACCTCAATTTATTTTATTCATCGATGTAACATCTTCTTGAATTGTTTGCCTCCATGTTTCTTTCATTGATGAAGCACATGCTCCATTTTATCCAGGTTGAGGAATCTTATTATGCACCGGCTCTTCGCTTGCATGAAGTTGAATTATGTGAAAAGAAATATTTGAAGTTTTTCCGCCTTCTTCTAAACAGTTTTCTGTCTAGATCCGGCATTGACGCTAAGTATTGGATTTTAATCCAATTTGCAACAGCTCTGAAGATGATCTGTCACCCTCGAGCTTCATATGAAGTCCACCACCCCGATGAGGTGAATCATAATATCATTAATGTGTTTTGAGTGTGCGTATGCTGGAAGTCATCATTTTTCTTAGCAATGGAGTAAAGTCTTTTTCTTTCAGATTTTCTTATTTGACGTGTACTCAAACATAGTGGATCATTCACCTGGATATAAAGGAGGCTTTTTAAAGATTGATGTCCTTTCTCTCTACAATGAGGTTCTAAATCTCTGTTCGCAGAGGAGTAGACATTTGTACAAATTGGATTCCTTGGTTAGGAAGGCTGCAAAGATGAAGGCTAACCTAGAAAAACATCCTTCCGTGGAAGTGCCTACCGTTAACGGCTTCTGTAAAGAAATCTGCAACAACGAGAGCAAGTGGAAAGAAGCTTCTGAGCAAACTAGAAATCTTGAGGCAGATAATTCTGTTTTGGGTTCAGTGATGGGTGAATTAGATGCAACAAGCACTTTGCTTAACAAAGAAAAAGAATCTGAAGCTGCTGCACATCATGACAGCGTCAGACCCTTGCAAGATGAGGCGACTACCGGGCTCATTGATGTGACAATTGATCCTGCAGAGAAAGAAGCACCAGACTTGAGTGTGGTGATGAAAAAACATAATAAAAACGATGGGCTTCTAGAGAAGTTGAATCATCTCGAGGGTCTGGCACTGGAAGTCAGAAAAAATAGTGAGGAAGCTATTGGAAATATGCCCTAGAGGTAATAATAAAATGATTATTATATTTCTTTGTTCATGATAATTGTCTATTATTCATGCTATAATTGTATTATCCGGAAATCATAATAGATGTGTGAATACATAGACCACAATGTGTCCTTAGTGAGCCTCTAGTTGACTAGCTCGTTAATCAACAGATAGTCATGGTTTCCTGGCTACGGACATGGGGATGTCATTGATAACGGGATCACATCATTAGGAGAATGATGTGATGGACAAGACCCAATCCTAAGCTTAGCTCAAAGATCGTGTAGTTCGTTTGCTGTAGCTTTTCTGAATGTCAAGTATCATTTCCTTAGACCATGAGATTGTGCAACTCCCGGATACCGTAGGAGTGCTTTGGGTGTACCAAACGTCACAACGTCACTGGGTGACTATAAAGGTACATTACAGGTGTTTCCGAAAGTGTCTGTTGGGTTGGCACGAATCGAGACTGGGATTTGTCACTCCGTATGATGGAGAGGTATCTCTGGGCCCACTCGGTAATGCATCATCATAATGAGCTCAATGTGATCAAGTGGTTGATCACGGGATCATGCATTACCGGACGAGTAAAGTGACTTGCTGGTAACGAGACTGAACAAGGTATTGGAATACCGACGATCGAGTCTCGGGCAAGTAACATACCGATTGACAAAGGGAATTGTATACGGGGTTGCTTGAATCCTCGACATCGTGGTTCATCCGATGAGATCATCGAGGAGCATGTGGGAGCCAACATGGGTATCCAGATCCCGCTGTTGGTTATTGGCCAGAGAGCCGTCTCGGTCATGTCTACGTGTCTCCCAAACCCGTAGGGTCTACACACTTAAGGTTCGGTGACGCTAGGGTTGTAGAGATATTAGTATGCAGTAATCCGAAAGTTGTTCGGAGTCCCGGATGAGATCCTGGACGTCACGAGGAGTTCCGGAATGGTCCGGAGGTGAAGAATTATATATAGGAAGTGTAGTTTCGTCCATCGGAAAAGATTCAGGGTCACCGGTATTGTACCGGGACCACCAGATGGGTCCCGGGGGTCCACCAGGTGTGGCCACCCATCCCGGAGGGCCCCATGGGCTGAAGTGGGGAGGGGAACCAGCCCATAGTGGGCTGGTGCGCCCCCCACCTTGGGCCCCCGCGCCTAGGGTTGGAAACCCTAGGGTGGGGGTGCCTCCACTTGCCTTGGGGGGCACTCCACCCCCCTTGGCCGCCGCCCCCTTGGGAGATCCCATCTCCAAGTCCGGCGCCCCCCCAGGGGGCCTATATAAAGGGGGGGAGGGAGGGCAGCCGCACCTCAAGTCTTGGCGCCTCCCTCTCCCCTGCTACACCTCTCCCTCTCGTAGAAGTTCGGCGAAGCCCTGCTGCGATCATTGCTGCATCCACCACCATGCCGTCGTGCTGCTGGATCTTCATCAACCTCTCCTTCCACCTTGCTGGATCAAGAAGGAGGAGACGTCATCCGCTCCGTATGTGTGTTGAACGCGGAGGTGCCGTCCGTTCGGCACTTGGTCATCGGTGATTTGGATCACGGTGAGTACGACTCCATCATCCCCGTTCTCTTGAACGCTTCCGCTCGCGATCTACAAGGGTATGTAGATGCACTCTCCTCTCGTTGCTAGTTGACTCCATAGATTGATCTTGGTGAAACGTAGAAAAAAAATTTGTTTTCTGCAACGTTCCCCAACAGTGGCATCATGAGCTAGGTCTATGCGTAGTTACTATGCACGAGTAGAACACAAAGTAGTTGTGGGCATCGATATTGTCAATTTGCTTGCCGTTACTAGTCTTATCTTGATTCGGTGGCATCGTGGGATGAAGCGGCCCGGACCAACCTTACACGTACGCTTACGTGAGACCGGTTCCACTGACTGACATGCACTAGTTGCATAAGGTGGCTGGCGGGTGTCTGTCTCTCCCACTTTAGTCGGATCGGATTCAATAAACAGGGTCCTTATGAAGGGTAAATAGAAATTGGCAATTCACGTTGTGGTTTTGGCGTAGGTAAGAAACGTTCTTGCTAGAAACCTATAGTAGCCACGTAATAACTTGCAACAACAATTAGAGGACGTCTAACTTGTTTTTGCAGCAAGTGTTTTGTGATGTGATATGGCCAAAGGTTGTGATGAATGATGAATGATATATGTGATGTATGAGATTGATCATGTTCTTGTAATAGGAATCACGACTTGCATGTCGATGAGTATGACAACCGGCAGGAGCCATAGGAGTTGTCTTTATTTATTTATGACCTGCGTGTCAACATAAACGTCATGTAATTACTTTAATTTATTGCTAAAGCGTTAGCCATAGTAGTAGAAGTAATAGATGACGAGACAATTTCAAGAAGACACGATGATGGAGATCATGATGATGGAGATCATGGTGTCATGCCGGTGACAACGATGATCATGGAGCCCCAAAGATGGAGATCAAAGGAGCAAATGATATTGGCCATATCATGTCACTATTTGATTGCATGTGATGTTTATCATGTTTTACATCTTATTTTCTTAGAACGACGGTAGCTTAAATAAGATGATCCCTTGTAATAATTTCAAGAAAGTGTTCCCCCTAACTGTGCACCGTTGCGAAGGTTCGTTGTTTCGAAGCACCACGTGATGATCGGATGTGATAGATTCTAACGTTCGAATACAACGGGTTTAAGACAGATTTACACACGCAATACACTTAGGTTAACTTGACGAGCCTAGCATGTACAGACATGGCCTCGGAACACGGAAGACCGAAAGGTCGAACATGAGTCGTATAGAAGATACGATCAACATGAAGATGTTCACCGATGTTGACTAGTCCGTCTCACGTGATGATCGGACACGGCCTAGTTAACTCGGATCATGTTATACTTAGATGACTGGAGGGATGTCTATCTGAGTGGGAGTTCATTGAATAATTTGATTAGATGAACTTAATTATCATGAACTTAGTCTAAAATCTTTACAATATGTCTTGTAGATCAAATGGCCAACGTTGTCCTCAACTTCAACGCGTTCCTAGAGAAAACCAAGCTGAAAGACGATGGCAGCAACTATACGGACTGGGTCCGGAACCTGAGGATCATCCTCATAGCTGCAAAGAAAGATTATGTCCTAGAAGCACCGCTAGGTGACGCACCCGTCCCACAGAACCAAGACATTATGAATGCTTGGCAGACACGTGCTGATGATTACTCCCTCATTCAGTGCGGCATGCTTTACAGCTTAGAACCGGGGCTCCAAAAGCGTTTTGAGAGACACGGAGCATATGAGATGTTCGAAGAGCTGAAAATGGTTTTTCAAGCTCATGCCCGGGTCGAGAGATATGAAGTCTCCGAAAAGTTCTTCAGTTGTAAGATGGAGGAAAATAGTTCTGTCAGCGAGCACATACTCAAAATGTCTGGGTTGCATAACCGCTTGACTCAGCTGGGAGTTAATCTCCCGGATGACGCGGTCATTAACAGAATCCTTCAGTCGCTTCCACCGAGCTACAACAGCTTTGTGATGAACTTCAATATGCAGAGGATGGAAAAGACCATTCCTGAAGTATTTGCAATGTTGAAATCAGCAGAGGTAGAAGTCAAAAAGGAACATCAAGTGTTGATGGTGAATAAAACCACTAAGTTCAAGAAAGGCAAGGGTAAGAAGAACTTCAAGAAGGACGGCAAGGGAGTTGCCGCGTCCGGTAAGCAAGCTGCCGGGAAGAAGCCAAAGAATGGACCCAAGCCCGAGACTGAGTGTTTTTATTGCAAGGGAAGTGGTCACTGGAAGCGAAACTGTCCCAAATACTTAGTGGACAAGAAGGCCGGCATCACGAAAGGTATATGTGATATACATGTAATTGATGTGTACCTTACCAGTACTCGTAGTACCTCATGGGTATTTGATACCGGTGCGGTTGCTCACATTTGTAACTCAAAGCAGGAGCTGCGGAATAAGCGGAGACTGGCGAAGGACGAGGTGACGATGCGCGTCGGGAATGGTTCCAAGGTCGATGTGATCGCCGTCGGCACGCTACCTCTACATTTACCTACGGGATTAGTTTTAAACCTCAATAATTGTTATTTAGTGCCAGCTTTGAGCATGAACATTGTATCAGGATCTCGCTTAATTCGAGATGGCTACTCATTTAAATCCGAAAATAATGGTTGTTCTATTTATATGAGAGATATGTTTTATGGTCATGCTCCGATGGTGAATGGTTTATTCTTAATGAATCTCTAGCTAATGCTACACATATTCATAGTGTGAATACTAAAAGATGTAAGGTTGATAATGATAGTCCCACATACTTGTGGCACTGCCGCCTTGGTCACATAGGTGTCAAACGCATGAAGAAGCTCCATGCAGATGGACTTTTAGAGTCTCTTGATTACGAATCATTTGACACGTGTGAACCATGCCTCATGGGTAAAATGACCAAGACTCCGTTCTCAGGAACAATGGAGCGAGCAACCAAATTATTGGAAATCATACATACTGATGTGTGCGGTCCAATGAGTGTTGAGGCTCGCGGTGGCTATTGTTATGTTCTCACCCTCACGGATGACTTGAGTAGATATGGGTATGTCTACTTAATGAAACACAAGTCTGAGACCTTTGAAAAGTTCAAGGAATTTCAGAGTGAGGTTGAGAATCAACGTGACAGGAAAATCAAGTTCTTGCGATCAGATCGTGGGGGAGAATACTTGAGTCACGAATTTGGCACACACTTAAGAAAATGTGGAATAGTTTCACAACTAACGCCGCCTAGAACACCTCAGCGTAATGGTGTGTCTGAACGTCGTAATCACACTCTATTAGATATGGTGCGATCTATGATGTCTCTTACCGATTTACCGCTATCATTTTGGGGCTATGCTTTAGAGACTGCCGCATTCACTTTAAATAGGGCTCCGTCGAAATCCGTTGAGACGACACCGTATGAATTATGGTTTGGGAAGAAACCTAAGCTGTCGTTTCTAAAAGTTTGGGGATGCGATGCTTATGTCAAGAAACTTCAACCTGAAAAGCTCGAACCCAAGTCAGAAAAATGCGTCTTCATAGGATACCCTAAAGAAACTGTTGGGTATACCTTCTACCATAGATCCGAAGGCAAGATCTTTGTTGCCAAGAATGGGTCCTTTCTAGAGAAAGAGTTTCTCTCGAAAGAAATAAGTGGGAGGAAGATAGAACTTGATGAAGTATTACCTCTTGAACCGGTAAGTGGCGCAGCTCAAAAAAATGTTCCTGAGGTGCCTGCACCGACTAGAGAGAAAGTTGATGATGATGATCATGAAACTTCAGATCAAGTTGCTACTGAACTTCGCAGGTCCACAAGGACACGTTCCGCACCAGAAAGGTACGGTAACCCTGTCTTGGAAATCATGTTGTTAGACAACGGTGAACCTTCGAACTATGAAGAAGCGATAGCGGGCCCAGATTCCGACAGATGGCTGGAAGCCATGAAATCCGAGATAGGATCCATGTATGAAAAGAAAGTATGGACTTTGACTGACTTGCCCATTGATCGCCGAGTCATAGAAAATAAATGGATCTTTAAGAAGAAGACAGACGCGGATGGTAATGTGACCATCTATAAAGCTCGGCTTGTCGCTAAGGGTTATCGACAAGTTCAAGGGGTTGACTACGATGAGACTTTCTCACCCGTAGCGAAGCTGAAGTCCGTCCGAATCATGTTAGCAATTGCCGCATTCTATGATTATGAGATATGGCAAATGGACGTCAAAACGGCATTCCTTAATGGTTTCCTTAAGGAAGAATTGTATATGATGCAGCCGGAAGGTTTTGTCGATCCTAAGAATGCTGACAAGGTGTGCAAGCTCCAATGCTCGATTTATGGGCTGGTGCAAGCATCTCGGAGTTGGAACATTCGCTTTGATGAGATGATCAAAGCGTTTGGGTTTATGCAGACTTATGGAGAAGCCTGCGTTTACAAGAAAGTGAGTGGGAGCTCTATAGCATTTCTCATATTATATGTAGATGACATATTTTTGATGGAAAATGATATAGAACTTTTGGACAACATTAAGGCCTACTTGAATAAGAGTTTTTTAATGAAGGACCTTGGAGAAGCTGCTTATATATTAGGCATCAAGATCTATAGAGATGGATCAAGACGCCTCATAGGTCTTTCACAAAGCACATACCTTGATAAGATATTGAAGAAGTTCAATATGGATCAGTCTAAGAAGGGGTTCTTGCCTGTGTTGCAAGGTGTGAAATTGAGCTCAGCTCGATGCCCGACCACGGCAGAAGATATAGAAGAGATGAGTGTCATCCCCTATGCCTCAGCCATAGGGTCTATTATGTATGCCATGCTGTGTACCAGACCTGATGTAAACCTTGCCGTAAGTTTGGTAGGAAGGTACCAAAGCAATCCCGGCAAGGAACACTGGACAGCGGTCAAGAATATCCTGAAGTACCTGAAAAGGACTAAGGACATGTTTCTCGTTTATGGAGGTGACGAAGAGCTCGTCGTAAAGGATTACGTCGACGCTAGCTTCGACACAGATCTGGATGACTCTAAGTCACAAACCGGATACGTGTATATGTTGAATGGTGGAGCAGTAAGCTGGTGCAGCTGCAAGCAGAGCATCGTGGCGGGATCTACATGTGAAGCGGAGTACATGGCAGCCTCGGAGGCAGCGCATGAAG
Organism: Triticum dicoccoides; assembly: GCF_002162155.2. Lineage (NCBI taxonomy): Eukaryota > Viridiplantae > Streptophyta > Magnoliopsida > Poales > Poaceae > Triticum > Triticum dicoccoides. The sequence continues at coordinate 44,639,483 of NC_041380.1, forward strand.
CAATTTGGGTGAAGGAGTTCATCACCGACCTAGGAGTCATACCCAATGCGTCAGGGCCGATCAAACTCTTCTGTGACAACACTGGAGCTATTGCACTTGCCAAGGAGCCCAGGTTTCAGAAGAAGACCAGGCACATCAAGCGTCGCTTCAACTCCATTCGTGAAAATGTTCAAGATGGAGACATAGATATTTGTAAAGTACATACGGATCTGAATGTCGCAGATCCGTTGACTAAACCTCTCCCTAGAGCAAAACATGATCAACAGCAGAATTCCATGGGTGTTCGATTCATCACAATGTAACTAGATGATTGACTCTAGTGCAAGTGGGAGACTGTTGGAAATATGCCCTAGAGGCAATAATAAAATGATTATTATATTTCCTTGTTCATGATAATTGTCTATTATTCATGCTATAATTGTATTATCCGGAAATTGTAATACATGTGTGAATACATAGACCACAATGTGTCCCTAGTGAGCCTCTAGTTGACTAGCTCGTTAATCAACAGATAGTCATGGTTTCCTGGCTATGGACATGGGGATGTCATTGATAACGGGATCACATCATTAGGAGAATAATGTGATGGACAAGACCCAATCCTAAGCTTAGCTCAAAGATCGTGTAGTTTGTTTGCTGTAGCTTTTCTGAATGTCAAGTATCATTTCCTTAGACCATGAGATTGTGCAACTCCCGGATACCGTAGAAGTGCTTTGGGTGTACCAAACGTCACAACGTCACTGGGTGACTATAAAGGTACATTACGGATGTTTCCGAAAGTGTCTGTTGGGTTGGCACGAATCGAGACTGGGATTTGTCACTCCGTATGACGGAGAGGTATCTCTGGGCCTACTCGGTAATGCATCATCATAATAAGCTCAATGTGATCAAGTGGTTGATCACGGGATCATGCATTGCGGTACGAGTAAAGTGACTTGCTGGTAATGAGACTGAACAAGGTATTGGGATATCGACGATCGAGTCTCGGGCAAGTAACGTACCGATTGACAAAGGGAATTGTATACGGGGTTGCTTGAATCCTCGACATCGTGGTTCATCCGATGAGATCATCGAGGAGCATGTGGGAGCCAACATGGGTATCCAGATCCCGCTGTTGGTTATTGGCCGGAGAGCCGTCTCGGTCATGTCTACGTGTCTCCCGAACCCGTAGGGTCTACACACTTAAGGTTCGGTGACGCTAGGGTTGTAGAGATATGAGTATGCAATAATCCAAAAGTTGTTCGGAGTCTCGGATGAGATCCTGGACGTCACGAGGAGTTCCGGAATGGTCCGGAGGTGAAGAATTATATATAGAAAGTATAGTTTCGGCCATCGGGAAAGATTCGGGGTCACCGATATTGTACCGGGACCACCGGATGGGTCCCGGGGGTCCACCGGGTGTGGCCACCCATCCCGGAGGGCCCCATGGGCTGAAGTGGGGAGGGGAACCAGCCCATTGTGGGCTGGTGC
>NC_041380.1:44641269-44648843 GCF_002162155.2 Triticum dicoccoides
AAGGGGGGAGGGAGGGCAGCTGCACCTCAAGTCTTGGCGCCTCCCTCTCCCCTGCTACACCTCTCCCTCTCGCAGAAGCTCGGCGAAACCCTGCTGCGATCATTGCTGCATCCTCCACCACGCAGTCGTGCTGCTGGATCTTCATCAACCTCTCCTTCCACCTTGCTGGATCAAGAAGGAGGAGACGTCATCCGCTCTGTACGTGTGTTGAACGCGGAGGTGTCGTCCGTTCGGCACTTGGTCATCGGTGATTTGGATCACGGCGAGTACGACTCCGTCATCCCCGTTCTCTTGAACGCTTCCGCTCGCGATCTACAAGGGTATGTAGATGCACTCTCCTCTCGTTGCTAGTTGACTCCATAGATTGATCTTGGTGAAACGCAGAAAAAAAATTGTTTTCTGCAACGTTCCCCAACAGAAGCCAAAAAGGCCGTTCAATTGAATCATGAACTAGTAGATGTGCTGATGGAAAAAGTAAATGAACAACGTGGACTGCTGGAGAAGGTGAATCATCTCGAGGCTCAGCTACTAATGGCCAAAAAAGCTAGCGAGGAAGCGAAGGCCGAGACCCCCTGTCAATTGGAGGATAAACCATTAGACAGACACTCGGCTGTGGCGGCTGGAATAGAAACCGAAATTGGGAATGTGGGTGGATGGGGTGTCATTGGCGCTCGTTGGGGTGGTCACTATCATCATCGCTGCGTCAATCTTCAAATGTCGGTTCGAGTTCTCGTAAGATGTCTCACAGCAAGGTCGGCGGAAGGTCCAGATCAACGGTACAGAGATGGGTGCGGTCTATTTGCTGCTACTCGGCGCGGTGACCCTTTGCCTTTCCATGGGTCGAAAGGGACTGAAGATGTTTGTGCAGTGGTGGATGTAGAGCCTCACCCCTGATCTGTTTGCTTAATAGTTGTAGTTGTTTCTTGCACTGCGTCAAGTCATACTTATTTATTATGGAGTAGGTATGGATTTAACCTATATATATATATATATATATATATATATATATATATATATATATATATATATATATATATATATATATATATATATGCCTAGATGGATCAATATGTGCTAAAAATGAAGTCTTTGTCGAGTCCACCGTCCATGCTGACAGCTAAAACCGTTTCTATTTAATTGTGAACAAGAACACAAGAAACCTGTTAAAACCATTTCTATTCCTTGTGAAAAGGATTTTTTAAGAAGGAAAAACTAAAAATCTAGCATGTCCTTGAACTAAGACCTTGAAGAACTAAACACTGCAAGTATATAATGTATACTACATCAATTGCGCTTTTTGCTACCTTCTCTTGGTTGATCTATCGGGCTTTGCAGAATTGATCAAACTTGAGCTTTGGTCTGGAATATGCGGAGCTCAGTATGGCTGCAGCCACGACGGCGTTGGCAGCCTCGGTGAGGTGCACGCCGTCCCAGCTGATGAACTTTGAGCCGTCAGCGCAGACCGTTGAATTCGAAGACTGGCAGCTCCTGCTCAAATCATAGTTGTACGGTGGCCCTCCGTACCCGCAACACGTCATCAATGGGCTGTCAAAACCTGGAGAAATGCAATTGATTTAGTAATATCACAGAAATCACGCGAATCATTAGAGACATTTGATCATGAGCTCACCGTATTTGGTGTGGTTGGCCACAAGGTCATACTTGATGGCAAAAAGATCGGTGTACACAACGGTCGCGTTTTTCAGCTCCACATTCAGCTGATCGCAGAGGCTGCCTAGAGCTGTGTTGAACGCGACCGCGGCTCTGTTGTATGTGCTGAGGCAGCCATTCTGATCAAGGTCACTGTCGTTTTTACGTGGGATAGAGAGCTTCTGAGGCAGGCAACCAAGAGCCCCTGTTCCATGTATCCAGAAGTTCCGACTCCCATTGCCATACAGAAGCTGCAGTTTTTGAAGAAAGCAGAGTTGTGGTTGTCCGTCATGGCAGCATATAGTAATTTACTCACAAGAGGCAAAAAAGAAAACTTCACCTGAACAGCATACTTAATCTCCGCAAGTATTGGAGGGAGCTTTGCGACTACTTGGTCGTAAGGCAAGTTGGACAGAAGAGCGTTAATATCATTCTGTCCTATGTCTATGATATATAGAGCATTTAGGAACGCTTCTGCATCGATTGGAGCTTCCTGACCTGTGTATAGCAACAAGTTTGCTCATTTACTATCAACTGTACGTATAGCTCCGCGCGTCTTACTTCATTTGGATTTGAGAGAAAATACACGGCAAACAAACCTTGATTGATGAGTTCCAAGGATCTGGCTTTAAAGAAGAAGAATTCCTGCACCTGTCCATGCAATACAAAAAGGGCGTCCCGTGGTAGTGTTGTTGAACCGCTAATAGCGAAATTCACTCCGTTACTGTAATTAGAACCAATCGCCTTCAGATAAGGGCTCAGATAGCTTATGTTTAAGCTTTCACCTGGATATGTTTTGGTCATTCATGGACCCACTATTAGTAAGGCTAATAACCATGAGTTGGTGCTTCTCATGAACATGTACGCGAGTCAGATTAGATGCGCAAAACACACCAGCAGCAAAGTATTAACTCCGATAAAAGTTGTTGTCTTATTAGACATTAACTTGTATAATATTCAAGATGAAACTTTGAACATCAATTTATGTACAGACATACATAAAAATAATTATACATTATAAGAATATGTTTCATGATGACTCTAGTAATACCAATTTGATGTTTTTATACTAGTGTTTATCAGAAAGATAACACATTTGAGCCCCAAGTGAAAAAAAATACTAATACTTAGGAGAGCAAAATTTTAAGCAGTATACTCTTCTTCAGATAGGGCCCCAAACTAAGGTTTCTTCTTAAATTTTAAAAGCACACATAAGCTAAAAAAAATTACACACAGGGGCCACTTTTTTTATTTGAAACCTGGGAACCTTATGACTCAATCCATTAATTAAGAAGAACATAGTTGCCCGGTTAATTAGCAAAAAAAAACAGGGTGAAAACCGTCACGACCTGTTGATCAGTCACCCACAAGATACGACACACACACCACCGCTAGAGAACCTTGTCGAGGAAGCACATTTTGTCATCCTCACCACTTCTCCCCAAGCAAGCGACTATGACTTCATTGCAGGCGCCCTCTGACCAAGCCCACGCCGCCGAGGCCGCAAGAAGCCACACTAAGATCCATGCCAAGCAACCAGCTACCCGTGTTGGTGGCAGCGCAGCTCCGACTCTGAGGTCAAGCTACGAACGACAACTATGCAAGGCCAGCGTCGTGAAAGACTACCGAACAGACCACCTACCGCTCATCATCATCATCATCGCCCGGGCTCTTCCACCGCAGCTCCGACTTCGCCACAACAAACACCTGAGGCAATGCCACGGACACGCCGTAGAGTCCAGAATAAAGACACTACCACAACCCCGACATCATGTAGAATTAATTTTTTTATAATAAATTCTACATGAGGATAATTGCGTACTTCTTTGTTCCTCAACTTAGTCGTATAGTCCAGAACAAAGGCAATTAGAAGAGTGGCGTTCTTATAACTAGCCAAAAATAATGGTAGAAGATCAGTTAGCTTCAGGACTAGAGTAGTTGGACATGTGCAAAGTTCCCTATTTTAGGAAAGAAAAAAAGTAGGCCCTTGGTAACAGATTCACGTCCTCAGCCGCTGGATTTCAGATAACAGGACAGATCCATCACATGATTGTCGGCACATAAAGTTTGTGACATACTGTATCTGAAGTGCTGAACAATAACATTATCTCCATCAATAATGAAGAACTGGAGTAGACGTCACTGAATGCATGAGTGCTCTAGCATTGAATGCTGACATGAAAAGTCTGAGACAGAGTTTGGACGCTGAGGCGCACCGACGCACGCCATTAACTGAAGGTGGAGACAGCTAGAGGCAGAGGGGCCAGCGAGTCTCCCGTGTCAAAGACTGAAGAGAACAGCTGGGCCTTGAATTGATCATGGATAGACATCCTCCGGTTCGAAAGGACAGTGGCTTGAATGAATAGATTCTCGAGGAGGAGAGGGAGGGACCAACTAACGCAGCGCATGATACAGTATGCCTGTATGAATATGATACGATGGACAACAAAACTGTTGGTTAGCTACTGTAAGCAGTACTCCGGTGGGTAAGTTATTTCAGGCTGAGCCGTGCCATGCCTGCCTACCATCATGTGCGTAAGACGGAATAAATATTTTGCTACTGTACATTGAAGAACGAACGACATTTCACTGAAAATACGACCAAGTGCACCGTTCTATACGGAATCTGACTTGAAAAAATTGCAGTATACTAGTACTAGTAGGACATTTCACTCAAGCTCTGGCTTCACGCTCATGGGATTCAGTCAGCCGACGACCAGTCCGTCAGTGTCAGTGTCAGTGTCGGCGAGCGCTGTGTTTCCACTTGAGAAGTTTACCACGGTGCTTTTTTTTTATTTACCGTACGCCGCGCACAAATCTACCCGTTGCACAGTGTCGCCAAACACGGGTTCGTTCGGGGAGAGAAGCGACAGAAAAAGCAGAATCTTGGAGATAGAATAATGCTCTGGTTTGGGTCGGGGGGATCGGGAATGGACGCTCACAGAGGAAGTCGATGACGAGCCGGCCGTCGCAGAAGCGGCCGGTGGGGTGGTGGAAGAAGGCGCGGCCCTCCGGCGGCGCGATGTGCCACCCCTTGGCCGCCGCCATGCCGCCCGTGTCGGAGTTGGAGTCGCCGAAGTTGAACACCACCGGCCGCGCGCCGGGGCTGCAGCTGAACCCGGCCCGCGCCGGCGACGGCCAGAGCGCCAGTGCCACCGCCAGCGCCAGCGCGAGGATTCGCCGTGGCGCGCTGTCGCCTGCCGCTGCTGCCGACATTGACGACCTTGGACCTCTGTCTGTCTGTAGCATGTGGAGTGCCCTGTCGTGTCCCTCTCGCTTTTCTCTCTATCTCTCGCGAGCCCCGAGTAGCGGATTCTGTGAGGTCATGCGCCGTATATGCTCATTGTGGTGGGGCTGGGACTTGGGCCGGGTCGGGTCGGGCCAGCGGGGCACGAGCACGTCGTGCCTTGGGCCGCGCCGGGCTCGCGCCAGACGGATGTCTGTCTGTCGTGGTCGGGTGGTTCCGCTTGAGCAGGGCAGGCGCTGGACCTGGTGCGCCGCATCGATGGGGCGTGCTCGGCCTCCATGGTCAGGTCGCAGCGCCGGCCGGCGAGCAGCCATCCAGCTCCCATCGTGACGCCGCCGGTGTTTCCGATGCCACGCTCCTCCTCCTCTTCCCTCGGTTTGATGAGTAGGCGAGTGCGGCGTCAGCGCATGGTGACAAAGAAGAAAAGAGAAGACGGAGGCGCTGGGGTCAGGGAGGAGGAGAGAATGCGGTGGAGACGGCGGGAGCGAGAAGGCCAGCCGCTCAGTCTCCTGCCGACAATGTGGGGATTAATTTGAGACCTCATTTTTTTAACTGCTTGAGACCTCATTTTGACCAGTCAAAGGTGCGTTGCTCCGTTTGGTTGGTTTCATTCACGTGAAGATGTACTGCGCACTGGGAGCGAGAAGGCCAGCTTGCTCGGCAACTGTCTTGACAACGCGTGACGGCCGTCCACCTACCTACACTGTCCAAATTCAATACGCATGAAGGGCGGGCTCCGGTTCACCGGTTGTCAATCACATGGACGGAGGATCGTCGTCCTTCTTAATTGGAAGTCGTGGACCGGCTAATCCACAACTTCCATTTCCTGACCGTCCTGCCTCCTCGACCCTCGACACGAGCAAACCTTAGCCGTCCATTCATCTCTCCGCCGACGACAATGGTGGGCCGCTGGTTCCCCGGCCGCAAGACGAGGCACGACCACGAGGTTGGGTCGTCGTCCGACCGCCATCGCTTCTTCCCCACTCCGTCCCCGCCTCCGCCTCCACTGCCCGCATTCCATATCGCGTCGGGCAGCACTCCACCTCGTCAGCGGCCGTACTTGAAGGCGGAGGTGTGCCAGAGGTACTGGAAGATGCGCACATCATTGTCGTGGGGCGACATGCACCTCCCGAACATTTGGCACCTCTCCGCGAATCGGGTGCCTATCCCACTGATCCCGACGAGCGGTCGCGCTCACCGGGAGGAGATCAACCGCCGCCACGCCGCCTTCCCAGAGATCTAGTCGATGACTGGAGGTACGCCGTCGACTCACCGTTGTGGGCTATGTGGCTCCGCGACGAGCACGACATCCAGCGGCAGTTGTTCTTTGCAGGACGTCCACCAAGCCCACGGAGGCCGCGCGCGCGCTCCTAGCCTGCCTCAGTTGTGCGGGCGTAGGTTGGTTCGCGGCATCACCCCTACGCTATCGCTGTCGTCGCCCGAGCCAATGACGGCCGCCGAGGAGGAGGACCTCATGAGGCAGGTGATGGAGGACTCCCCCCGCACCCACGACGAGCGCCAATGGCAGGGCCTCCAGAAGATGATGGCCCTGTTAGCGGCCGGCGACGTCGCCCTCCCCGAGCTCAACACAATCGTCAAGGAGGTGGTGCGGCCACATGCGACGACGACGGCCCTTGTGGGATGGAACCCCGCATTGGTTGGGCAGTCTTGGACACAGACCGAGACTATGCCGTGCATGCGCGAGGTGGACGCCGGCCGGTGGTCACCATCCCCGCCGCGCGAAGAGGTCATGCAGGCGCCACCACAACCGGCACAGCAAGTGCCTTCGGCATGGCAGGGGTCGCCATCCCACCTTTGGCAGACACCTCTATACGTCGACCTCACCGGTGACGATGACGAGTAGACGGCAGCCACAACGGCCCTTATCTAGTTTTTTAAATGTTTTAAATGTTCTTGTTTATATCAATGTGTTGAACTTGGATAATTCTGGATGTTTTAATGTCTGTATTAATACTTTCTAGTTGTTTTCAATGTTTATTTGGTTTTTTTTGGGAGGGGGGGGGAGGGGGGTTATTTATGTCCAAAGGATGGACCGTTTGGGGTGCGGCCGACCCGTTGGGCGCACCAACGGGCGCACGGCCGCAAGCGAATGACCGTATCTGTTTTCCTTCTCCAGACAGACAAAACAACCGTTCGTTTGAGGTCATGTGTTGGAGTTGGCATTACGGGCCATACAAGCACGGCGGCACGACTGCATAATTCGGGCCCTTCTCGTACCCGAGGCGAGAGTTATGTCTCGCGATCAGGATCTCCCTGTTTTTCGAGGCACCGCTAGCCACTGCGTCGGCATCAAGTTTGGAGTACAATAAGTAGGGCGTGACATACTAGAAGGAAAAAGAGCCGGTTTGCACAATGATTCATCTTTTTTTTCTGTTTCCACTGTTTTTTTTTACTTTTGTTTCTTTTTTCTTCATTCTTATTCAGTTTTCTCCTGTTTTTTCTTTCCCCCCCTTCTTTCTTTTTTTGTTTGCTTTTCTTATTTCTTCTTTGTTTTTTGTTTTTTTGTTTTTCTTTTCTTTTGTTCATTGTTTTTATTGGTTTTTTTCTTACTCTTTCTCTTCAATTTTTTTTATTTTTTTCTTAGTTTTCAATGCTTTTTGGTTTTCTTTCTTTTTTCTTCTCTGTTTTTTTTCTTTTTTTCATTGTTTCTGCATTT
>NC_041380.1:44649255-44658834 GCF_002162155.2 Triticum dicoccoides
GTTTATTTTATTTTTTTTGGTTTTCTTTATTTCTATTGGTTCTCGTATTAAATATTTTCTATATGTCAACAATATTTTTTAGTAAATATTTAAATATTTTTTACTACATGGTCAATATTTTTTATATATAGATTTCTAACATTTTTCAAATTCTTCCTTAACATATTTCAAATACAATGTTAACATTTTTTTAATACATGGTCAATATTTTTCAGACCGACTGTTAAACTTTTTCAAATGCTTGATTGACATTTTCCAAATACAAGAGACATTTTCTTATACATAATGAATTTTTTATGCACATTTAACATTTTTTTCAAATGGTTGATTGACATTTTCTAAATGATATATTAACATTTTTTGAATACATGGTCAACATTTTTTCTATACACATTTAACACTTTTCAAATGCTCGACAAATACTTGATCAACATTTCTTCATATGCTTGATTAACATTTTTATATACATGATCATAAAAATTCATCATTTTTTAATACACAGTCAACATGTTTTCTATAGACATTTAACATGGTTCAGATGCTTGATCGACATTTTTCAAATTCTTGATTAACAATTTTATATACATGAAAAATTTCATCATTTTTTAAAAGCATGGTCAACAATTTTTGCTATACAAATTTAACATTTTTCAAATGCTTAATCGACATTTTTCAAATACTTGTTCAATTTTTTTAAATGCTGGATTAACATTTTTCAAATACATGATCAAAATTTTGGAATACACTTTTTATAAATTTTTTGTATACGTGATAAACATTTTCTCTATACACATTTAACATTTTTCAAATGCTTGGTCAACACCTTTCAAATGTTTTTAATAGACTGTTTTTTTGGAACTTTTAAAGTACACACACAAGTAAAAAAGATAAAACTAAAAACTAATACTAAAAAAGATAAAGAAAACACAACTGTAGAATTATATACAAATACAATTTTTTTAAGTATGAACACAAGTAAAAAATGTAAAAAAAAACAGAAAAAGGAGGCTGTGGCCTCCCCCACTCCTGGGCCGGCCCATGTTGGTCAACCCTTCAGTGGTCCACCTTGTAAAAAACTACTCCATGTAATCTTAAATTAGTGGCGCAGTTTTAAACTAAGCTTAGTTAAAAACTAATTCAAAATTACAACATTTTGGGTCGGAGGGAGTATGTACAAGGTCCTTACAAAGGCAGTGTGTCGTGCAAAAAAATACAAAGGCAGTACGTGAGCATTGTAAAAGAAAAGGCAACACGTAACATAAAAGGATTTTTGTTTCCATTTCGAACAAATTAATTTATTTGGGATTAAAAATGGAATTCTCCTAAGGATGCTCAGAATTTTAAATTTTTTTATGGATTTAAAAAAGTGAAGGAATTTTAAAAATCATGAATTTAAACAATTTTACAAGAATACAAAAAATTATCACGTATTTGAAAAATGTTCATGAATTTAACTATTGTTAACGAATATTAGAAAATTTTCATTAATTTCAAAAAATTGTGCAAAAAATCATAAAATGTTCAGGAATTTAAAAATATGCATGGATTTAAAAAATGTTTATGAATTTCAAAAAATGTTCATGAAATAAGAAAATGTTCGTAGTATTTGGAACATGTGATCTCTAGGGGTGAAGGATGATATTAGCTATGATTATCCCAAGTAGTGGCCTTGGATGGGTTATGGTTGACATCTTTTTTTTCTGTAGCCTTCTTAAGGCATTTGATAAATTTACCTGTCTAAGCTATATTCTCGTTTCCGCTGTGAGAGTTGTAACTTGACCGTGAGACCCTTGTTTGTATTAAGTTGTTATTGTTACAGATTGTTGTATATATCTGTTGTAGTTATGCTATAGAGTTTTGTTGTGTTACTTGTTGTTTTCACCCACATAATGTGCATGCTACGTGTATGGACATAATGTGCGGATTGTGTGACCACATTTGCATATCACTAAGATGGACGGGAGTTGACTATGAATGTCAAAAGGTTGGAGAGTACATGCCCTATATTCTATGGATTTTAGTCCACATGGCATAGTATGGCTGACAAATGAAGGAGGAGGCAGAGTGTTATTGTCGTGGAGCATGTAGAAGACCGTCTAAAATAAGGATTAGACAAACTGCGAATTAGACTCAGGTCGACTAAAGAACAACTAAGAATAGCAGAAAATTCATTGAAGTTCAGACATGCATTAAAAATAGCATTAATTCTGAGTTAAAAGGCATCAAATATGCGACTTGTTCACTTTCACGCATGTCAGGAAAGAAGCTATCAGGGTCATACAACGGGTGTTCTTGAATATGGGGACTTTATGATTGACATGTACTTGTTATGGATGGATACTCCGAGAGTTTGGAACACAAAGCAAGAGTAGGGGCGAACTTAATTTTCTTGGGAGCACTGACTGTGATGAAGAAAAAGAATGGACTTAAGATGCATGTTGTAACGCCCAAAGACCGGAGCTTTAGACGCCTTTCATGTTTTTCCGAGTTTCGTCGTGTGAGTTGTTGGTTTGTTGCATTCATCATTGCATCATTTGCATTGCATCATGTCATCATGTCATTTTTTATCTCAAAAAAAATGGCATGGATCTTTGATCCATTTAAATCGTGGGAATTCACATGGAGAGTTCTCTTTATAACATACCCTCCCGATATTTAGGGAGATATATTAAACCATTCCATTGGTTTGGGATCACCCACAAACACATATGCACCGTTCTTCAAATTTCCTTTTATCCTTCTCAACTTCCCCTTCTTCCTTTGGGGGCTTTTAGTAAAATTGAGTGGCAATTTTACTTTACCCATAAATGTTCCAAATCTGCCCATAAATCACATATATTGTGTAGGGTCACCTCCTATAATTTCAACCCATTTGGAGCTCATTTGAATGGGTCTTGAAATTCGAACTTGCCGAGTTAAATCCAACGCGTGTGGATTTTACTTCCTCTAAAAATCGTCAGGCCATTTTTGTCAAATTCCTCGTATTTTTGTGAGTCTGTAAGATTATCCTCGTGTCCAAGTTCTATCCCTAACTTTTCGTTTCTTCTCTTTTTCTTCTTTGTTATTTTTTGTTTATAGAAAATAAGAGAGAGAGGAGCCCAACCAGCCTATCGGGCCACCTGGGCCTCCCAACCTCCCCGCAGTCCTCCAGGCCTCTGGCCACTCCCTTCTCTACTGGGCCGGCCTCTAAGGCCCAGCCAGCCTCCGCTGCTTAACCCTAGGCCCAGCCGAACATCTCCCTCGTGAAGGAAATATGCCCTAGAGGCAATAATAAAGTTATTATTTATTTCCTTATATCATGATAAATGTTTATTTTTCATGCTAGAATTGTATTAACCGGAAACATAATACATGTGTGAATACATAGACAAACAGAGTGTCACTAGTGTGCCTCTACTTGACTAGCTCGTTAATCAAAGATGGTTATGTTTCCTAACCATGAACAAAAAGTTGTTATTTGATTAACGAGGTCACATCATTAGTTGAATGATCTGATTGACATGACCCATTCCATTAGCTTAGCATCCGATCGTTTAGTATGTTGCTATTGCTTTCTTCATGACTTATACACGTTCCTATGACTATAAGATTATGCAACTCCCGTTTGCCGGAGGAATACTTTGGGTGCTACCAAACGTCACAACGTAACTGGGTGATTATAAAGGAGCATTACAGGTGTCTCCAAAGGTACATGTTGGGTTGGTGTATTTCGAGATTAGGATTTGTCACTTCGATTGTCGGAGAGGTATCTCTGGGCCTTCTCGGTAATGCACATCACATAAGCCTTGCAAGCATTACAACTAATATGTTAGTTGTGAGATGATGTATTACGGAACGAGTAAAGAGACTTGCCGGTAACGAGATTGAACTAGGTATTGGATACCGACGATCGAATCTCGGGCAAGTAACATACCGATGACAAAGGGAACAACGTATGTTGTTATGCGGTCTGACCGATAAAGATCTTCGTAGAATATGTAGGAGCCAGTATGGGCATCCAGGTCCCGCTATTGGTTATTGACCGAAGATCTGTCTCAGTCATGTCTACATTGTTCTCAAACCGTAGGGTCCGCATGCTTAACGTTACGATGACAGTTATTATGAGTTTTGACGTACCGAAGTTAGTTCGGAGTCCCAGATGTGATCACGGACCTGACGAGGAGTCTCGAAATGGTCGAGACATAAAGATTGATATATTGGATGACTATATTCGGACACCGGAAAGGTTTCGGAGAAGTATCGGATAAAACCGGAGCACCGGAGGGTTACCGGAACCCCCCGGGGGGTTAATGGGCCTCATGGGCCTAAAGTGGAGAAGAGGAAGGGGCTGCCAGGGCAGGCTGCGCGCCCCCTCTCCCCCTAGTCCGAATTGGACAAGGAGGGAGGGGCGGCGCCCCCCCTTTCCTTCTCTCCCCCCCTTTCTCCTACTTGGACAAGGAAACGGGAGGGGAGTCCTACTCCCGGTAGGAGTAGGACTCCTCCTGCACCCTCCTCTAGGCCGGCCGCACCCCTCCCCCTTGCTCCTTTATATACGGGGGCAGGGGGGCACCTCTAGACAGAAGTTGATCCTCGTGATCGTTCCTTAGCCGTGTGCGGTGCCCCCTGCCACCATATTCCACCTTGGTCATATCGTTGTAGTGCTTAGGCGAAGCCCTGCGTCGGTAGAACATCTTCATCGTCACCACGCCATCGTGCTGACAGAACTCATCCCCGAAGCTTTGCTGGATCGGAGCCCGGGGAGCGTCATCGAGCTGTACGTGTGCTAAGAACTCGGAGGTGCCGGAGTAACGGTGCTTGGATCGGTCGGATCGGGAAGAAGACGTACGACTACTTCCTCTACATTGTGTCAACGCTTCCGTTGCAATCTAGAAGGGTACGTAGATCATACTCTCCCCTCTCGTTGCTATGCATCACCATGATCTTGCGTGTGCGTAGGAAATTTTTTGAAATTACTGTGTTACCCAACAGTGGCATCCGAGCCTAGGTTTTATGGTTTGATGTTATATGCACAAGTAGAACACAAGTGAGTTGTGGGCGATATAAGTCATACTGCCTACCAGCATGTCATACTTTGGTTCGGCGGTATTGTTGGACGAGATGACCCGGACCGACATTACGCGTACGCTTACGCGAGACCGGTTCTCCCGACGTGCTTTGCACATAGGTGGCTTGCGGGCGACAGTCTCTCCAACTTTAGTTGAACCGAGTGTGGCTACGCCCGGTCCTTGCGAAGGTTAAAACGGAGTCAAATTGACAAACTATCGTTGTGGTTTTGATGCGTAGGTGAGATTGGTTCTTACTTAAGCCCGTAGCAGCCACGTAAAACTTGCAACAACAAAGTAGAGGACGTCTAACTTGTTTTTGCAGGGCATGTTGTGATGTGATATGGTCAAGACATGATGCTAAATTTTATTGTATGAGATGATCATGTTTTGTAACCGAGTTATCGACAACTGGCAGGAGCCATATGGTTGTCGCTTTATTGTATGCAATGAAATCGCGATGTAATGCTTTACTTTATCACTAAACGGTAGCGATAGTCGTAGAAGCATAAGATTGGCGAGTCAACAACGATGCTATGATGGAGATCAAGGTGTCGCGCCGGTGACGATGGCGATCATGACGGTGCTTCGGGGATGGAGATCACAGGCACAAGAAGATGATGGCCATATCATATCACTTATATTGATTGCATGTGATGTTTGTCTTTTATGCATCTTATCTTGCTTTGATTGACGGTAGCATTATAAGATGATCTCTCACTAAATTGTCAAGAAGTGTTCTCCCTAAGTATGCACCGTTGCCAAAGTTCGTCGTGCCCAGACACCACGTGATGATCGGGTGTGATAAGCTCTACGTCCATCTACAATGGGTGCAAGCCAGTTTTTGCACACGCAGAATACTCAGGTTAAACTTGACGAGCCTAGCATATGCAGATATGGCCTCGGAACACGGAGACCGAAAGGTCGAGCGTGAATCATATAGTAGATATGATCAACATAATGATGTTCACCATTGAAGACTAATCCATTTCACGTGATGATCGGTTATGGTTTAGTTGATTTGGATCACGTGATCACTTAGAAGATTAGAGGGATGTCTATCTAAGTGGGAGTTCTTAAGTAATATGATTAATTGAACTTTAATTTATCATGAACTTAGTCCTGGTAGTATTAGCATATCTATGTTGTGGATCAATAGCTCGCATTGTTGCTTTCATATGTTTATTTTGATATGTTCCTAGAGAAAATTGTGTTGAAAGATGTTAGTAGCAATGATGCGGATTGGATCCGTGATCTGAGGTTTATCCTCATTGCTGCACAGAAGAATTATGTCCTTGATGCACCGCTAGGTGACGGGCCTATTGCAGGAGCAGATGCAGACGTTATGAACGTTTGGCTAGCTCAATATGATGACTACTTGATAGTTTAGTGCACCATGCTTAACAGCTTAGAATCGGGACTTCAAAGACGTTTTGAACGTCATGGACCATATAAGATGTTCCAGGAGTTGAAGTTAATATTTCAAGCAAATACCCGAGTTGAGAGATATGAAGTCTCCAACAAGTTCTATAGCTAAAAGATGGAGGAGAATCGCTCAACTAGTGAGCATGTGCTCAGATTGTCTGGGTACTACAATCGCTTGAATCAAGTGGGAGTTAATCTTCCAGATAAAATAGTGATTGACAGAATTCTCTAGTCACCATCACCAAGTTAGTAGAACTTCATGATGAACTATAATATGCAAGGGATGACAAAAATAATTCCCAAGCTCTTCGTGATGCTGAAATCGACGAAGGTAGAAATCAAGAAAAACATCAAGTGTTGATGGTTAACAAGACCACTAGTTTCAAGAAAAGGGCAAAGGGAACAAGGGGAACTTCAAGAAGAACGACAAGCAAGTTGCTGCTCAAGTGAAGAAGCCCAAGTCTGGTCCTAAGCCTGAGACTAAGTGCTTCTACTGCAAAGGGACTGGTCACTAGAAGCGGAACTACCCCAAGTGATTGGCGGATGAGAAGGATGGCAAAGTGAACATAAGTATATTTGATATACATCTTATTGATGTGTACTTTACTAGTGTTTATAGCAACCCCTCAGTATTTGATACTAGTTCAGTTGCTAAGATTAGTAACTCGAAACGGGTGTTGCAGAATAAACAGAGACTAGTTAAGGGTGAAGTGACGATGTGTGTTGGAAGTGGTTCCAAGATTGATATGATCATCATCGCACACTCCCTATAATTTCGGGATTAGTGTTGAACCTAAATAAGTGTTATTTGGTGTTTGCGTTCAGCATGAATATGATTTGATCATGTTTATTGTAATACGATTATTCATTTAAGTAAGAGAATAAATTGTTGTTCTGTTTACATGAATAAAACCTTATATGGTTACACACCCAATGAAAATAGTTCGTTGGATCTCGATCGTAGTGATACACATAATCATAATATTGAAACCAAAAGATGCAAAGTTAATAATGATAGTGCAACTTATTTGTGGCACTGCCGTTTAGGTCATATTGGTGTAAAGCGCATGAAGAAACTCCATGCTGATGGACTTTTGGAATCACTTGATTATGAATCAGTTGATGCTTGCGAACCATGCCTCATGGGCAAGATGACTAAGACTCCGTTCTTTGGAACAATGGAGCGAGCAACAGATTTGTTGGAAATCATACATACTGATGTATGTGGTCCGATGAATATTGAGGCTCGCGACAGGTATCATTATTTTCTGATCTTCACAGATGATTTGAGCAGATATGATTATATCTACTTGATGAAACATAAGTCTGAAACATTTGAAAAGTTCAAAGAATTTCAGAGTGAAGTGAAAAATCATCGTAACAAGAAAATAAAGTTTCTACGATCTGATCGTAGAGAAGAGTATTTTAGTTACGAGTTTGGCCTTCAGTTAAAAACAATGTGAAATAGTTTCACTACTCACGCCACCTGGAACACCACAATGTAATGGTGTGTCCGAACGTCATAACCGTACTTTATTAGATATGGTGCGATCTATGATGTATCTTACAGATCTACCACTATCGTTTTGGGGTTATGCATTAGAGGCAGCTGCATTCACGTTAAATAGGGCACCATCTAAATCCGTTGAGACGACACCGTATGAACTATGGTTTGGCAAGAAACCTAAGCTGTCGTTTCTTAAAGTTTGAAGTTGTAATGCTTATGTGAAAAATTTCAACCTGATAAGCTCAAACCCAAATCGGAGAAATGTGTCTTCATAGGATATCCAAAGGAAACTATTGGATACACCTTCTATCACAGATCCGAAGGCAAGACTTTTGTTGCTAAATTCGGAAACTTTCTAGAGAAGGAGTTTCTCTCGAAAGAAGTGAGTGGGACGAAAGTAGAAAACTTGATAAGGTAATTGTACCTTCTCCCTTATTGGAAAGTAGTTCATCACAAAAATCTGTTCTTGTGACTACTACACCAATTAGTGAGGAAGCTAATGATGATGATCATGTAACTTCAGATCAAGTTACTACCGAATCTCGTAGGTAAACCAGAGTGAGATCCGCACCAGAGTGGTACGGTAATCCTGTTCTGGAGGTCATGTTACTTGACCATGACAAACCTACGAACTATGAGGAAGCGATGATGAGCCCAGATTCCGTGAAATGGTTAGAGACCATGAAATCTGAGATATGATCCATGTATGAGAACAAAGTTTGGACTTTGGTTGACTTACCCGATGATCAGCAAGCAATTGAGAATAAATGGATCTTCGAGAGGAAGACGGACACTGATAGTAGTGTTACTATCTACAAAGCTAGAATTGTCGCAAAAGGTTTTCGACAAGTTCAAGGTGTTGACTACGATGAGAGCTTCTCACTCGTATCTATGCTTGAGTCTGTCCGAATCATGTTAGTAATTGCTGCATTTTATGAAATCTGGCAAATGGATAAACAAAACTGCATTCCTTAATGGATTTATTAAAGAAGAGTTGTATATGATGCAACCAGAAGGTTTTGTCAATCCGAAAGGTGCTAACAAAATGTGCAAGCTCCAGTGATCCATCTGTGGACTGGTGCAAGCATCTCGGAGTTGGAATATACGCTTTGATGAGTTGATCAAAGTGTTGGGTTTCGTAGTAATTTCAAAAAAATTCCTACGCACACGCAAAATCATGTGATGCACAACAACGAGAGGGGAGAGTGCTGTCTACGTACCCACGCAGACCGACTGCGGAAGCGTTGACACAACGTAGAGGAACTAGTCGTACGTCTTCACGATCCAACCGATCAAGCACCGAAACTACGACACCTCCGAGTTCGAGCACACGTTCAGCTCGATGATGATCCCCGGACTCCGATCCAGCAAAGTGTCGGGGAAGAGTTCCGTCAGCACGACGGCGTGGTGACGATCTTGATGTACTACAGCAGCAGGGCTTTGCCTAAACTCCGCTACAGTATTATCGAGGACTATGGTGGCTGGGGGCACCGCACACGGCTAAGGAATAGATCACATGGATCAACTTGTGTGTTCTAGGGTGCCTCTGCCTCAGTATATAAAGGACTAGAGGGGGGAGGCTGGCCGGCCAAGGTGTGGCGCGCC
>NC_041380.1:44659532-44666348 GCF_002162155.2 Triticum dicoccoides
GGGGGTTCCGGTAACCTCCCGGTAATCCGGTAAAATCCCGATTTCACCCGGAACACTTCCGATATCCAAACATAGGCTTCCAATATATCAATCTTTATGTCTCGACCATTTCGAGACTCCTCGTCATGTCCGTGATCACATCCGGGACTCCGAACAACCTTCGGTACATCAAAATGCATAAACTCATAATATAACTGTCATCGTAACCTTAAGCGTGCGGACCCTACGGGTTCGAGAACAATGTAGACATGACCGAGACATGTCTCCGGTCAATAACCAATAGTGGGACCTGGATGCCCATATTGGCTCCTACATATTCTACGAAGATCTTTATCGGTCAGACCGCATAACAACATACGTTGTTCCCTTTGTCATCGGTATGTTACTTGCCCAAGATTCGATCGTCGGTATCCCATACCTAGTTCAATCTCGTTGCCGGCAAGTCTCTTTACTCGTTCCGTAATACATCATCTCGCAACTAACTCATTAGTTGCAATGCTTGCAAGGCTTATGTGATGTGCATTACCGAGAGGGCCCAGAGATACCTCTCCGACAATCGGAGTGACAAAACCTAATCTCGAAATACGCCAACCCAACATGTACCTTTGGAGACACCTGTAGTACTGCTTTATAATCACCCAGTTACGTTGTGACGTTTGGTAGTACCCAAAGTGTTTCTCCGGTAAATGGGAGTTGCATAATCTCATAGTTACAGGAACATGTATAAGTCATGAAGAAAGCAATAGCAACAAACTAAACGATCGGGTGCTAAGCTAATGGAATGGGTCATGTCAATCAGATCATTCTCTTAATGATGTGATCCCGTTAATCAAATAACAACTCATTGTTCATGGTTAGGAAACATAACCATCTTTGATTAACGAGCTAGTCAAGTAGAGGCATACTAGTGACACTTTGTTTGTCTATGTATTCACACATGTATTATGTTTCCGGTTAATACAATTCTAGCATGAATAATAAACCTTTTATCATGATTATAAGGAAATAAATAATAACTTTATTATTGCCTCTAGGGCATATTTGCTTCAGTCTCCCACTTGCACTAGAGTCAATAATCTAGATTACACCGTAATGATTGTAACACCCATGGAGCCTTGGTGCTGATCATGTTTTGCTCGTGGTAGAGGCTTAGTCAACGGGTCTGCAACATTCAGATCCGTATCTATCTTGCAAATCTCTATGTCTCCCACCTGGACTAGATCCCGGATGGAATTGAAGCGTCTCTTGATGTGCTTGGTTCTCTTGTGAAATCTGGATTCCTTTGCCAAGGCAATTGCACCAGTATTGTCACAAAATATTTTCATTGGACCCGATGCACTAGGTATGACACCTAGATCGGATATGAACTCCTTCATCCAGACTCCTCCGTTTGCTGCTTCTGAAGCAGCTATGTATTCCGCTTCACATGTAGATCCCGCTACGACGCTTTGTTTAGAACTGCACCAACTGACAGCTCCACCGTTTAATGTAAACACGTATCCGGTTTGCGATTTAGAATCGTCCGGATCAGTGTGAAAGCTTGCATTAACGTAACCTTTTACGACGAGCTCTTTGTCACCTCCATATACGAGAAACATATCCTTAGTCCTTTTCAGGTATTTCAGGATGCTCTTGACCGCTGTCTAGTGATCCACTCCTGGATTACTTTGGTACCTCCCTGCTAGACTTATAGCAAGGCACACATCAGGTCTGGTACACAGCATTGCATACATGATAGATCCTATCGCTGATGCATAGGGAACATCTTTCATATTCTCTCTATCTTCTGCAGTGGTCGGGCATTGAGTCTTACTCAATTTCACACCTTGTAACACATGCAAGAATCCTTTCTTTGCTTGATCCATTTTGAACTTCTTCAAAATTTTGTCAAGGTATGTTGTTTGTGAAAGTCCAATTAAGCGTTTTGATCTATCTCTATAGATCTTTATGCCTAATATGTAAGCAGCTTCACCGAGGTCTTTCATTGAAAAACTCTTATTCAAGTATCCCTTTATGCTATCCAGAAATTCTATATCATTTCCAATTAGTAATATGTCATCCACATATAATATCAGAAATGCTACAGAGCTCCCACTCACTTTCTTGTAAATACAGGCTTCACCGAAAGTCTGTATAAAACCAAATGCTTTGATCACACTATCAAAGCGTTTATTCCAACTCCGAGAGGCTTGCACCAGTCCATAAATGGATCACTGGAGCTTGCACACTTTGTTAGCTCCCTTTGGATCGACAAAACCTTCTGGTTGCATCATATACAACTCTTCTTCCAGAAATCCATTCAGGAATGCAGTTTTGACATCCATCTGCCAAATTTCATAATCATAAAATGCGGCAATTGCTAACATGATTCGGACAGACTTAAGCATCGCTATAGGTGAGAAGGTCTCATCGTAGTCAATCCCTTGAACTTGTCGAAAACCTTTTGCGACAAGTCGAGCTTTGTAGACAATAACATTACCGTCAGCGTCAGTTTCTTCTTGAAGATCCATTTATTCTCAATTGCTTGCGATCATCGGGCAAGTCAACCAAAGTCCATACTTTGTTCTCATACATGGATCCCATCTCAGATTTCATGGCTTCAAGCCATTTTGCGGAATCTAGGCTTACCATTGCTTCTTCATAGTTCGTAGGTTCATCATGATCTAGTAGCATGACTTCCAGAATAGGATTACCGTACCACTCTAGCGCGGATCTCACTCTGGTTGATATACGAGGTTCAGTAGTATCTTGATCTGAAATTTCATGATCATTATCATTAGTTTCCTCACTAACTGGTGTAGGTGTCACTGGAATAGTTTTCTGTGATGAACTACTTTCCAGTAAGGGAGCAGGTACAGTTACCTCGTCAAGTTCTACTTTTCTCCCACTCACTTCTTTCGAGAGAAACTCCTTCTCTAGAAAGTTTCCGAATTTAGCAACAAAAGTCTTGCCTTCGGATCTGTGATAGAAGGTGTATCCAATAGTTTCCTTTGGATATCCTATGAAGACACATTTCTCCGATTTGGGTTCGAGCTTATCAGGTTGAAGCTTTTTCACATAAGCATCGCAGCCCCAAACTTTTAGAAACGACAACTTTGGTTTCTTGCCAAACCACAGTTCATAAGGCGTCGTCTCAACGGATTTTGATGGTGCCCTATTTAACGTGAATGCGGACGTCTCTAGAGCGTATCCCCAAAACGATAGCGGTAAATCAGTAAGAGAGATCATAGATCGCACCATATCCAGTAAAGTACGATTACGACGTTCGGACACACCATTACGCTGAGGTGTTCCGGGTGGCGTGAGTTGTGAAACTATTCCACAATTTTTTAAATGTACACCAAACTCGTAACTCAAATATTCTCCTCCACGATCAGATCGTAGAAACTTTATTTTTTTGTTACGATGATTTTCAACTTGACTCTGAAATTCTTTGAACCTTTCAAATGTTTCAGACTTATGTTTCATTAAGTAAATATACCCATATCTGCTTAAATCATCTGTGAAGGTGAGAAAATAACGATATCCACCACGAGCCTCAATATTCATCGGACCACATACATCTGTATGTATGATTTCCAACAAATCTGTTGCTCTCTCCATAGTACCGGAGAACGGTGTTTTAGTCATCTTGCCCATGAGGCACGGTTCGCAAGTACCAAGTGATTCATAATCAAGTGGTTCCAAAAGTCCATCAGAATGGAGTTTCTTCATGCGCTTTACACCGATATGACCTAAACGGCAGTGCCACAAATAAGTTGCACTCTCATTATCAACTCTTCATCTTTTGGCTTCAACATTATGAATATGTGTGTTACTACTATCGAGATTCAACAAGAATAGACCACTCTTCAAGGGTGCATGACCATAAAAGATATTACTCATATAAATAGAACAACCATTATTCTCTGATTTAAATGAATAACTGTCTCGCATCAAACAAGATCCAGAAATAATGTTCATGCTTAACGCTGGCACCAAATAACAATTATTTAGGTCTAATACTAATCCCGAAGGTAGATGTAGAGGTAGCGTGCCGACTGCGATCACATCGACTTTGGAACCATTTCCCACGCGCATCGTCACCTCGTCCTTAACCAATCTTCGCTTGATCCGTAGTCCCTGTTTCGAGTTGCAAATATTAGCAACAGAACCAGTATCAAATACCCAGGTGCTACTGCGAGCATTAGTAAGGTACACATCAATAACATGTATATCATATATACCTTTGTTCACCTTGCCATCCTTCTTATCCGCCAAATACTTGGGGCAGTTCCGCTTCCAGTGACCAGTCTGCTTGCAATAGAAGCACTCAGTTTCAGGCTTAGGTCCAGGTTTGGGTTTCTTCTCTTGAGTAGCAACTTGTTTGCCGTTCTTTTTGAAGTTCCCCTTCTTCTTCCCTTTGCCCTTTTTCCTGAAACTAGTGGTTTTGTTGACCATCAACACTTGATGCTCCTTCTTGATTTCTACCTCCGCAGCTTTCAGCATCGCGAAGAGCTCGGGAATAGTCTTGTTCATCCCTTGCATATTATAGTTCATCACGAAGCTCTTGTAGCTTGGTGGCAGTGATTGAAGAATTCTGTCAATGACGCAATCATCTGGAAGATTAACTCCCAATTGAATCAAGTGATTATTATACCCAGACATTTTGAGTATATGCTCACTGACAGAACTGTTCTCCTCCATCTTGCAGCTATAGAACTTATTGGAGACTTTATATCTCTCAATCCGGGCATTTGCTTGAAATATTAACTTCAACTCCTGGAACATCTCATATGCTCCATGACGTTCAAAATGTTGTTGAAGTCCCGATTCTAAGCCATAAAGCATGGCACACTAAACTATCGAGTAGTCATCAGCTTTGCTCTGCCAGACGTTCATAACATCCGGCGTTGCTCCTGCAGCAGGCCTGGCACCCAGCGGTGCTTCCAGGACGTAATTCTTCTGTGCAGCAATGAGGATAATCCTCAAGTTACGGACCCAACCCGTGTAATTGCTACCATCATCTTTCAACTTTGCTTTCTCAAGGAACGCATTAAAATTCAACGGAACAACAGCACGAGCCATCTATCTACAATCAAACATAAACAAGCAAGATACTAATCAGGTACTAAGTTTCATGATAAATTTAAGTTTAGTTAATCAAATTAATTAAAGAACTCCCACTTAGATAGACATCCCTCTAATCCTCTAAGTGATTACGTGATCCAAATCAACTAAACCATAACCGATCATCACGTGAGATGGAGTAGTTTTCAATGGTGAACATCGTTATGTTGATCATATCTACTATATGATTCACGCTCGACCTTTCGGTCTCCGTGTTCCGAGGCCATATCTGTATATGCTTGGCTCGTCAAGTATAACCTGAGTATTCCGCGTGCGCAACTGTTTTGCACCCGTTGTATTTGAACGTAGAACCTATCACACCCGATCATCACGTGGTGTCTCAGCACGAAGAACTTTCGCAACGGTGCATACTCAGGGAGAACACTTCTTGATAATTTAGTGAGAGATCATCTTATAATGCTACTGTCAATCAAAGCAAGATAAGATGCATAAAAGGATAAACATCACATGCAATCAATATAAGTGATATGATATGGCCATCATCATCTTGTGCTTGTGATCTCCATCTCCGATGCACCATCGTGATCACCATCGTCACCGGCGTGACACCTTGATCTCCATCGTAGCATCGTTGTCGTCTTGCCAAGCTTATGCTTCTAC
Organism: Triticum dicoccoides; assembly: GCF_002162155.2. Lineage (NCBI taxonomy): Eukaryota > Viridiplantae > Streptophyta > Magnoliopsida > Poales > Poaceae > Triticum > Triticum dicoccoides. The sequence continues at coordinate 44,665,263 of NC_041380.1, forward strand.
GACTATCACTACCGCTTAGTAATAAAGTAAAGCATTACATCGCGATTGCATTGCATACAATAAAGCGACAACCATATGGCTCATGCCAGTTGCCGATAACTCGGTTACAAAACATGATCATCTCATACAATAAAATTCAGCATCATGTCTTGACCATATCACATCACAACATGCCCTGCAAAAACAAGTTAGACGTCCTCTACTTTGTTGTTGCAAGTTTTATGTGGCTGCTACGGGCTTAAGCAAGAACCAATCTCACCTACGCATCAAAACCACAACGATAGTTTGTCAAATAGACTCCGTTTTAACCTTCGCAAGGACGGGGCGTAGCCACACTTGGTTCAACTAAAGTTGGGGAGACAGTCGCCCGCAAGCCACCTATGTGCAAAGCACGTCGGGGGAACCGGTCTCGCGTAAGCGTACGCGTAATGTTGGTCCGGGTCGTCTCGTCCAACAATGCCGCCGAACCAAAGTATGACATGCTAGTAGGTAGTATGACTTATATCGCCCACAACTGACTTGTGTTCTACTCGTGCATATAACATCAACATAAATAACCTAGGCTCTGATACCACTGTTGGGTTTCGTAGTAATTTCAAAAAAATTATTACGCACACGCAAGATCATGTGATGCACAGCAACGAGAGGGGAGAGTGTTGTCTACGTACCCACGCAGACCGACTGCGGAAGCGTTGACACAACGTAGAGGAAGTAGTCGTACGTCTTCACGATCCAACCGATCAAGGACCGAAACTACGGCACCTCCGAGTTCGAGCACACGTTCAGCTCGATGACGATCAAAGACTCCGATCCAGCAAAGTGTCGGGGAAGAGTTCCGTCAGCATGATGGCGTGGTGACGATCTTGATGTACTACAGCAGCAGGGCTTCGCCTAAACTCCACTACAGTATTATCGAGGACTATGGTGGCTGGGGGCACCGCACACGGCTAAGGAATAGATCACGTGGATCAACTTTTGTGTTCTAGGGTGCCTCTGCCTCAGTATATCAAGGACTAGAGGGGGGAGGCTGGCCGGCCAAGGTGTGGCGCGCCAGGAGAGTCCTACTCCCTCTGGGAGTAGGATTCC
>NC_041380.1:44666800-44720693 GCF_002162155.2 Triticum dicoccoides
TGTAGGGCTGCCTCTTCTCCTTTCCACTAAGGCCCATCATGGCCCATTTAGCTCCCGGGGGGGGGGGGTTCCGGTAACCTTCCCGGTAATCCGGTAAAATCCCGATTTCACCCGGAACACTTCCGATATCCAAACATAGGCTTCCAATATATCAATCTCTACGTCTCGACCATTTCGAGACTCCTCGTCATGTCCGTGATCACATCCGGGACTCCGAACAACCTTTTGTACATCAAAATGCATAAACTCATAATATAACTGTCATCGTAACCTTAAGCGTGCGGACCCTACGGGTTCGAGAACAATGTAGACATGACCGAGACATGTCTCCGGTCAATAACCAATAGCGGGACCTGGATGCCCATATTGGCTCCTACATATTCTACGAAGATCTTTATCGGTCAGACCGCATAACAACATACGTTGTTCCCTTTGTCATCGGTATGTTACTTGCCTGAGATTCGATCGTCGGTATCCCATACCTAGTTCAATCTCATTGCCGTCAAGTCTCTTTACTCGTTCCGTAATACATCATCTCGCAACTAACTCATTAGTTGCAATGCTTGCAAGGCTTATGTGATGTGCATTACCGAGAGGGCCCAGAGATACCTCTCCGACAATCGGAGTGACAAAACCTAATCTCGAAATACGCCAACCCAACATGTACCTTTGGAGACACCTGTAGTACTCCTTTATAATCACCCAGTTACGTTGTGACGTTTGGTAGTAACCAAAGTGTTCCTCCGGTAAACGGGAGTTGCATAATCTCATAGTTACAGGAACATGTATAAGTCATGAAGAAAGCAATAGCAACAAACTAAACGATCGGGTGCTAAGCTAATGGAATGGGTCATGTCAATCAGATCATTCTCTTAATGATGTGATCCCATTAATCAAATAACAACTCATTGTTCATGGTTAGGAAACATAACCATCTTTGATTAACGAGCTAGTCAAGTAGAGGCATACTAGTGACACTTTGTTTGTCTATGTATTCACACATGTATTATGTTTCTGGTTAATACAATTCTAGCATGAATAACAAAACCTTTTATCATGATTATAAGGAAATAAATAATAACTTTATTATTGCCTCTAGGGCATATTTCCTTCACAAAGCATATAGTTTTATACAGACTTGCGGTGAAGCCTGTATTTACAAGAAAGTGAGTGGGAGCACTACAACATTTCTGATAAGTATATGTGAATGACATATTGTTGATCGGAAATAATGTAGAATTATTCTGTAAAGCATAAAGGAGTGTTTGAAAGGAGTTTTTCAAAGAAAGACTTCGGTGAAGCTGCTTACATATTGAGCTCCAAGATCTATAGAGATAGATCAAGACGCTTGATAAGTTTTTTCAATGAATACATACCTTGACAAGATTTTGAAGTAGTTCAAAATGGAGCAGTCAAAGAGAGAGTTCTTGCCTGTATTACAAGGTGTGAAGTTGAGTAAGACTCAAAGCCCGACCACGGCAGAAGATAGAAAGAGAATGAAAGTCATTCCCTATGCCTTGGCCATAGGTTCTATAAAGTATGTCATGCTGTATACCAGATCTATTGTATACCCTGCACTGATTTGGCAAGGGAGTACAATAGTGATCTAGGAGTAGATCACTGGACAGCAGTCAGAATTATCCTTACTGAAATAAGGATATGTTTCTCGATTATGGACGTGACAAAAAGGTTCGTCGTAAAGGGTTACGCCGATGCAAGTTTTGACACTAATCTAGATGACTGTAAGTCTCGGTCTAGATACATATTGAAAGTGGGAGCAATTAGCTAGAGTAGCTCCATGCAGAGCATTGTTGACATAGAAATTTGTAAAATACATGTGGATCTGAATATGGCAGACCCGTTGACTAAGATTCTCTCACAAGCAAAACATGACCACACCTTAGTACTCTTTGGGTGTTAATCACATAGCGATGTGAACTAGATTACTGAATCTAGTAAACCCTTTGGGTGTTGGTCACATGGCGATGTGAACTATGGGTGTTAATCACATGATGATGTGAACTATCGATGTTAATCACATGGTGATGTGATCTAGATTATTGACTCTAGTGCAAGTGGGAGACTGAAGGAAATATGCCCTAGAGGCAATAATAAAGTTATTATTTATTTCCTTATATCATGATAAATGTTTATTATTCATGCTAGAATTCTATTAACCGGAAACATAATACATGTGTGAATACATAGACAAACAGAGTGTCACTAGTGTGCCTCTACTTGACTAGCTCGTTAATCAAAGATGGTTATGTTTCCTAACCATGAACAAAAAGTTGTTATTTGATTAACGAGGTCACATCATTAGTTGAATGATCTAATTGACATGACCCATTCCATTAGCTTAGCATCCGATCGTTTAGTATGTTGCTATTGCTTTCTTCATGACTTATACACGTTCCTATGACTATGAGATTATGCAACTCCCGTTTGCCAGAGGAACACTTTGGGTGCTACCAAACGTCACAACGTAACTGGGTGATTATAAAGGAGCATTACAGGTGTCTCCAAAGGTACATGTTGGGTTGGCGTATTTCGAGATTAGGATTTGTCACTCCGATTGTCGGAGAGGTATCTCTGGGCCTTCTCGGTAATGCACATCACATAAGCCTTGCAAGCATTACAACTAATATGTTAGTTGTGAGATGATGTATTACGGAACGAGTAAAGAGACTTGCCGGTAACGAGATTGAACTAGGTATTGGATACCGACGATCGAATCTCGGGCAAGTAACATACCGATGACAAAGGGAACAACGTATGTTGTTATGCGGTCTGACCGATAAAGATCTTCGTAGAATATGTAGGAGCCAATATGGGCATCCAGGTCCCGCTATTGGTTATTGACCGGAGATCTGTCTCAGTCATGTCTACATTGTTCTCGAACCGTAGGGTCCGCACGCTTAACGTTACGATGACAGTTATTATGAGTTTTGATGTACCGAAGTTAGTTTGGAGTCCCAGATGTGATCACGGACATGACGAGGAGTCTCGAAATGGTCGAGACATAAAGATCGATATATTGGATGACTATATTCGGACACCGGAAGGGTTCCGGAGAAGTATCGGATAAAACAGGAGCACCAGAGGGTTACCGGAACCCCCCGGGGGGTTAATGGGCCTCATGGGCCTAAAGTGGAGAAAGAGGAAGGGGCTGCCAGGGCAGGCCGCGCGCCCCCTCTCCCCCTAGTCCGAATTGGACAAGGAGGGAGGGGCGGCGCCCCCCCTTTCCTTCTCTCCCCCCTCTCTCCTACTTGGACAAGGAAACGGGAGGGGAGTCCTACTCCCGGTAGGAGTAGGACTCCTCCTGCGCCCTCCTCTAGGCCGGCCGCACCCCTCCCCCTTGCTCCTTTATATACGGGGGCAGGGGGGCACCTCTAGACAGAAGTTGATCCTCGTGATCGTTCCTTAGCCGTGTGCGGTGCCCCCTGCCACCAGATTCTACCTCGGTCATATCGTTGTAGTGCTTAGGCGAAGCCCTGCGTCGGTAGAACATCTTCATCATCACCACGCCGTTGTGCTGACGGAACTCATCCCCGAAGCTTTGCTGGATCGGAGCCCGGGGAGCGTCATCGAGCTGTACGTGTGCTAAGAACTCGGAGGTGCTGGAGTAATGGTGCTTGGATCGGTCGGATCGGGAAGAAGACGCACGACTACTTCCTCTACGTTGTGTCAACGCTTCTGTTGCAATCTACAAGGGTACGTAGATCATACTCTCCCCTCTCGTTGCTATGCATCACCATGATCTTGCGTGTGCGTAGGAAATTTTTTGAAATTACTGTGTTACCCAACACCTCGAACCCCCTCCTTCTCCTTCGTTCCTCCCTCCAGCGCCGCCAGGAGAGGAGCGCTCGCGCCCGAGTCTTTCTCTCCCTCGATCCCACCTCGTCCTTCGCACCCTGTCGCTGCTCCCAGCGCCGGCGACCCCTCCGACCGTGCCAACCCCGCCGCCAAGCGTCGCCGACCTCTCCTTCCTCCATCTCCGGCCTTCCCCGCTCAGTCCTGCATCGGTGCTCCCCTGCATCTGCACCCGAGGCCGTGGCCTCATCGTCCCGATTCATGGGCGAATCACCGGAGCCGCGTCAAGCCACCGTCCCCTGCCTCGCCAGCGCCGCCTTTCTCCGCATCCTACTCGTCCCGGACCTCCCCTGCAAACTCTCGCTGCCGTGTCGAGTTCCTGCTACCGCTACTGCCTTGCTGGAGCGCTCCGCCGCGCCAAGTCCTCGCCGCTGGCCTTCCCTGCGCCCGTCATTCCCGAGCCAGGAGCCTCGTTTGAGCGTCGCCTCCTCCTCAAGCAAGCCTACCGTCCACCGCTGCGAGCAGAAGCATTGCTGCCCGTCTTTGTTGACACCACAGGAGCTCCACTGTTGTGTCTCTTTGCCGTCTCGTGAGCTTAGGAATCACTGTCGCCAAGTTCATCTACGGTGGCCATACGAACCGCCAAGTTCGACTACGATCTATCAAGACCACCGTGCTGCATGTCAACATGGGTACGACCACGAACGGCTACCTCCAGATGGATTTCATCAAGTTCCGCTTCAACAAGTGTACCTCTACCGTCGACCCTTGAAGAACCATGGACGTCAAGTTCCTCACCATGACTATGAACGTCTATGAACCGTATGCAACTATCATTGCCCGAAAAACCCTGGGTCACAAGACGCGTGTACGACTTTCGCGAGTACCTCTACCGTCGTCGTGTACCACTATTTCCACTACCGTCGCCGTGGACCCGACAAGTTCGCGAATACGACTACTTCCTCTACGACCCGCGAGAACCGCTACTTTCACCACCATCGCGAGAACAACTACTTCCTCTATGAACCGATCCGCTTTGAAACGCACGCTTAGAAGGTATAACCGCCGAGAATGATCGTCCCAGAACGAATGCATGTCTTGTATGAGATGCATGTTTGGATGTTGTATCCTCCCGTGAACGTTAGTTGTTTCCCTCGCTTGGCACCGTCGTCGTCTCGTGGGAACCTGGTATCCGGGATCACCCCACCATCCTTGCATGGCACGCTCCCGTCACTTTTCCTTTTGCACCGGTATCTCCATGAGCTACCGGAACCGATATGTTGTCGTGGCATCATTTTCGGATTCGTTGTCATGGCAGCCCTTTCATTTCTGCCACTTTGACAAATGATTCATAATGCTCATGTCAACATTTTCATAAAATTGCATAAACTTGAACATGTCATCCGCATCATGATAACAACATCAAGAAAGTTTTAAATTGTTGTTTGCTTCATTTGCTAAATGCATATGGGGTTTTACCGGATTTGTTGTTTGTTATATCCAGCCCCATTTAAATTGTTTAGATAGTATAGTTTTGTTATGCTTCACCTCTTGCCATGTTAACCAACATTTAAATTTGTTGAGTACCTAACCGAGAGAGAACTAAATAATTGATGTGGTGTTTCGTCAATATGCAACTCGTTGCATATTGAGCTCCACTTAACTTGTAGAGTTGTTTGTGCACTTTGCCATGCCATGCATATTTAAACCGGACATGCATCATACTTGGTTGTGCATCATGCCATGTTTATGTGATGGTTGTTTACCATGTTGTTTGCTTCTTTCCGGTTTTGCTTCTTCGTGTTAGTTCCGATAGCGTCGCGTTTGTGAGGATCCGTTCGACTACGTCCGTTTGCCTTCTTCATGGACTCATTCTTCTTCCTTGCGGGATCTCGGGCAAGATGACCATACCCTCGAAATCACTTCTATCTTTGCTTGCTAGTTGTTCGCTCTATTGCTATGCCGCGCTACCTACCACTTGCTTATCATGTCTCCCATATTGCCATGTCAAGCCTCTAACCCACCTTTCCTAGCAAACCGTTGTTTGGCTATGTTACCGCTTTGCTCATCCCCTCTTATAGTGTTGCTAGTTGTAGGTGAAGATGAAGTTTGTTTCATGTTGGAACATGGATATGTTGGGATATCGCAATATCTCTTATTTAATTAATGCATCTATATACTTGGCAAAGGGTGGAAGGCTTGGCCTTATGCCTGGTGTTTTGTTCCACTCTTGCCGCCCTAGTTTCCGTCATACCGGTGTTATATTCCTTGATTTTTGTGTTCCTTACGCGGTTGGGTGTTATGGGAACCCCTTGAAGGTTCGCTTTGAATAAAACTCCTCCAGCATGGCCCAACCTTGGTTTTACATTTGCCTAACAACCTATTACCCTTCCCTTGGGTCGGACAACCCAAGGGTCATCTTTATTTTAACCCCCCCAGGCCAGTGCTTGTCTAAGTGTTGGTCCAAACCGAGCTGCCTGTGGGGCCACCTCGGGGAAACTTGAGGTTTGGTTTTACTCGTAGCTAGTATCATCCGGTGTTGCCCTGAGAACAAGATACGTGCGACTCCTGTCGGGATTGTTGGCACATCGGGTGGCTTTGCTCGTCTTGTTTTATCATTGTCGAAATGTCTTGTAACCGGGATTCCGAGTCTGATCGGGTCGTCCGGGGAGAAGGAATATCCTTCGTTGACCGTGAGAGCTTGTGATGGGCTAAGTTGGGATGCCCCTGCAGGGTTTGAACTTTCGAAAGTCGTGCCCGCGGTTATGGGCAGATGGAAATTTGTTAATATCCGGTTGTAGAGAACTTGTCACTTAACTTAATTAAAATGCATCAACCGCGTGTGTAGCCGTGATGGTCTCTTCTCGGCGGAGTCCGGGAAGTGAACACGGTTTTGTGTTATGCTTGAACGTAAGTAGCTTTAGGATCACTTCTTGATCACTATTAGCTTCTCTACCGTGCTTTGCTTCTCTTCTCGCTCTCGTTTGCGTAAGTTAGCTACCATATATGCTTAGTGCTTGCTGCAGCTCCACCTTACTGCCCTTTCCTACCCATAAGCTTAAATAGTCTTGATCGCGTGGGTGTGAGATTGCTGAGTCCTCGTGACTCACAGATACTTCCAAACAGTTGCAGGTGCCGATGATACCAGTGCAGGTGACGCAAACCAGCTCAAGTGGGAGCTCGATGAAGATCTTGTTCGTTGTGTTGTTTTCATTTTCCTGTTGATTGATACGTCTCCAACGTATCTATAATTTTTGATTGTGCCATGCTATTATATTATCAATCTTGGATGTTTTATATGCATTTATATGCTATTTTATATGATTTTTGGGACTAACCTATTAACCTAGAGCCCAGTGCCAGTTTCTGTTTTTACCTTGTTTTAGAGTATCACAGAAAAGGAAAATCAAATGAAGTCCAATTGACCTGAAACTTCACGGAACTTATTTTTGAAAAGAAAGCAATACAGGAGACTTGGAGTGCACGTCAGGGGATCAACGAGGAAGCCACGAGGCAGGGGGCGCGCCCACCCCCCTGGGCGCGCCCTCCACCCTCGTGGGCCCCTCGTGGCTCCCCTAATGTATTTCTTCCACCTATATATCTCCATATACCCTAAAACGATCGGGGAGCACAATAGATCGGGAGTTCCGCCACCAGAAGCCTCCGTAGCCACCGAAAACCAATCTAGACCCGTTCCGGCACCCTGCCGGAGGGGGCAATCCCTCCCCGGTGGCCATCTTCATCATCCCGGTGCTCTCCATGACGAGGAGGGAGTAGTTCTCTCTCGGGGCTGAGGGTATGTACCAATAGCTATGTGTTTGGTCTCTCTCTCTCTCTCTCTCTCGTGTTCTTGAGGTGATACGATCTTGATGTATCGCGAGCTTTGCTATTATATTTGGATCCTATGATGTTTCTTCCCCCCTCTACTCTCTTGTAATGGATTGAGTTTCCCCTTTGAAGTTATCTTATCGGATTGAGTCTTTAAAGATTTGAGAACACTTGATGTATGTCTTGCCGTGCGTATCTGTGGTGACAATGGGATATCACGTGATTCACTTGATGTATGTTTTGGTGATCAGCTTGCGGGTTCCGCGCATGAACCTATGCATAGGGGTTGGCACACGTTTTCGTCGTGATTCTCCGGTAGAAACTTTGGGGCACTCTTTGAGGTTCTATGTGTTGGTTGAATAGATGAATCTGAGATTGTGTGATGCATATCGTATAATCATATCCACGGATACTTGAGGTGACATTGGAGTATCGAGGTGACATTAGGGTTTTGGTTGATTTGTGTCTTAAGGTGTTATTCTAGTACGAACTCTAAGGCTGTTTGTGACACTTATAGGAATAGCCCAACGGATTCATTGGAAAGAATAACTTTGAGGTGGTTTTGTACCCTACCATAGTCTCTTCGTTTGTTCTCCGCTACTAGTGACTTTGGAGTGACTCTTTGTTGCATGTTGAGGGATAGTTATATGATCCAATTATGTTATTATTGTTGAGAGGACTTGTACTAGTGAAAGTATGAACCCTAGGCGTTGTTTCAACACATTGCAATACCATTTTCGCTCACTTTTATCATTCATTATCTTGCTGTTTTTATATTGCCAGATTACAAAAACTATTATCTACCATCCATATACCACTTGTATCACCATCTCTTCGCCGAACTAGTGCACCTATACAATTTACCATTGTATTGGGTGTGTTGGGGACACAAGAGACTCTTTGTTATTTGGTTGCAGGGTTGCTTGAGAGAGACCATCTTCATCCTACGCCTCCTACGGATTGATAAACCTTAGGTCATCCACTTGAGTAAAATTTGCTACTGTCCTACAAACCTCTGCACTTGGAGGCCCAACAACGTCTACAAGAAGAAGGTTGTGTAGTAGACATCAAGCTCTTTTCTGGCGCCGTTGCCGGGAAGGTGAGTGCTTCAAGGTATATCTTTAGATCTTGCAATCGAGTCTTTTAGTTTCTTGTTTTATCACTAGTTTAGTTTATAAAATAAAATTACAAAAAAATGGAATTGAGTTTACCTCATACGCTTTATCTTTTTAATATCTTTTGTGAGTATGATGGAAAGGAAAATTGTGCTCAAATACTAGAAGAAGAATTACATAGAATGCTTGGCATAAAATATGTGAATGATGAGCATGATTGCAATTTTGTTAGTATGAATTCCTTGAATATCTATGATGCTAATGATATGCAAAGCCACAAGCTTGGGGAAGCTATGTTTGATGAAGATGATATTTTTTGTCCCCCAAGCTTTGATGAGCAAATTTACTATGATGAAAGGATGCCTCCTATCTATGATGATTATTGTGATGACACGTATGCTTTAAAGAATAATGATAACCATGAAACTTGTCATCTTGATCTTAATTTTCAATCACATGATAGTTATTTTGTTGAGTTTGCTCCCACTATTATTCATGAGAAGAAATTTGCTTATGTGGAGAGTAATAAAAATTCTATGCTTGTAGATCATGAAAAACATGCTTTAGATGCTGGTTATATTGTTGAATTCATTCATGATGCTACTGAAAATTATTATGAGGGAGGAACATATGCTTGTAGGAATTGCAATAATATCAAGTTTCCTCTCTATGTGCTTAAAGTTTTGAGGTTATGCTTGTTTTACCTTCCTATGCAAGTTGATTCTTGTTTCCACAAGTTGTTTGCTCACAAAATCCCTATGCATAGGAAGTGGGTTAGACTTAAATATGCTAGTCATATTCTTCATGATGCTCTCTTTATGTTACAATTCTTATCTTTTATGTGAGCATCATTGAAATTATCATGCCTAGCTAGGGGCGTTAAACGATAGCACTTGTTGGGAGGCAACCAAACTTTATTTTTGTTCCTGTTTAGTAATAAATAATTCATCTATCCTTTTTTTAGATGTTGTTTTATGTGTTTAATTAGTGTTTGTGCCAAGTAGAACCGTTGGGAAGACTTGGGGAAAGTCTTGTTGATCTTGCTGTAAAAAACAAAAACTTTAGCGCTCACGAGAATCGCTTCCATTTTTATTCGAAAGTTCTATTTAGTTAATTCTTTTTTCTGATGATTAATAGACAAATTACTCGGGTCCATCAATTTATTTGAGAATTTTATGAGTTCCATAAGTGGTCGAAACCTACAGATTACTACAGACTGTTCTGTTTTTGAAAGATTCTGTTTTCTATGTGTTGTTTGCTTATTTTGATGAATCTATGAGTAGTATCGGAGGGTACGAACCATAGAGAAGTTGGAATACAGTAGATATTACACCAATATAAATTTAGAATGAGTTCATTACAGTACCTTATGATGGTGATTTGCTTTCTTATACTAACGGAGCTTACAAGTTTTCTGTTAAGTTTTGTGTTGTGAAGTTTTCAAGTTTTGGGTAAAGATTCGATGGACTATGGAATAAAGAGTGGAAAGAGCCTAAGCTTGGGGATTCCCAAGGCACCCCAAGGTAATATTCAAGGACAACCAAGAGCCTAAGCTTGGGGATGCCCCGGAAGGCATCCCCTCTTCCGTCTTCGTTCATCGGTAACTTTACTTGGAGCTATATTTTTATTCACCACATGATATGTGTTTTGCTTGGAGCGTCAATTTATTTTGTTAGGATTTGCTTGCTGTTATTTAGAACAATGTTTTGCATATTTTATTTCAATAAAAGTGGCATGGATAGCCTTTACTATACCTGTTTTACAAGTCTTCATGTTGCTGTTTGAAAACTGAAAGTTTACCGCTGTTGCAATAATTTCCTAGAAAAGTCAGAATGTGATAAAATGTTGAAACCTTTTGCATATTAATCTCTGATAAATTTACTACAGTGGGAATTTTCTTTCATAATTTTTGGAGTTAGGGAAGTATGGATCTTGCTGCACTCTTCACAGACTGTTCTGTTTAGGCAGATTGCTGTTATGTTTGCATTGTTTGCATATGTTTGCTTATTTAATGATTCTATTTGAGGATAGGACTATTAAATATGCAGAGGCATTTAGTATGAAATATTAAATAATAATTTTAGTGATTTGCTACAGTAGAGTATGATAAGGTTTTTGCAATGGTTTATACTAACTTACCTCACGAGTCCTTGTTGAGTTTTGTGTGGATGAAGCTTTTGAGATTTAGGGAGACCGTGATATGAGAGGAATTAAGGAGACACAAAAGCTCAAGCTTAGGGATGCCCAAGGCATCCCAAGATAGTATTTCAAGAGGTCTCAAGCGTCTAATCTTGGGGATGCCCCGGTTGGCATCTCACCTTTCTTCTTCAACAACTATCAGTTAGTTTCGGTTGATACTAAGTTTTTGCTTCTTCACATGATGTTTGCTATTTTTAGATGTCATTTTATTTTGTTTTGCTTGCTGTTTGAATAAAGTATCAATATCTGAAATTATTAAATGTTAGAGAGTCTTCACATAGTTGCATAATTACTCGACTACTCATTGAGCTTCACTTATATATTTAGGAGTAGTTTGTCATTTGCTCTAGTGCTTCACTTATATATTTTTAGAGCACGGCGGAGGTTTTATTTTATAGAAATAATTGATCTCTCATGCTTCACTTATATTATTTTGAGAGTCTTTTAGAACATCGTGGTAATGTGCTTTGGTTATGAATTTAGTCCTAATATGATGGGCAGCCAAGAGGGATATAATAAAAACTTTCATATAAAGTGCATTGAATACTAAGAGAAGTTTGATACTTGATAATTGTTTTGAGATATGGAGATGGTGATATTAGAGTCATGCTAGTTGAGTAGTTGTGAATTTGAGAAATACTTGTGTTGAAGTTTGTGATTCCCGTAGCATGCACGTATAGTGAACCGTTATGTGATTAAGTCGGAGCATGCTTTTTTTATTGATTACCTTCCTTATGAGTGGCGGTCGGGGACGAGCGATGGTATTTTCCTACCAATCTATCCCCCTAGGAGCATGCGCGTAGTGCTTGATTTTTGATGACTTGTAGATTTTTGCAATAAGTATGTGAGTTCTTTATGACTAATGTTGAGTCCATGGATTATACGCACTCTTACCCTTCCACCATTGCTAGCATCTTCGGTACCGTGCATTGCCCTTTCTCACATTGAGAGTTGGTGCAAACTTCGCCGGTGCATCCAAACCCCGTAATATGATACGCTCTATCACACATAAACCTCTTTATATCTTCCTCAAAACAGCCACTATACCTACCTATTATGGCATTTCCATAGCCATTCCGAGATATATTGCCATGCAACTTTACACCATTCCGTTTATTATGACACGCATCTTCATTGTCATATTGCTTTGCATGATCATGTAGTTGACATCGTATTTGTGGCAAAGCCACCGTTCATAATTTTTCATACATGTCACTCTTGAGTCATTGCACATCCCGGTACACCGCCGGAGGCATTCATATAGAGTCATACTTTGTTCTAGTATCGAGTTGTAATTCTTGAGTTGTAAATAAATAGAAGTGTGATGATCATCATCAATAGTATTGTCCCAAAAAAAGAGAAAAAAAGAGGAAGGCTAAAAAAAGAAAGGAAAAAAGGCCAAATAAAAAATAATATAAAAGGGACAATGCTACTATCCTTTTTCCACACTTGTGCTTCAAAGTAGCACCATGATCTTCATGATAGAGAGTCTCTTATTTTGTCACTTTCATATACTAGTGGGAAATTTTTATTATAGAACTTGGCTTGTATATTCCAATAATGGGCCTCCTCAAGTGCCCTAGGTCTTTGTGAGCAAGCAAGTTGGATGCACACCCACTTAGTTTCTTTTGTTGAGCTTTCATACATTTATAGCTCTGGTGCATCCGTTGCATGGCAATCCCTACTCCTTGCATTAACATCAATCGGTGGGCATCTCCATAGCCCATTGATTAGCCTCGTTGATGTGAGACTTTCTCCTTTTTGTATTCTCCACATGAGGGACCTCATTATATTCTATTCCACCCATAGTGCTATGTCCATGACTCGCGCTCATATATTGCGTGATATGATACGCTCTTTCACACATAAACCTCCACTACAAGAAATATGGCCAATTATGACTCCCCATTTTGGTCATTGATTTTTCATTGCTTTCATTTATTGACTTTTTTTGACCAAATTTAGAAGGTCAACAGTTGGCCGTCAAGAGTAAACAAACGTGACATTTTCTCGAATTTTGGTCAGGACCGCCCTTGACCAAAATTTTGGTCGCTAAACCTTTGACCAAAATTATGGTCATTACTAATGAGCCTAGACCACGTAGGATCTGACGTGGCCAAGCCAACATGGCACATGCAATGACATGGATGCCATGTAGGATCGGTCCAAATCAGCTGTTTTAATGGGCTAGGCCCAATAATTCAGCCCACTTCTAAATTTACTTTTTGGTCATAAGCATGGGCCAAGCCCAACATATCAGTTCTTGGGCTAAGGCGTGCAACCCATTTATTTAATCGATTATTAATTGGGCCAGCCCATTTATCTACCCAACAAAAAAACTTTGTTGGGCCTTGAAACGATACAGCCCACTCACACAATTTATTATTTTCAGTACAACCCTTATTGAAGGGTGACCAACAACAGCCAACAGTATCTCAAAAAGAAAAATACATTGCACAATTTTCCAGTCAACCAACAAATGAGAATATAATGATAATAATAATGTAATTCTCCAGGATTTCATTAAGTTAGACCCAGTAGTATCATTACACCACATGTTCATAAGATGGCACCAACCAAAACAACACAACCAGTGAGGGAGAAATGTGTTGGAGGGACATTCTTTAGTGAGAAAAGGTCAGCAACAACAGCAACATCACTCTTTTGTTCTCCACCTTCTGGTACCTCTTGTTCCATAGAACTTTTCATGTTAGCCTGACATTTAAAGAAAGATGTACACATGAGCAGAGTACTTTGTCCATCAATATATTGCAGTTGGTTCTGAATGACTAGGAAACTTTATAAGCAAACTATTCAAGAACCGATGTCCTAGTAGCAGAATTTAAGAAGCTAACATCATGGTACATACACTTTGGTATTTGAAAAAACTTAGCACTTTTGTGGAACAAACACGTTCAACGCCATACACCCCAGGGTTGAGCTGTTTGTGTTCAACGCGAGAGTGGATGGCGCTGAACTGCGCTACCTTCGTCGTTGTCATTTTTGCCTGCCTCAAGCCATCCACCACATGTGATTTTCCTGGTAGCACAAGGTGAAACAACAGAGTAGGCATCAGTGATTGCCATCTTGGAGCAGAAGCTTGCAAATAAGTTAAACCTGTACGTGCATGAATAAAGAAAAGAGAAAAAAAAATAGAGTAAAGGATGAACGCTGCTACTGGGTATGGAAGAATCTTTCTAGGCCAAGCACTGCAGCTCGTTATATAACAAGCCAACACTCACTTTTGTAATTCACCCAAGGGTCAAAGAAAGGAGGCCACGGTTCAACACCATATATGTTGGCGTTGAGCTCTAACAACTCAACGCCGGCTGTTGAGCCTATCATGTGTGTTTGCTCCATAAAAATAATAAATGATGATGCATCACTAATATGTCATGTTTACAACTCCTCAATTAAATGACCATCTCTCCTTTAGAGGTGAAAAGTGCCAGAACTGGCCCTTGTTTGTTTTCAGGGGCTAAATATGGCAAGTAATTTTGATTGGGGGTAGTATGCGTACATACAATATTTTTGGTGTTCCTGTTGGTATGCAAGTTTTTTTTCGATTGTTGTTAAATTCAGGACTATGTGTTATTTCTGCTCAGATGTGATTCATTTTCAAGAATCACCGCAAGAGTTTGTTGGTAGATACACTAGTTTACACATGTATGTGTGTGATCACTTGCAAGACTGCAACCAAGGTACACATCCAAGAATCTGTAACATTAGTAAATAGGGATATCCCCTTCCTCTCCTTGATAAGCCTAAATCACAAGTGTTATGCTGCTAATCTTATGTAGCTTCGTTTCTGAATTTATATTGTTTGTGTGATTGTTTGAGACTGCAAAAAGCTTAAGCTTATATCTACTGGTGAGTTTGAAGATGTAACTAGTTTTCCATTTCATGCAGGTGTGTCTTACAATTTCGAAAAGACTGATAATGGTATTTTCCGGTTAAAGCTCACTGCAAATGCGAAAAAAATAATAGCTGATTTGAGAAGGCCTCTTGAGATTTTGATGAAAGGCAACACTATAAACCACCCTGACCTGACAATAAGTGCAGTTCAGCTACTTTTGTCCCATGATGGTGTACTAATACAACTTGTCATTTTGAAAGAAAGATTGGAAAATCTATACTGCACTCGACGCACACCCGCGTCCCGGGCGGCAGCTGCCGCGCGAGGCTAGCTACAGTGCGGTGCTCTATTTGCTCAATACAAACTAGCAGTGATTGCTACATGGGATGGACAGCACATGCTTTTGTAAATATCTCTAGAATAGAATGTTGACAAAATAATAATCCAGTCTACATGCTACTAATTAAGTAGTAGTTATTTGAATAGTTTGTAGTAGGCAAGTAGAACAAATCAAGCTTGGCAATTACAATTTTTTTGCAGGTTACTATTAGATATATGAAATAAGCATGGCATCAAGTTCACTAAACAAGTAAGCATGCAAAACAAAACCAAGTTTGCACATCCAAAGTGTGTCACGTACTAGAGATGCCTTTGACCGAGAAGTGCAAATCAGAATCACGTATGAAAAGACACTTCCATCAGCACGTTTGCTATTCAAAAAAACATCACGTTTGTTGTACTGACACACAATCAGTTTCCAATTATATCTCAAAACCAATCAACACAAGCTAGCCACGCTACACATCCCAGCTAATTGCAACTTGGCGTTGTAAGCAATAATCGGCAAGCCTTAGCTCTGCCTCAGGCCTCGGTCGACAGAACAGTAAACGTTTTAGTAGCTTTTGACCAACCAAGACGTACTACACAGAACAAAACAAGGAAGGAGATACTGTAGAAAGCAAAGCTGCCTTGCGGTTTTAAACAAATTGCCATCGCCTCAAGACAAGAACGCGTGGACATGACTACTACTGCATACACGATAAACCCAGTCAAAAGGAAGCAGGCAAATATACTCGAACGACAGTAGATAACTCGAGCAACAGAGACCGCAAGACCTCTGCATCTGCGTACGGTGCTAGATCCATCTTAACTTGCGAGAACAAGCACATATCTAAAATCGATGAAGCCGGGATATACCTCGGGTGCCGAGCGGAGCGTCACCGTGGGGGTGCTGCTAGAGTCGATCGAGCCCGACAGCGAACAGAGACGGCGGGAGGACACGTTAACGGAGACGGAGCTCTGTCCGCGAAGCAGACGATGCAAGGGAGGCCATGGCGAGGAGGCAAACGGCGGCGGCGCTTGGACTTGGGCGAGGCTTCGGCTCGGCGGTGCAGGAACGACGAGGAGGGACTTGGCATCAGGGCGGCGCGCTGCAAGGTCCATGGCGGCAGAGTGCACTGTTTGAGACAGGGAGAGAAATCGAGATGTGTGAGAGAGAAAAAGGAGGAAGAAAGAGAGAACGGGAAGAAGAGAACAGAGAAGAAGGGTGGCACTCATCTGCTGGCTCCGGCAAGCTGTGGCTGGTGGTCGCCGGCGCCGGCGTGCAAAACCACAGGAGGAGCTCCTCTCGTGGGGCTCGGGTGCGGGGAATCGTGGGAGGAGGCTGCGAGGACGGGCGCGCTCGGGCGCTCGCTCGATCTCCTCGGGCGTAGAGGTGGCCGGGAGATGCGGAGAGGGGAGGGAGGGACGAGGTCGGCGGCGGTGGGTGAGGAGGACGGCGAGGTCGGTGGTGTGTGGGAGAGGACTGGATCGGGAGGGGGCGGGTACGGGGAGGAGGTGGTGGTGGCGGCGGGGAGATTGGGAGCAGGGAGGAGGGGTGCGATGGGGATCTAGGGTTTGGGCTGCGGGGGTGGGGGGCTATCTCTTTTTCTATTTTTTCTGTGGATAAATGGATGGATGGGTGTGGGATGGAGATATGGATGGATGGATGGATGGGCGCTATGTCATCGATCCGTGGGAAGAGTTTTGATTGATTCAAAAAAATAGTGATTTAAAATAGTTTCCAAGTACTAAAAATAGAGGGATTTTGTGAAGTAGCTATCAAAACTATTTTGCAAAAGGGCATCACACAAATTTTGACTCAAGTTAGACCATATTTTATGGATGAGCATCAATTTATATGCATTTCTGATCTTTTTATCTAATTTTAATCATTTTTCGAGTGCCCAAAAAGAGTTTTTTGTGAAGAACCTACCATATATTTGTTGCAAAATTGGACACAAACATTTTTATAAAGTATTAGGCCATATTTAATCTAAAATTGACCAAATGGTTGGGTGTCAAGAGTTTGGATGCACCTCTCGTGGAAAAAACAAATTTCCGCCGATTCCGTTGGAAGCGGGTCAAATTTGAACTGCAGTTGTCTCATAGTTTGTTCTTTATTTTTTCCAAAAATCATTTCTAGTTACATAAATATCTGTTTAATCATAGAAACATCAAAAGTTTTTCAAGATGCAACCACTAGCTATGAAAGGTCATGCCCGTCGTTTTGACCACATTTTGAAACAGGCATGAGAAATTAAAAAAAAATAAAAATTGGAAAACCTTCGCATTGTGTCATTACATGTGACCAAGTTATTAGGAAAAATAATAAACTTGTAATACAGTAATTATTTTAAAAAGGTGTTCTCAGAAATGAGCTATTATGTGTGGAGATTCAGGGCTTTCAAGCCAAATGATCAATCTTATGGCCACATTCATGGCATAGTTTGTTCAAATGATCTCATATCATGCACAAGGGTGCATATTGAAATGGCAAACAATGTTGTCTAAGGAAGTTTTCATTTTCTTTGAATAAAAATTTATTTTCCATTTTTTCGAGTGCCCAAAATGAGTTTTTTTGTGAAGGACCTACCATATATTTTTTGCAAAATTCGACCAAATCAAATTTATAAAAATGCTAGGCCATATTTAGTGCACAATAGATAAAATTGTTGGGTGTCAAAAGTTTTGATCCACCTCTGATGAAAAAGACAAATTTCCGCCGATTCAGCAGGAAGCGGGTCAAATTTGAAATGCAGCTGCCTCATAGTTTGCTCTTTTATTTTTCCAAAAATCATTTCTAGGTACATAAGTATCTATTTAAGTATAAATACATGGTTTGGTGGCGATACTGTCGACGTTCTGGGAACGGGGGTCCCCAGACTTGCCTGCCTGCGGCGTGGCTCAGGTGGGGGCCCAGCGCGGCCCGTCTTCATCAGCCCAAGCTCAAGACCCTCGCAAGGGGCCAAGCCTCGCGGGGCGGACGACAGGAAGCTTCCTCAAGAGAGCGGCCTCATCAGGCAGGCTCGCGAGGAGGCGGAGAGATCAATGCAAGGGTACCTCGCGAGAAACCCGTGGCGCAAGTCATGACGATCGAGACCAGGCGGGCGCCAGGCGAGCGCCAGCCTGCACAGGGTCCTTGTTTTCCCTTTGGTGCAAAGGGGGCAAGCACAGGCCAAGGTATCAGGCAAATGTTACCATTCCGGTGCAACAAGACCAAGACCAGCCGGACGGCCGGACGGAGGTCACCGAGGAGCCCAAGACGATGTCATCACTAGTGCTTTTGGCAGCCAAAGACCACGTTTGGTCAGGATAACTTGTACTAGATGTTCCCCCTTCAATAGGAAAATGAATATTGTTGAATTATTTTTGAACTAGGCAAGGAAGGTTTTTTACATATTTGATGAATATATGACCCAAAGAATTTATGAGACTTTTTTGGGAATTTTGGGAATGACAGAAATATAGGTTGCTTCACAACCTAGGGCAAAAATTGACACGTGGACATGACACATAGGCAAAACTGATGAGGGAAAATGGTTATATTAAATGAGCTAAAATTTTGTGAAGGGAAATGGTTTTACAAATTTCATGCAAGTTGGATATATACAAATAGTACTTCCTTCACAATGCTCTCCACTGAACAGAAATTTGGGAAAAATATTGAGGGAAAATGGTTATATTAAATGAGCTAAAATTTTGTGGAGGAAGGTTCTATGGGTAGGGTCATGTCCTGGTAATTTTCAGCAATTATAAAACAATATAAAATATAGTTGCTTCACAAACTAAAAAAATTACTAGAAGAAAAGATTGGATGGCGAGCTCCCATGGATTGTTATGGAGAGCTATAATATGGGCATAAAGAAAATTTGTTTTTTTAAGAAACTACCAAATTTTTGTTGCAAAATAGCACCACTCCATTTTTCAAAAATATTTTCAAATGCCTGCTTTAACATTTTCTAAATACATGATTTACTTTATTCATAGACATTGTATATTTTTTGTATACATTTTTGATTTTTTGCATACATGAGAAACATTTTCAAATGCTTGCTTTAACATTTTTAAATACAAGTTTGACTTTATTCACAGACATTGTATATTTTCTGTATACATTTTTTCAAATGCTTGCTTTAACATTTTCTAAATACATGACTGACTTTATTAACAGACATTGTATATTTTTCGTATACATTTTTCCTATACATGAGAAACATTTTCTTTATATACAATTAGCGTTTTCAAGTGCTTCGTTAACACATTTTTAACACAGTCAACATTTTTATATACAAATTTTAAACATTTTTTAAATACAAAATTAATATTTTTGATACATGGTTAAGAATTTTTTATTTACACATATTAACATTTTCATATGCTTTATTCACATTTTTAAATACTTGTTTACCTTTTTTTCAAATGCTTGATTAACATTTTAAACACATTATCAACTTTTTCCACACACATTGTATATTTTTTATACATGATATACATTTTTCTTTATACACATGTAGCATTTTCAAATGCTTGGTTACATTTTTTTCAAATGTTTTATGTGAAGTTCTTAGTAATATATATTTTTAGAATATATTTGGAAGTATAAACAGAAGTAAAAAAATAACGAACCAACGAAAATCAGATAAAAACGAGCCACGGCCCTGGAGTTGGCCCACTCGGCGCACGTAAAATGTTAAAAGAAAAAAGGGTACCCTCGTCGCACCGATGCCCAAGCCCACTGGACACTGCCCTTAAATACTTGTCGGCCGCAGTTGTATCAGTAGCATAGTTTGGGCATGGTGGTTTGGCTCCGCATAGGAGAGTGAAGGGGCGCGAGTTCGATTCTCACAATGCCCCCCTTTTTGCTGATTTATTCGCCCATTTGAGGGCGTGGCCCGCTTATTAGCACATCGTACAAGGCAGGTTTGTGGTACAAGTCCCACATGTCATTGGTACCATGTTAGTTGGTCCCGCATGTAAATGGTAGACCCCACAAGTCAGTTTAGTCAATACTTGAGCGGTCAAACCAACCATGCAATTGACACATAAGTTAAAATGACACGACACGTAGGCAAAATTGATGATGTGGACGTCTAGTCATATAAGTTTATTCATGTTACAACATTATGACCTTTTAGATTTGTCGTAATCAGCTAGAAATAAGGCTGTTGATCACTGTTGTTTGCTTCATGACCTTTTCGTGTAAGATAATTATGACTTTTTTGACTAAAATGGTCGTTATTGTTTAGTTTTTGGACCCTCCTAAACAGGCTACGACCAATTGGTTCAAAATGGTCATAGATTTATGACCATATCTTCCACGGTCACTAGAGAAGGTCATAATTTAGCATATTTCTTTTAGTGCTCTTCGGTACCGTGCATTGCCCTTTCTCACATTGAGAGTTGGTGCAAACTTCGCCGGTGCATCCAAACCCCGTGATATGATACACTCTTTCACACATAAACCTCCTTATATCTTCCTCAAAACAGCCACCATACCTACCTATTATGGCATTTCCATAGCCATTCCGAGATATATTGCCATGCAACTTTCCACCGTTACGTTTATTATGATATGCATCATCATTGTCATATTGCTTTGCATGATCGACATCGTATTTGCGGCAAAGCCACCATTCATAATTTTTTATACATGTCACTCTTGATTCATCGCAATCCCGGTACACCGCCAGAGGCATTCATATAGAGTCATACTTTGTTCTAGTATCGAGTTGTAATCCTTGAGTTGTAAGTAAATAAAAGTGTGATGATCATCATTATTAGAGCATTGTACCATGTGAGGAAAGGATGATGGAGACTATGATTCCCCCACAATGCAAGTCGGGATGAGACTACGGACGAAAAAAATAAATAAAAAGGCCAAAAAAAGAGAAGGCCCAAAAAAAGATTAAAAAAAGAAAAGAAAAAAGGCCATAAAAAGAGAGAAGGCCCAAAAAAATTTGAGAGAAAAAGAGAGAAGGGACAATGTTACTATCCTTTGCCACACTTGTGCTTCAAAGTAGCGCCGTAATCTTCATGATAGAGAGTCTCTTGTTTTGTCACTTTCATATACTAGTGGGAATTTTTATTATAGAACTTGACTTTTATATTCCAACAATGGGCCTCCTCAAGTGCCCTAGGTATTCGTGAGCAAGCAAGTTGGATGCACATCCACTTAGTTTCTTTTGTTGAGCTTTCATATTTATAGCTCTAGTGCATCCGTTGCATGGAAATCCCTACTCCTTGCATTAACATCAATCGATGGGCATCTCCATAGCTCATTGATTAGCCTCGTTGATGTGAGACTTTCTCCTTTTTGTCTTCTCCATATAACCCCCATCATCATATTCTATTCCACCCATAGTGCTATGTCCATGGCTCGCGCTCATGTATTGCGTGAAGGTTTATAAAGTTTGAGATTACTAAAGTATGAAACAATTGCTTGGCTTGTCATCGGGATTGTGCATGATGAGAGCATTCTTGTGTGACGAAAATGGAGCATGACTAAACTATATGATTTTATAGGGATGAACTTTCTTTGGCCATGTTATTTTGAGAAGACATGATTGCTTAGTTAGTATGCTTGAAGTATTATTATTTTTATGTCAATATTAAAATTTTGTCTTGAATCTTATGGATCTGAATATTCTTGCTACAATAAAGAGAATCACATGGATAAATATGTTAGGTAGCATTCCACATCAAAAATTCTGTTTTTATCATTTACCTACTCGAGGACGAGCAAGAATTAAGCTTGGGGATGTTGATACGTCTCTAACGTATCTATAATTTTTTATTGTTCCATGCTATTATATTATCAACCTTGGATGTTTTATATGCATTTATATGCTATTTTATATGATTTTTGGGACTAACCTATTAACCTAGAGCCCAGTGCCAGTTTTTATTTTTTCCTTGTTTTAGAGTATCGCAGAAAAAGAAAATCAAACGGAGTCCAATTGACCTGAAACTTCACGGAACTTATTTTTGGAAAGATAGCAATACAGGAGACTTGGAGTGCACATCAGGGGATCAACGAGGAAGCCATGAGGCAGGGGGCGCGCCCACCCCCTGGGCGCACCCTCCACCCTCGTGGGCCCCTCGTGGCTCCCCTGATGTATTTCTTCCGCCTATATATCTCCATATACCCTAAAACGACCGGGGAGCACAATAGATCGGGAGTTCCGCCGCCAGAAGCCTCCGTAGCCACCGAAAACCAATCTAGACCCGTTCTGGCACCCTTTCGGAGGGGGCAATTCCTCTCCGGTGGCCATCTTCATCATCCCTGTGCTCTCCATGACGAGGAGGGAGTAGTTCTCCCTCGGGGCTGAGGGTATGTACTAGTAGCTATGTGTTTGATCTCTCTCTCTCTCTCTCTCTCTCTCTCTCTCGTGTTCTTGAGGTGATACGATCTTGATGTATCGCAAGCTTTGCTATTATATTTGGATCCTATGATGTTTCTTCCCCCCTCTACTCTCTTGTAATGGATTTAGTTTCCCCTTGAAGTTATCTTATCGGATTGTGTCGGGTGTTAGGTGCGACATATGCCAACGGGTGGCTTATCATTGTGGGAGCCAGTAAGACGTCGCCGGTGCCTGGAAGCGGGATGAGGCGAAGACATGCACGCCGGCGAATCTTACCCAGCTTCGGGGCTCTCCGAGGAGATAACACCCCTACTGCTGCTCTGCGGGGTCTCCGCATGATCACTAGATGAACGAGTGGCTACAAGATGCTCCTTGAGCTGCTTGGCGAGAGGAAGAAGAAGGGTACGGCTTGCTCTCCCCTCCTCTCTATGTGGTGTCTAAAACTAGCTCTGATCCATCCTTTGCATGGGTGCCCCGGGGGGTTTATATAGGCCCACCCCCTGGGGGTACAATGGTAATCCGGCTGGGCGCGGGCCCCAGCCGTCTGTGTCTACGCTCACCGGCTTCTGCGCCGGCTGCTGGGGCCCGTCGGCTGGTGGGTCCCGCCGGCTGCCGGCTCCTTGGTCGACAGGCAGGCCCCACTGTCCAGGGCCTTGTCGGTGGCTGGTTACTGTTGCCTCAACCTGGTGACGAGGGCTTCGCCGAGGTGGGCGTGGCTACAGTGCCGCCGCCCGGCGGGCAATCGCTGTAGCCTCACCGCGTCTTGTCTCCTTAATGGGGCGTCTCCTTCGAGGGAGGAGGCAAGCCGGCTGCGAGGAGCCGGCCCCGTCTTGGGCCGACTAGGGGAGGCCTGGCCGCCTTCGGGTGTCTCTCTACCTGAAGGGGCCCACCGCCCGTGGGCCGCGCTGACAGCCCATTGTGGGTGGCATCAGGGTCAGCATGGCAACAGTGCCGCGCCGGACGGGTCATGGCCACCCCATACGGCGCACTGTGCCAGGCGTGCTCCGGGATTCAGGGGTGGCAGGCTTTACTGTAGCCACGCCCCGCCACATCGCCGTTATGTGGATGCAGACTTCGAGGCTACGATCTTGACCGCTTTGTGGGAGCCGGCCTCTTGGAGTCGGCCTTCTCGTGGCCGGCTTCTTGGAGCCGGCCCTCCCGTGGCTTTCTTCATGAGGGCTAAAGTCGGGCCGCCTTTCGATAGTCCGCCTGGGAGATAGCCGGTAAGGGGAAGGCGGCCCCACATCTTGGATTCTTGAGGGCCGGATCGGCTCGTAATTTTTTTAGACGGGCCAGGGGGAGCCGGCTAGGATACTCGTGGTCATTTACTCCGACAGTAGTCCCCGAAGCTGATCGAGCTTCAAGGCTGACAAAGGGACGAGAAGCTTGGTCAGCTTCCTATCCTGAGGGGCCGGCTTTGCTTATGCGCGCCATCTTCGGAAAGCTCTGTTTCTTGTAGGCAAGAACGTGGGCCGGCTTGCGAGCTGACCGCGCGCCATCCCGCGGGCCACGTGGCAAGGAAAACCTGCCAACGCACGCACGTGATGGGACGCCGCCGCAGGCCCGGGCCCGCCACTCCTAGGCCTCGGCCCAAGCGCGGATCTTCTGCGGCCCACAACGGACCACTCGCCTTCCCGCGGCGGTTTTATTACGCCATCAGGGCGCAATAATCGCGGGACGTGGGGGAGTGGGCGCAATTGATCCCACGTTCCCCCACACCACGCCTCCTCGGCTTTGCCGCGCGGGTCTATAAGTAGGGGGAGGAGGGGGAGCGGCAGAGGCTCGCACGCTCTCCCTCGCTCCACCCCTTCTCACCTTCCTTCTTCTTCCCTTCGCCGCCGCAGCGACCCATTGCCGCGCCGCTCCGCCGTCGGACCTCTTGGTTCCTTTGGTCCCGCCACAGCGGGGTCGCGCGCGTCTCCGCCATCGCATCACCTTGTTCCTTGCCGCATCGCTCCCATGGCGTTGTCAAGCTCGTGGGATGGCTCCAACGTCCACGAGGACCACGTTGAGTTCCTCCGCCGGACGCGGCATCTGCCGGGCGAGAACTACGTGCGGGTTCGTCGTGCGCCGGCGAGGGAGATTTCGCCGGCACCAGAGGAGGGCGAGCGGGTAATCTTCCGCTCGCACTGCCTGTGCGGCTTCGGCCTCCCGGTGAGCGGGTTCCTTTGCGCTTTTCTTGAATTTTACCACCTCCAGCCGCATCACCTCACGCCCAACGCGATGATGCTGCTGTCGGCTTTTGTCACCCTATGCGAGGGCTTTCTTGGGGTTTTCCCCACTCTCGAGCTCTGGGGAGAATTCTTCCAGAGCAAGCTCGACACCGTTGTCGCGGGCGTGCCTGCCCCCTGCGGAGCCTTCATTGCCATGAGGCGGACGGGCGAGAATAATCTGTTCCCGCCCATCCCGCTGATCCAGTCAGTGAAGCTCTGGCAGAAGTCCTATTTTTATGTGAAGAACGTCGCCCAGCAAGGCGACTTCGTCAACCTGCCGGCTTACGTAGACGGCCCGCCGGCTGGGAGGCAACCCACTTGGAGCTACCGGGCCAGGTCGTTGTCTCAGGCCGGGAACGCAGCCGTCTCCCGGCTCCGGGTGATGATCCAGTCGGAGGGCCTGACCGGAGCCGACCTGGTGGCCGCCTTCGTGGAGCGCCGAGTACTTCCGCCCCAAGGCCGGCCTCACATGATTTGCCAGATGAGCGGCCGCTTCGACCCGTGCCGGCTGAGCACCAGGGAGATGCCTCATGCCGAGGTGTCTTACATGGTGAACTACATCTCCAACTGCAAACTCGCCGAGGATTGGCGATACGGCAAGGGGCCGTATTCTCGCGCCAACCCTCCGCCTGCCGTAAGTTTTTCTTCTTTTCTTCCTTTTTGTAGCCGGCCTCATGATGGCCGACTTCTGATCAATTGGTTTGCCCTTAGCAGAACCCTCTTCTTCCGCCGATGGCCGGGGCCGCAAGGGTAGAGCGCCAGCTCCTCCCCGACCGCACGATGGACGACGTCGATGATCCGGACCTGGGAGCGGCCGTCATGGAAGATGCCATCATGGGGGAAGGCGACGAGGCAGGAGGCGCGGGGCTCGGGGCTGGCCTCGAGGACTGGGCGGACGATGACGAGGTCGAAGCCGCCTCGCACCGCTAGCCGGCGCTTGATCATCAAGGCGCGGGCCCGTCTGCCGCGCCGGCTGCCCGTGGCGGCGCACAGAAACGCCGGGCCGCGTCGACCTACTTCGGTAGCCGGCCGAAGAAATCCAAGGGTTCCACAGTGGCGACCAAGCGGGATGAGGCGGCCGTGAAGGCGACCCGCTTCCACAAGGCGGTGAAACAGCCACAGGCGATCTCGGCGTAAGTCATCAAACATCTTATATATTTTTTGTCCTCTTCGATTGAAGCTCTTCTAAACCTTTCTTTGCTCGCTGGGCAGGGCACCGCTTTCCCTTGAGTGAGATCCTGGCGGCTCCGTAGTCGGGCCGACTGGAGGGTCCTCAGGCTCCCGCCGCGTGGATCCCCGCACCGACCTCATGGAGGCCATGGAGCGGAACGCACGGGAGGCGCGGGAGGAGCGGGAGGCGGCGGAGCGAAGGACCGCCCAGGCGGCGAAGGAGCAGGCCGACGCGGCGGCCAAGGCCCGGGCGGAGGCGGCAGCCATGGAGACGGAGGCGGAGGCCTCGCACAACCAGCCTCCGCTGCTCGTCGTTCCCCTCCGCGCCGTGGCCCCCGACATTCCCGTGCCCCGGTCGGAGGAGGTCGACCAAGACCCGCCGGTGATGGAGAGGAGGGAGGACCACGTGGTCTTCGTGGAGGAGGCGCCACAGACGGCGCCGACTGGAGCGGGGCAAAGCGGCCAACCAGCCACGACACCAGAGTAGCCTGCCGGGGGCGGGCCGGAGGCGGGGGCCGACCTCAAGGTGCAGCCGGCATTTCGCCGGCGCGCAGGGGGAGCTACCTCCGTGCTGGAGCCACACCGATCTGCGGGCGCCAGCCAGACGGCGGAGGCCCTGGAGGCGGCCAGCGCCAGCACGTCCGAGTGGAAGCCCAGTGGGGGGACGGCCGAGCTGAACACGGCGGCCCAGGAGGTCCGGAACCGGCTTCAAGCCCAGGCCGCTTCGCTGCAGCGATACACCCAAGAGTTCCTCGCGACGCGGGCCGTCATCCCGGTGAGCCCTCTGGCCTTGGTTGTTTTGCTTTTTTGATTTCTTCCGTGGGGGCGCGTCAGCGCACCCACTGGGTGTAGTCCCCAAGTTCCGAGTCGGCTGCTGAGCAGGCGGCTTGGAACTTACTAGGTCCTGACAGTTATCTTATTCTTGCATCCTGTCTGATCTTCCAGGAATACCATAACCTTCGCGCTGCTGCCTTCAACTCCCAGGCTCAGGAGCTGGGTCGGAAAACCGAGGACCTGACCAACATCGGGAGTGCGTGCTTTGTCTCGTTCATTTCCTGTGGGGGCGCGTCAGCGCACCCACTGGATGTAGTCCCCGAGATTCAGGCCGACTGTTGAGCAGTCGGGTCGGATCTTCCCTGACGACTTCTTCCTTATTGATTCCTTTGTCTTCATGAGCCAATGCCAACTTGAGGGGGCAGCTCAGCGGGGCCCAGGCCGCCCTTCGCGCCAAAGAAGCCGAGTACAACGCCTTGGTCCTGGAGCGTGATCGCCTGGCCAAGAAGTTGGCCGACCAGGAGGAGAGCCACAAGGCGGCCCTAAAGAAGGCGCAGGACAGCGAGGACGCCCTCAAAGCTGAGTTCGAGACCGAAGCGGCGGGTTGGGCTGAGGCAAAACAAGTGCTGAGCGAGGGCTTCGGCCGGATTGAGGATCTGATCGATGGTAAGCCGACTTTCTCACTCCTTGCTTGCCCCTTGCCCCCTGATTTGTGTTCTGACTTGTGCTGCTTTTTGTTCTTTGTGCAGACTACTTCCCCGGCTACTCCGTCTTTGCCACCCAGACCATCGAGGCCCACCACGAGGCGTGCCGGCAGGCGGGGGCTGAAATCGCGCCGGACGCGAGCCGAACGCTTGAGGAGCAACTCTTGGCGGTCCAAGCCCGGCTGCAGCCGGCTCACCGCATGCTCTGCCGCCTCCAGCGCACCGGGACGCAGGTGTTGGCCGCCCTCTAGCCAGGCGAAACGATTCCCCGCACCCCGAGTCGGACTGCCGACTGGCTGGAGGTTGCGGTTGGCCGCTTCGAGGCCTGGAAGGCATCGGCGGCCCGGCTTGGAGCTGGGCGGGCGCTGGAGTTCGTCCGAGCCTGGTATCCCGGGCTGAACCTGGACCAGCTGCGCACCTGGCGGCTGGAGGCCGACGAGGAGATGGAGGAGGTGCGACCGGCTATCGCTCAGCGTGCCTCGACGATCGCCGAGTGTACTGACATTAGCGTCTTTGCTCCTGAAATAAATGACGACGGTGTTGCCTAGCCGGAGGAATGGTTTGGGCTGGACCCGGCAGCGGGTGAGGTCTCGGCGGAGGAGATCGCTTCCAGTGATGAAGGTGAAGACGACAAAGGAGACGAAGGCGAAGACGTCGAGCCGGCCGGTGAAGCGGCCAACCAGCCCCAGCCTGACCGTGCATCCAGCAACGAGGCGCGTGCTAGCGCGCCCTCTGCGGGAGGTGGTGATCATGCCGAGGTTCGCCAGCCGGCCACTCCTCCAGCCAGCACTGCCGTCTCTACCGACCTGCCCGACTCGCCAGTCACTCCCTTGGCTTAATCTGCCGTCCTTGCTTTTCTTGCTTGTTACTCTTTGAACAATTTTTGTTGAACTTGCGCAGTTCCACCCACTGGGGGTGTATTCAAACTATGTTGAATGCTGGCCTTTCGAAGGCCTTTTGTGTAAATATGATCATGTGTGTGTTCGGCTTGCATTCACGTATGCTTTTTATCTTTAGGCTGTTTCCTTTGCCGCCTTCCCCTGGCTGCTGCCTTCCCAACCGGCAGCTGCTCGGTAGCCTGCGGCTAGGGAGGAACTTGGCTATATTTTTTTGGGGAAGGCAAGTACTCGAGCTTTCTTAGATCGAAGCGAGGTGAATGGAAGCCGGCCGGTCGGCTACTCTGGTAGTCGGTCGATGGTGGGAGAAAAACCGGCTTTTGTTATATTAGCCCGTTAGTCCCTAGCCGTTTTTCGTGTGGGCGTCCTTTCCTGCCTTTAACTCTTGCCAGCCGGACAGCCGGTTCTTCGAACTGCGACTTTTGGCAAGAGAAGGCTTGGGTGCCGGCACACTACTTGTCTGACGTGGGTAGGACTTCTAATATAACTCAAGGCGGCCAGTCCCCGGGCCGACTAGTCGAACCTGGTGCCGGACGAAAAAAGTGAATGTAATGACATGATCATAAGCATGATACTCTTCATTTATAGATAAAAGATGGCAGTCCCCGAGCTCTCCTCGGAGGGCCTATTGTCTCGTACTTAGTACAAAAGTTAGCGTGATACATACTGCATTTCAACTGTAAAATCTTCGGAGGAGGTTGGCGTTCCATGGTCGTTCCGACTCCTTGCCGGAGTCGTCTCTCTTTCGTCCCTTCGGCTTCTGTGCATCGATCAGGTAGTAGGAGTCATTTCCCAGCGCTCTGCTGATGACAAAGGGGCCTTTCCAAGGGGCCGAGAGCTTGTGCTGGCCGGCTGTTCGCTGGATCAGCCGGAGCACGAGGTCGCCTTCTTGGAAAGATCTTGGTCTGACCTTCCGGCTGTGGTAGCGGCGCAAGCCCTGCTGGTAGATGGCGGACCGGCTGAGGGCTAACAGCCGGCCTTCTTCCAGCAGGTCGACGCCGTCTTCTCGTGCTTCCTTGGCCTCCGCCTCTGTGTACATGGTTACCCGAGGCGAGTCGAACTCGATGTCGGTTGGGATGACCGCCTCGGCACCATACACGAGGAAGAAAGGAGTGAAGCCGGTTGACTTGTTTGGGGTAGTGCGCAGACTCCAAAGGACGGCCGGCAGCTCATCGAGCCAACAGCCGGCCGAATGTTCCAGTGGTACGACCAGTCGGGGCTTGATGCCGAAAAGGATGAGGCCGTTGGCTCGCTCGACTTGGCCGTTTGACTGCAGGTGGGCAACGGACGCTAAGTCCAACCGGATGCCCTGCGTCACGCAGAAACGTGCCAATGCTCCCTTGGCGAAATTCGTACCGTTGTCAGTGATGATGCTGTGTGGCACGCCGTAGCGAGTTGTTATATCTGCGATGAATGTCATGGCAGTCGGCCCATTCAGCTTGTTTATCGGCTTTGCCTCAATCCATTTGGTGAATTTGTCCACGGTGACAAGCAGATGTGTCATGCCACCGCGCGCCGTCTTGAATGGGCCCACCATGTCCAGTCCCCAAACGGCGAAGGGCCAAGTGAGGGGAATGGTCTTGAGTGCCGAAGCCGGCATGTGTTGCTTGGAGCTGAAGAGTTGGCACCCTTTGCAATGTTTAACTAACTCCTTGGCGTCATCCAAAGCAGTCGGCCAAAAGAACCCATGGCGGAAAGCTTTGGCGACGAGTGATCTTGAGGCCGCATGGTGGCCGCATTCTCCTTGGTGGATGTCTCTGAGGATTGCAATGCCCTTCTCTTGCTCGACGCATCGTTGGAAGACTCCAATGATACTGCGCCTGACGAGCTCTCTGTTGACGATTGTGTATGCTCCGGCTCGGCGTTGGACTTATCTTGCATCTGTTTCGTCAGCCAGCAGATCTTGGTTTATTAGGAAGTTGAGGATGGACTGAGCCCATGATGGAGCTGCGACTTCTTCTATTGCCAACACGGCTACTGCAACCAGGGCGGGCGGGCTGGGTGGTGAAATGCTGGAGTCGGCCACCGCCTGTTGTGTTGGTGCAGTCCCCGGGCCGACTACCGCAGTCCTCGAGCCGGGTGTGGCAGTCCCTGGATCGGGCGTAACTACGGGAGTCCCCGAGCTGCCTACTAACGTCCCTGGGCCGACTATCGAAGTCCCCGGGTCACCTGCTTGGTTCTTCGAGCCGGACCCGGCCGCGTTGAGGTCAGGCGGCATGAAGATGGAATCAGACTCTGGAGACGACTTGATAGACGGCTTGAGGAGGCATTGCAGAGAGACACCGGTTGGTATTGCCTGCCGAGTGGAGCCTATTCGAACCAGGGTATCAGCTGGCTCGTTGTCGGCTCACGGTACGTGGAGGAACTCGCATCCTTCAAAGTACCCGCTGATCTGCTGAACGAGGAAGCGGTAGCTTGCCATATTTGCTTCCTTGGCGTCCCAGCCGCCGGATGATTGCTGGACTACCAAGTCCGAGTCGCCGTAACATAGGATTCGACGTATGCCGAGCTCTTTGGCAAGCCGGAGCCCGTGTATGAGCGCCTCGTACTCGGCCACGTTGTTGGAGGCGGCAAAGTGAATTTGCAGCGTGTATCTGAGCTTGTCGCCTTTGGGAGAGGTGAGGATGACGCCAGATCCCAAGCCGGTGCGCATCTTGGACCCGTCGAAGTGCATGCGCCAATGAGTGGAGTCGGGAGCTGGCGGTAGGTACTGGGTCTCGGCCTAGTCGCCGAGGAAGTTGGCCAATGCTTGGGACTTGATGGCGGTGCGAGGCTAGTAGAAGATCGTGTAGGGGGCCAGCTCAATGGCCCATTTCACCACCCGACCGGATGCATCCCGGCTGCCTATGATCTCGGCAAGCGGGGCGGTGCATACGACCGTGATGGGGTGCTCTTGGAAGTAGGGCTTCAACTTCTTGGTGGCGAAGTACACACCATAGCACATCTTCTGGTAGTGCGGGTAGTTCTGCTTCGAGGTAGACAGCACCTCGCTCAAATAGTACACCGGCCTCTGGACCGGCTAGGCTCGGCCCTCTTCTGGGCGCTGGACTATGATGACGGTGGTGACCACCCGGCTAGTTGCGGCAATGTAGAGGAGCATGGGCTCTTTCTCAGTTGGCGCCGCCAGGACAGGCGGCGTGGCCAGCATCTTCTTCAGCTCGTGAAAAGCTTGGTCGGCTTGGTCGTTCCACTCGAAGTGAGTGGTATTCTTCATGAGGCGGTAGAGGGGGAGAGCTTTTTCTCCGAGCCGGTTGATGAAGTGGTTCAGGGAGGCCAAGCACCCAGTGAACTTCTGGACGTCTCAAAGTTTGGTGGGAATCGCCATTCTCTCAATGGCCTTGATCTTTATTGGATTGCATTCGATGCCGCGTTCGGAGACCAGGAAGCCTAGGAGCTGGCCGGCTGGCACTCCGAACACGCATTTCTCGGGGTTGAGCTTGATCTGGAACCGGTGCAGGTTCTCAAATGTTTCCTTGAGGTCCTCCAGCAAGGTGTTGCACTTCTCCGTCTTCACCACAATGTCGTCTACGTAGACGTGGGCATTTCCGCCTAGCTGCTTGAGGAGGCACTTCTGCATGCAACGCTGAAAAGTGGCACCAGCATTTCTTAAGCCGAATGTCATAGTCAGGTAGCAGAAAGCTCCGAATGGCGTGATGAAGGCGGTCTTCAGGCGGTCAGCCGGATCTAGCTTTATCTGGTGGTATCCTGAGTAAGCATCCAAGAAACTCAACAGCTCGCATCCGGCTGTGGAGTCTATCACTTGATCAATCCTTGGCAGGGCAAAGGGATCTTTGGGGCAGGCCTTGTTGAGGCTCGTGTAGTCTATGCACATGCGCCACTTGTTGTTCTTCTTTAGCATGAGGACCGGGTTGGCGAGCCACTCTGGAAAGAAAACCTCCATAATGAAGCCGACTGCTAGAAGCCGGGCTATCTCCTCTCCCACAATCCTTCTTTTCTCCTCTGACAGTCGGCGGAGGGGTTGTTTGACTGGTTTTGCGTCTTCTCGGACGTGTAGCTTGTGCTCGGCGAATTCCTTCGGAACACCCAGCATGTCCTTAGGGGACCATGCAAAGATATCCGGATTCTCACGGAGGAAGTCGGCGAGCTCGCCTTCCTATTTTCTGTTTAGGTTTGCCCTGATTACGACAAACCTTTCTGGATGCTCGGGGTCAAGAGGTATCTTCTTCGTCTCCTTGGCCGGCTGGAAAGATCCTTGGGCATCACACTCCTTGGGATCGGAGGACAGGGTCGGGTGTTTGCTGGCCATGGCCACGACTCGGTCCAACATCTTCTTTTCTTCGGCAACCACAAGGGACTCGGCCAGCCGGCTGCTGGCGGCAGCGCACTCGGAAGATTTCTTGTAATCGCCGGCTACGGTGAGGATGCCCTTGGCGCTCGGCATCTCATCTTGAGGTAAGCATAGTGGCGAACAGCCATGAACCTGGCCAAGGCGGGACGGCCAAGTAATGCGTGGTAGGGGCTCTCCAGGTCCACCACTTCAAACCAGATCGCTTCTCGGCAGAAATGATCCTTGTCCCCAAAGAGTACATCAATCTTGATCTTGCCAATGGGGGCGCAGGACAGGCCAGGTACAATGCCATGGAACACAGTCCGAGTAGGCATGAGTTGCTTCGTCTTGACGTTCAGCTTCTCCAGGGTGTCACGGTACAGGATGTTGAAGCTGCTCCCGCCGTCTATCAGCACGCGGGAGAAACGGGCGGCACGTCTGTCCGTTGCAAGGGTGGCATCCAAAACCAACGCATAAGAGCCGGGAGATGTCATCACCTCTGGGTGGTCGGCCCGGCTCCAGCTGATAGGCTTTTTTGACTAGTGCATGTGCTCGGCGTGGTTGGCAGCGACCACATCGACTTCCTGGTGCTCTCGGCGTCGGCTACGCCGGCCTTCATGCTGGCTTGTAAAGACGACATAGGTGGCATGCTCGTCGGGGAACTCATCGTGCACAGCTCCGACTGCTGGCCGAGCGGTCGGCAGCCGCGGAGCCGGAGGCGGCGGACCAATAGGCGGAGGCGGCGCGAGCCCTTCGCCTTTGGAGATTCGGGTGAGCCAGTGGCACTTCCGGGTTGTGTGGTTGGACGGCTTCGTGCCGCTGTGGAACTTGCACGGGGCGTCGAGAGTTTGCTCGTAGGAGAAGGCCGGCTGCCAAGCCGGCCTTCCGCCCTTCTGTTTCTTGGGCGCGGGCCGCCCTTCGGGCCGCTCGTCTTCGACTGTGGCCACCTGCCGACTGGTGGAGAGCGGCACGGGGCCCTTGCGCTTGTGGTCGTTTTGATACGGGCGTCGGCCGGAGTCCCCAGCTGGCGTCTTGGGCGCCGGGTTGATTACCTTCCCGGACGCGTCTACCCGGAGCTCAGTCTTCATTGAGGAGTCGGCGGTGGCGTACTTGTCCGCTATGACCAGAAGCTCGTCGAGGGTAGTCGGCTCGTCGTAGAGGAGCTTGTGCTTGAGGAGGGTGCCTTCTCGGCACCCGGCCGTGAAGTATTCTATGGCTTGCACCTCGTGCACCCCTTCGCAAGAGTTGCGGAGCTCGGCCCAATGCGTGAGGTAGTCGCGAGCGGACTCGGCGGGGCCTTGTACGCACAAGGAGAGCTGTCTGGGCTTGGGGGCCCGCTTGTAGGTGCCGGTGAAGTTGCGGACGAAGGCCTCTATGAAGTCTAGCCAGCTGTTGATGCTGTAGGGCCTGAGGCTATTGAGCCAGGTCCGCGCCGTGCCTTGCAGCATGAGGGGCACGTACTTCACGGCAACGCGCCTGTTGCCGTTCGCTATGCGAACCGCTATGGAGTAGTCGATCAACCAATCTTCCGGCTTCATGGAGCCGTTGTACTTGGGCGTGTCTCTTGGGAGCGAGAACCCTTTGGGGAAAGGCTCGTCGCGGATGCGGGGGCCGAAGCAAGGCGGGCCGACATCATCTTCTTCTTCTAGCGCCAGGGATCGCGCTAGGCGGTCGATCCGATGGCGGGCGTCGTTCTCGCCGACTCCTTCACGGAGACCTAGTCGGCCGCTGAGAGTCGGATGCGCGACAGGCGGCGGGGTGGGATATCTCTCCCCACGAGGCGGAGGCGGAGGCGGGTTGCCCCGCCGCTCCATGGCCCAGGGACGGCCTTCCGTGTCTCGCTCGATGGAGGTCCGGGTTCGGCTTCGGCTGGCAGCCAGCTCCTTCTCGTGTCGAGCGCGGGTTTTACCCGCAGTCGGCGTCCGGGACGTCGCGCCGTGCTCTCGGCGCGGGGGAGGGCTTTCCGCGCGGGCGTCGGCTTCGTGCCGCTGTGCGGCTGCATCGATTAGTTGCTGGATGCGTCTGGTCATGTGGGGGAGTTCTTCGGCCCCCAGTCCGTCTAGCTCGTCTACGGCTGCCTGGGCGGCGCGCAGGTTCTCGAGCGGAGTGGCGTAGACTGGGCGGTCGACTCCTAGCGTGTCGGCGAGGGCAGCGCCGCGCTGTCTGACAATGCCGGCTCGGCTTGGCCCGCCTGGGGGCGGCATGCCAAAGGCGGCGCGGTCGGCTTCGCGCTGGTGGGCCTCGGTGAGGCGTCTCATGGAAGCCAACTTCCGGCCCTCCGCGAGGAGGGCGAGGTGGCGAGCCTCCAGTGCTTCGGCATCAGCATCGGCCGGGAGGGGGATGTACAAGTCGTGGACCGCTGCATGCGGGGCGTCGAGGGCGTTCTCGCCAGAAGCGCCGCCGTGGCCGATGACCATCACCTCGGTGGTGGCACCGTCGCAGCCATCGGCCCCGGGAAGCGGGTCGTTGTAGATCGCGACGTTGGTGGGGAAAGCGTCGAGCGAGGCCGTGTCAGAGCCGACAGGCATCAGATCGGTCGAGCCAACAGACTCCAGGTCCACGGTAGACTCGCCGGAGACGTGGAGCTGGCCGAGGAGGTTGACGAGGTGGTCGGTGCCCGCGTCAGAGGCGAGCTCGTCGAAGATGAGAGTCTCGTCAAGGAGATCGGCAAGGCCGCTCGCTGCGCAGATGTTGGCGACGCCTTGCAGCGCGTCGTGGCAAGCGCCATCGGGTGTGCCGGGCTGGCTACGCTCGCTGGGGAGGAAGAGGGTTCCCGTCCAGAACAGGTCTCTGGACGACGGTGCACCTGGCCCCACGGTGGGTGCCAAATGTTGGGTGGTAGGTGCGACATATGCTAATGGGTGGCTTATCATTGTGGGAGCCAGTAAGACGTCGCCGGTGCCTGGAAGCGGGATGAGGCGAAGACATGCACGCCGGCGAATCTTACCCAGCTTCGGGGCTCCCCGAGGAGATAACACCCCTACTGCTGCTCTGCGGGGTCTCCGCATGATCACTAGATGAACGAGTGGCTACAAGATGCTCCTTGAGCTGCTTGGTGAGAGGAAGAAGAACGGTACGGATTGCTCTCCCCTCCTCTCTATGTGGTGTCTAAAACTTGCTCTGATCCATCTTTTGCATGGGTGCCCCGGGGGGTTTATATAGGCCCACCCCCCGGGGGTACAATGGTAATCCGGCTGGGTGCGGGTCCCAGCCGTCTGTGTCTACGCTCGCTGGCTTCTGCGCCGGCTGCTGGGGCCCGCCGGCTGGTGGGTCCCGTCGGCTGCCGGCTCCTTGGTCGACAGGCAGGCCCCACTGTCCAGGGCCTTGTCGGTGGCTGGTTACTGTTGCCTCAACCTGGTGACGAGGGCTTCGCCGAGGTGGGCGTGGCTACAGTGCCGCCGCCCGGCGGGCGATCGCTGTAGCCTCACCGCGTCTTGTCTCCTTAATGGGGCGTCTCCTTCGAGGGAGGAGGCAAGCCGGCTGCGGGGAGCGGCCCCATCTTGGGCCGACTGGGGAAGGCCTGGCCGCCTTCGGGTGTCTCTCTACCTGAAGGGGCCCACCGCCCATGGGCCGTGCTGACAGCCCATCGTGGGTGGCATCAGGGTCAGCATGGCAATAGTGCCGCGCCGGACGGGTCATGGCCACCCCGTACGGCGCACTGTGCCAGGCATGCTCCGGGATTCGGGGATGGCAGGCTTTTTTGTAGCCACGCCCCGCCACATCGCCATTATGTGGATGCAGACTTCGAGGCTACGATCTTGACCGCTTTGTGGGAGCCGGCCTCTTGGAGTCGGCCTTCTCGTGGCCGGCTTCTTGGAGCCGGCCCTCCTGCGGCTTTCTTCATGAGGGCTAAAGCCGGGCCGCCTTCCGATAGTCGGCCTGGGAGACAGCCGGCAAGGGGAAGGCGGCCCCACGTCTTGGATTCTTGAGGGCCGGATCGGCTCGTAATTTTTTCAGACGGGCCGGGGGAGCCGGCTAAGCTACCCGTGGTCATTTACTCCGACAGATTGAGTATTTAAATATTTGAGAACACTTGATGTATGTCTTGCCGTGCGTATCTGTGGTGACAATGGGATATCACGTGATTCACTCGATGTATGTTTTGGTGATCAACTTGCGGGTTCCGCCCATGAACCTATGCATAGGGGTTGGCACACGTTTTCGTCATGATTCTCCGGTAGAAACTTTGGGGCACTCTTTGAGGTTCTATGTGTTGGTTGAATAGATGAATCTGAGATTGTGTGATGCATATCGTATAATCATACCCACGGATACTTGAGGTGACAT
This sequence comes from Triticum dicoccoides, assembly GCF_002162155.2. NCBI lineage: Eukaryota > Viridiplantae > Streptophyta > Magnoliopsida > Poales > Poaceae > Triticum > Triticum dicoccoides. Next base: position 44,703,626 of record NC_041380.1, read on the forward strand.
TGGAGTATCTAGGTGACATTAGGGTTTTGGTTGATTTGTGTCTTAAGGTGTTATTCTAGTAAGAACTCTAGTGTTGTTTGTGACACTTATAGGAATAGCCCAACGGATTGATTGGAAAGAATAACTTTGAGGTGGTTTCGTACCCTACCATAATCTCTTCGTTTGTTCTCTGCTATTAGTGACTTTGGAGTGACTCTTTGTTGCATGTTGAGGGATAGTTATATGATCCAATTATGTTATTATTGTTAAGAGGACTTGCACTAGTGAAAGTATGAACCCTAGGCCTTGTTTCAACACATTGCAATACCGTTTTCACTCACTTTTATCATTCGTTACCTTGCTGTTCTTATATTTTCAGATTACAAAAACTATTATCTACCATCCATATACCACTTGTATCACCATCTCTTCGCCGAACTAGTGCACCTATACAATTTACCATTGTATTGGGTGTGTTGGGGACACAAGAGACTCTTTGTTATTTGGTTGCAGGGTTGCTTGAGAGAGACCATCTTCATCCTACGCCTCCTACAGATTGATAAACCTTAGGTCATCCACTTGAGGGAAATTTGCTACTGTCCTACAAACCTCTACACTTGGAGGCCCAACGACGTCTACAAGAAGAAGGTTGTGTAGTAGACATCATTGATGAGTAGTGGAGCCCAAGTTGGGACGATCAGGTATCTAGCAATTGGGGTTGTCTTCTTTTATTTTGGTTCCGTAGTCGGACCTTGATTGTATTCTGGATGATGTATGTTTAACTTGTATTTGTGTGAAGTGGCGATTGTAAGCCAACTCTTTATCCCTTTCTTATTCAGTACATGAGATGTGTGAAGATTACCCCTCTTATGATAGACCTACCATGCGGCTATGCCTCTAAGTCGTGCCCCGACACGTGGGAGATATAGCCGCAATGTGGGTGTTACAAGTTGGTATCAGAGCCTTCCCCGACTTAGGAGCCCCCTGCTTGATTGAATCACCGGCGTTGTTGAGTCTAGAAGAAAATGTTTTGAGTCTTATGATTATATATATCGGTGAGTAGTATTCTCTTTACTCCCCAGTCCCTTCGTCGCGCTGGTGAGGCTTCCTGACGTAGAGTTTTGACTCTTCTCTCCTCAAATTTCACGGATTTTTTTAGGATCACGCGGGTATCTTGGAATCGTTCCGATGGTTTTGTGACAAGAACATTGTTCTCGATACCTCCTGACATTTAGGGGTTGTGGCAGTGTCCCGGGGAGTTGCGCTCCGAGGTGTTGTCGTCACAATTTTATCATTGCAGTTCTGGAATACCTGAGTTCGCCGACATCAAAAATCTCTTTTATGCAGTTGTTGGTGAGATAACCTCGACGCCACCCAGTACTGGGGCGGGAGTTTGGGAGTATTGCCATAACTTGTATAACGGATGCTTTTCGAAGGTTGAGGTAAACGATTTCCGAAGGTTTCTTGGTTATGTGTTGAAGGATGGATACAGGTGGATGTAGGGATTGCTAGTTTGGGTGAGATATTATGCTTCCCCTGTATCCCCAACACCTGATTGCATAACCAGAAAGTTTCAGGAGTTTATAAGTGGGAATTCAAGTAGCTCCTAGGATATCTTTCCAAAGATGCATGATATGAGATTGGGGTTCGACGTCTAGTGGTCCGCCTATCCACAGTTGGTTTACAGTGGTCTCATTGTGTCTTATAGAGTCCTTGGCTATGCTGACTCGGGGACGCTTCGTATGTCATGTGCACTGCCTTGTACATGATGGTGTTGTACGATTGAGCCCGTGTGGGCCCCACCACAAAAACTTCATCTCTATCATATGTTTGTTCCGGCTTATCTCCTAAGCCAATCCTTTGTTTTGTTTTGAGTTGTGGTATTCGAGTTGCTTCGAAGTCAAAGGTGGATTCCATACCTTTCCTAAGCGGTGTTCTCATATTTCTATGTGAATACTAATCCTTCATGATAATCGAGATTGTCATGTCAATCCTTTTCAACCGGCATGGTTTCTCTTCAAGTGGATCCGATCATTTCAACATCCGCAAGATCAATTCTAAGTCTTCTCAACGGTGTTTGTTTCATCCGTCCAAGTTGTCTTTGTTTTCCCGCCCTCCCACCCTTTTCTTCAAGGATTCAGATTTCTTAATCAAGTATCCTTTTATTGATGGGAAGTCTCTCCATTCAGTTCTGTCAATGTTCTTATCTAGTGATTCTCAGGAAGATACTAACGAAACTTCGAGTTTATTATTATTCGTTCTATTTCTTCTCCGGTGGACTCAATTCAAGCCGTGTAGATAATATCTTTTCCTCATTTCAAATATTTTCTCATGTTGGTGCACCTCTTAATCATAAACTTCTCGCTATTCATTTGTTTCGGAGTGCTGAAGATATCTCAGGAGATTTGCGTTTCCATTCTCGATCCGTTCAAGCTATTTCGAGATTGTTACTGTTGGGGAACGTAGTAATTTCAAAAAATTTCCTACGCACACGCAAGATCATGGTGATGATATAGCAACGAGGGGAGAGTGTTGTCTACGTACCCTCGTAGACCGAAGCGGAAGCGTTGACGCAACGTAGAGGAAGTAGTCGTACGTCCTCCGGTTCAACCGATCCAAGTACCGTTACTCCGGCACCTCCGAGTTCTTGACACGCGTACATCTCGATGACGCACCCTTGATCTCCGATCCAGCAGAGGCGCCGAGGGGGAGTTCCGTCAGCACGACGGCGTGGTGACGATCTTGATGTTCTCCTGTTGCAGGGCTTCGCCTAAGCACCGCTACAATATGACCGAGGTGTAATATCATGGAGGGGGGCACCGCACACGGCTAAGGAACGATCAATGATCAACTTGTGTGTCCTAGGGTGCCCCCCTACCCCCGTATATAAAGGAGGGAGGGAGGAGGTGGCCGGCCCTAAGGGGGGCGCGCCATGAGGAGGGGGAAACCTACTCCAAGTAGGTTTCCCTCTCTTTTCCTTATCTTATTTGGAGGGGGAAGGAAAGAGTACTAGTATTAGGAAGTAGTACTAGTAGTAGTAATAGAAAGAGGGGGAAGGAGAAAGGAAAGGGGGGGTCGGCCCCCTTCCCCAATTCGGATTGGGCTTGGGGGGACGCGCCCCCTTCCCTTGCTCCTTCTCTCTTCCTCCTACATGGGCCCAATAAGGCCCATATACCTCCCGGGGGGTTCCGGTAACCTTCCGGGGATCCAAACTTCTCCGGAACCTTTCCGGTGTCCAAATATATCCGTCCAATATATCAATCTTTATGTCTCGACCATTTCGAGACTCCTCGTCATGTCCGTAATCATATCCGGGACTCCGAACAACCTTCGGTACATCAAAATACATAAACTCATAATATAACTGTCATCGAAACCTTAAGCGTGCGGACCCTACGGTTCGAGAACGATGTAGACATGACTGAGACACATCTCTGGTCAATAACCAATAGCGGGACCTGGATGCCCATATTGGTTCCTACATATTCTACGAAGATCTTTATCGGTTAAACCGCATAACAACATACGTTGTTCCCTTTGTCATCGGTATGTTACTTGTCGGAGATTCGATCGTCGGTATCCAATACCTAGTTCAATCTCGTTATCGACAAGTCTCTTTACTCGTTCTGTAATACTTCATCTTATAACTAACTCATTAGTTACATGCTTGCAAGGCTTAGGTGATGAGCATTGCCGAGAGGGCCCAGAGATACCTCTCCGACAATCGGAGTGACAAAACCTAATCTCGAATTATGCTAACTCAACATGTACCTTCGGAGACACCTGTAGTACTCCTTTATAATCACCCAGTTACGTTGTGACGTTTGGTAGTACCCAAAGTGTTCCTCCGGTAAACGGGAGTTACACAATTCTCATAGTTACAGGAACATGTATAAGTCATGAAGGAAGCAATAGCAAAATACTAAACGATCAAGTGCTAAGCTAACGGGATGGGTCATGTCAATCACCTCATTCTCCTAATGATGTGATCCCATTAATCAAATGACAACACATGTCAATGGTTAGGAAACATAACCATCTTTGATTAATGAGCTAGTCAAGTAGAGGCATACTAGTGACTATATGTTTGTCTATGTATTCACACATGTATCATGTTTCCGGTTAATACAATTCTAGCATGAATAATAAACATTTATCATGATATGAGGAAATAAATAATAACTTTATTATTGCCTCTAGGGCATATTTCGTTCAGTCTCCCACTTGCACTAGAGTCAATAATCTAGATTACATAGTAAAGATTCTAACACCCATGGAGTCTTGGTGCTGATCATGTTTTGCTCGTGAGAGAGGCTTAGTCAACGGGTCTGCAACATTCAGATCCGTATGTATCTTGCAAATCTCTATGTCTCCCACTTGGACTTGGTCCCGAATGGAATTGAAGCGTCTCTTGATGTGCTTGGTCCTCTTGTGAAATCTGGATTCCTTTGCTAAGGCAATTGCACCAGTATTGTCACAGAAGATCTTCATTGGTCCCGATGCACTAGGTATGACACCTAGATCGGAAATGAACTCCTTCATCCAGACTCCTTCATTTGCTGCTTCAGAAGCAGCTATGTACTCCGCTTCACATGTAGATCCTGCCACGATGCTTTGTTTAGAACTGCACCAACTTACAGCTCCACCGTTTAATAAAAACACGTATCCGGTCTGCGATTTAGAATCGTCCGGATCAGTGTCAAAGCTTGCATCGACGTAACCATTTACGACTAGCTCTTTGTCACCTCCATATACGAGAAACATATCCTTAGTCCTTTTCAGGTATTTCAGGATGTTCTTGACCGCTGTCCAGTGATCCACTCCTGGATTACTTTGGTACCTACCTGCCAAGCTTATTGCTAAGCATACGTCAGGTCTGGTACACAGCATTGCATACATGATAGAGCCTATGGCTGAAGCATAGGGAACATCTTTCATTTTCTCTCTATCTTCTGCTGTGGTCGGGCATTGAGTTTGACTCAACTTTACACCTTGTAGCACAGGCAAGAATCCTTTCTTTGCCTGATCCATTTTGAACTTTTTCAAAATTTTGTCAAGGTATGTACTTTGTGAAAGTCCTATTAAGCATCTTGATCTATCTCTATAGATCTTGATGCCCAATATGTAAGCAGCTTCACCGAGGTCTTTCATAGAAAAACTTTTATTCAAGTATCCCTTTATGCTATCCAGAAATTCTATATCATTTCCAATTAATAATATGTCATCAACATATAAAACTAGAAATGCTACAGAGCTCCCACTCACTTTCTTGTAAATACAGGCTTCTCCAAAAGTCTGTATAAAGCCATATGCTTTGATCACACTATCAAAACGTTTATTCCAACTCCGAGATGCTTGCACCAGTCCATAAATGGAACATTGGAGCTTGCACACTTTGTCAGCACCTTTTGGATCAACAAAACCTTCAGGTTGCATCATATACAACTCTTCTTCTAGAAATCCATTCAAGAATGCAGTCTTGACATCCATTTGCCAAATTTCATAATCATGAAATGCAGCAATAGCCAACATGATTCGGACAGACTTAAGCATCGCTACGGGTGAGAAAGTCTCATCGTAGTCAACCCCTTGAACTTGTCGAAAACCTTTTGCAACAAGTCGAGCTTTGTAGACAGTAACATTACCATCAACGTCAGTCTTCTTCTTAAAGATCCATTTATTCTCAATGGCTTGCCGATCATCGGGCAAGTCAACCAAAGTCCATACTTTGTTTTCATACATGGATCCTATCTCAGATTTCATGGCCTCTAGCCATTTTGCGGAATCTGGGCTCATCATCGCTTCCTCATAGTTTGTAGGTTCATCATGGTCTAGTAACATGACTTCCAGAATAGGATTTCCGTACCACTCTGGTGCGGATCTTACTCTGGTAGACCTACAAGGTTCAGTAGAAACTTGATCTGAAGTTTCATGATCAATATCATTAGCTTCCTCACTAATTGGTGTAGTTGTCACAGGAACCGGTTCTTGTGATGAACTACTTTCCAATAAGGGAGTAGATACAGTTATCTCATCAAGTTCTACTTTCCTCCTACTCACTTCTTTCGAGAGAAACTCCTTCTCTAGAAAGGATCCGATTTTAGCAACGAAAATCTTGCCTTCAGATCTGTGATAGAAGGTGTACCCAATTGTCTCCTTTGGGTATCCTATGAAGACACATTTCTCCGATTTGGGTTCGAGCTTATCTGGTTGAAGTTTCTTCACATAAGCATCGCAGCCCCAAACTTTGAGAAACGACAACTTTGGTTTCTTGCCAAACCACAGTTCATAAGGCGTCGTCTCAACGGATTTTGATGGTGCCCTATTTAACGTGAATGCGGCCGTCTCTAAAGCATAACCCCAAAATGATAGCGGTAAATCGGTAAGAGACATCATAGATCGCACCATATCAAGTAAAGTACGATTACGATGTTCGGACACACCATTTCGCTGTGGTGTTCCAGGTGGCGTGAGTTGCGAAACTATTCCACATTGTTTCAAATGTAAACCAAACTCGTAACTCAAATATTCTCCTCCACGATCAGATCGTAGAAACTTTATTTTCTTGTTACGATGATTTTCTACTTCACTCTGAAATTCTTTGAACTTTTCAAATGTTTCAGACTTGTGCTTCATCAAGTAGATATACCCATATCTGCTCAAATCATCTGTGAAGGTGAGGAAATAACGATATACGCCACGAGCCTCAACATTCATCGGACCACATACATCTGTATGTATGATTTCCAACAAATCTGTTGCTCTCTCCATAGATCCGGAGAACGGTGTTTTGGTCATCTTGCCCATGAGGCACGGTTCACAAGTACCGAGTGATTCATAATCAAGTGATTCCAGAAGTCCATCAGTATGGAGTTTCTTCATGCGTTTTACACCGATATGACCTAAACGGCAGTGCCACAAATATGTTGCACTATCATTATCAACTCTGCATCTTTTGGCTTCAACATTATGAATATGTGTATCACTACTATCGAGATTTAATAAAAATAGACCACTCTTCAAGGGTGCATGACCATAAAAGATATTACTCATATAAATAGAACAACCATTATTCTCTGATTTAAATGAATAACCGTCTCGCATCAAACAAGATCCAGATATAATGTTCATGCTCAACGCAGGCACCAAATAACAATTATTCAGGTCTAAAACTAATCCCGATGGTAGATGTAGAGGTAGCGTGCCGACCGCGATCACATCGACTTTGGAACCATTTCCCACGCGCATCGTCACCTCGTCCTTAGCTAATCTTCGCTTAATCCGTAGTCCCCGTTTCGAGTTGCAAATGTTAGCAACAGAACCAGTATCAAATACCCAGGTGCTACTGCGAGCATTAGTAAGGTACAGATCAATAACATGTATATCACATATACCTTTGTTCACTTTGCCATCCTTCTTATCCGCCAAATACTTGGGGCAGTTCCGCTTCCAGTGTCTAGTCTGCTTGCAGTAGAAGCACTCAGTTTCAGGCTTAGGTCCAGACTTGGGTTTCTTCACTTGAGCAGCAACTTGTTTGCCGTTCCTTTTGAAGTTCCCCTTCTTCTTCCCTTTGCCCCTTTTCTTGAAACCAGTGGTCTTGTTGACCATCAACACTTGATGCTCCTTTTTGATTTCTACCTCCGCGGCTTTCAGCATCGCGAAGAGCTCGGGAATAGTCTTGTTCATCCCTTGCATATTATAGTTCATCACAAAGCTCTTGTAGCTTGGTGGCAGTGATTGGAGAATTCTGTCAATGACGCTATCATCCGGAAGATTAACTCCCAGTTGAATCAAGTGATTATTATACCCAGACATTTTGATTATATGCTCACTGACAGAACTGTTCTCCTCCATCTTGCAGTTGTAGAACTTATTGGAGACTTCATATCTCTCAATTCGGGCATTTGCTTGAAATATTAACTTCAACTCCTGGAACATCTCATATGCCCCATGACGTTCAAAACGTCGTTGAAGACCCGGTTCTAAGCCGTAAAGCATGGCACACTGAACTATAGAGTAGTCATCAGCTTTGCTCTGCCAGACATTCTTAACGTCGTCAGTTGCATCAGCAGCAGGCCTGGCACCCAACGGTGCTTCCAGGACGTAACTCTTCTGTGCAGCAATGAGGATAATCCTCAGGTTACGGACCCAGTCCATGTAATTGCTACCATCATCTTTCAACTTTGCTTTCTCAAGGAACGCATTAAAATTCAACGGAACAATAGCACGAGCCATCTATCTACAAACAAACTTAGACAAGCAAAATACTATCAGGTACTAAGTTCATGATAAATTTAAGTTCAATTAATCATATTACTAAAGAACTCCCACTTAGACAGACATCTCTCTAGTCATCTAAGTGATTACGTGATCCAAATCAACTAAACCATGTCCGATCATCACATGAGATGGAGTAGTTTCAATGGTGAACATCTCTATGTTGATCATATCTACTATATGATTCACGCTCGACCTTTCGGTCCCCGTGTTTCGAGGCCATATCTGTATATGCTAGGCTCGTCAAGTATAACCTGAGTATTCCGCGTGTGCAACTGTTTTGCACCCGTTGTATTTGAACGTAGAGCCTATCACACCCGATCATCACGTGGTGTCTCAGCACAAAGAACTTTCGCAACGGTGCATACTCAGGGAGAACACTTCTTGATAATTAGTGAGAGATCATCTTAAAATGCTACCGTCAATCAAAGCAAGATAAGATGCATAAAGGATAAACATCACATGCAATCAATATAAGTGATATGATATGGCCATCATCATCTTGTGCTTGTGATCTCCATCTTCGAAGCACCGTCGTGATCACCATCGTCACCGGCGTGACACCTTGATCTCCATCGTAGCATCGTTGTCGTTACGCCATCTATTGGTTCTACGACTATCGCTACCGCTTAGTGATAAATTAAAGCAATTACAGGGCGTTTGCATTTCATACAATAAAGCGACAACCATATGGCTCCTGCCAGTTGCCGATAACTTCGGTTACAAAACATGATCATCTCATACAATAAAATATAGCATCATGTCTTGGCCATATCACATCACAACATGCCCTGCAAAAACAAGTTAGACGTCCTCTACTTTGTTGTTGCAAATTTTACGTGGCTGCTACGGGCTTAAGCAAGAACCAATCTCACCTACGCATCAAAACCACAACGATAGTTTGTCAAATAGACTCCATTTTAACCTTCACAAGGACCGGGCGTAGCCACACTCGGTTCAACTAAAGTGAGAGAGACAGACACCCGCCAGCCACCTTTAAGCACGAGTGCTCGTAACGGTGAAACCAGTCTCGCGTAAGCGTACGCATAATGTCGGTCCGGGCCGCTTCATCTCACAATACCGCTAAACCAAAGTATGACATGCTGGTAGGCAGTATGACTTATATCGTCCACAACTTACTTGTGTTCTACTCGTGCATATAACATCAACACATAAAACCTAGGCTCTGATACCACTGTTGGGGAACGTAGTAATTTCAAAAATTTTCCTACGCACACGCAAGATCATGGTGATGATATAGCAACGAGGGGAGAGTGTTGTCTACGTACCCTCGTAGACCGAAGCGGAAGCGTTGACGCAACGTAGAGGAAGTAGTCGTACGTCCTCCGGTTCAACCAATCCAAGTACCGTTACTCCGGCACCTCCAAGTTCTTGACACGCGTACAGCTCGATGACGCACCCTTGATCTCCGATCCAGCAGAGGCGCCGAGGGGGAGTTCCGTCAGCACGACGGCGTGGTGACGATCTTGATGTTCTCCTGTTGCAGGGCTTCGCCTAAGCACCGCTACAATATGACCGAGGTGTAATATCGTGGAGGGGGGCACCGCACACGGCTAAGGAACGATCAATGATCAACTTGTGTGTCCTAGGGTGCCCCCCTACCCCCGTATATAAAGGAGGGAGGGAGGAGGAGGCCGACCCTAGGGGGGGCGCGCCATGAGGAGGGGGAAACCTACTCCAAGTAGGTTTCCCTCTCTTTTCCTTATCTTATTTGGAGGGGGAAGGAAAGAGTACTAGTATTAGGAAGTAGTACTAGTAGTAGTAATAGGAAGAGGGGGAAGGAGAAAGGAAAGGGGGGGCCGGCCCCCTTCCCCAATTTGGATTGGGCTTGGGGGGGCGCGCCCCCTTCCCTTGCTCCTTCTCTCTTCCTCCTACATGGGCCCAATAAGGCCCATATACCTCCCGGGGGGTTGCGGTAACCTTCCGGGGCTCCAAACTTCTCCGGAACCTTTCCGGTGTCCAAATATATCCGTCCAATATATCAATATTTATGTCTCGACCATTTCGAGACTCCTCGTCATGTCCGTAATCATATCCGGGACTCCGAACAACCTTCGGTACATCAAAATACATAAACTCATAATATAACTGTCATCGAAACCTTAAGCGTGCGGACCCTACGGTTCGAGAACGATGTAGACATGACTGAGACACATCTCTGGTCAATAACCAATAGCGGGACCTGGATGCCCATATTGGTTCCTACATATTCTACGAAGATCTTTATCGGTTAAACCGCATAACAACATACGTGGTTCCCTTTGTCATCGGTATGTTACTTGTCCGAGATTCGATCGTCGGTATCCAATACCTAGTTCAATCTCGTTATCGACAAGTCTCTTTACTCGTTCTGTAATACTTCATCTTATAACTAACTCATTAGTTACATGCTTGCAAGGCTTAGGTGATGAGCATTGCCGAGAGGGCCCAGAGATACCTCTCCGACAATCGGAGTGACAAAACCTAATCTCGAATTATGCTAACTCAACATGTACCTTCGGAGACACCTGTAGTACTCCTTTATAATCACCCAGTTACGTTGTGATGTTTGGTAGTACCCAAAGTGTTCCTCGGTAAACGGGAGTTACACAATTCTCATAGTTACAGGAACATGTATAAGTCATGAAGGAAGCAATAGCAAAATACTAAACGATCAAGTGCTAAGCTAACGGGATGGGTCATGTCAATCACCTCATTCTCCTAATGATGTGATCCCATTAATCAAATGACAACACATGTCAATGGTTAGGAAACATAACCATCTTTGATTAATGAGCTAGTCAAGTAGAGGCATACTAGTGACTATATGTTTGTCTATGTATTCACACATGTATCATGTTTCCAGTTAATACAATTCTAGCATGAATAATAAACATTTATCATGATATGAGGAAATAAATAATAACTTTATTATTGCCTCTAGGGCATATTTCCTTCAGTCTCCCACTTGCACTAGAGTCAATAATCGAGATTAATAGTAAAGATTCTAACACCCATGGAGTCTTGGTGCTGATCATGTTTTGCTCGTGAGAGAGGCTTAGTCAACGGGTCTGCAACATTCAGATCCGTATGTATCTTGCAAATCTCTATGTCTCCCACTTGGACTTGGTCCCGAATGGAATTGAAGCGTCTCTTGATGTGCTTGGTCCTCTTGTGAAATCTGGATTCCTTTGCTAAGGCAATTGCACCAGTATTGTCACAGAAGATCTTCATTGGTCCCGATGCACTAGGTATGACACCTAGATCGGAAATGAACTCCTTCATCCAGACTCCTTCATTTGCTGCTTCAGAAGCAGCTATGTACTCCGCTTCACATGTAGATCCTGCCACGACGCTTTGTTTAGAACTGCACCAACTTACAGCTCCACCGTTTAATAAAAACACGTATCCGGTCTGCGATTTAGAATCATCCGGATCAGTGTCAAAGCTTGCATCGACGTAACCATTTACGACTAGCTCTTTGTCACCTCCATATACGAGAAACATATCCTTAGTCCTTTTCAGGTATTTCAGGATGTTCTTGACCGCTGTCCAGTGATCCACTCCTGGATTACTTTGGTACCTACCTGCCAAGCTTATTGCTAAGCATACGTCAGGTCTGGTACACAGCATTGCATACATGATAGAGCCTATGGCTGAAGCATAGGGAACATCTTTCATTTTCTCTCTATCTTCTGCTGTGGTCAGGCATTGAGTTTGACTCAACTTCACACCTTGTAGCACAGGCAAGAATCCTTTCTTTGCCTGATCCATTTTGAACTTTTTCAAAATTTTGTCAAGGTATGTACTTTGTGAAAGTCCTATTAAGCGTCTTGATCTATCTCTATAGATCTTGATGCCCAATATGTAAGCAGCTTCACCGAGGTCTTTCATAGAAAAACTTTTATTCAAGTATCCCTTTATGCTATCCAGAAATTCTATATCATTTCCAATTAATAATATGTCATCAACATATAAAACTAGAAATGCTACAGAGCTCCCACTCACTTTCTTGTAAATACAGGCTTCTCCAAAAGTCTGTATAAAGCCATATGCTTTGATCACACTATCAAAACGTTTATTCCAACTCCGAGATGCTTGCACCAGTCCATAAATGGAACGTTGGAGCTTGCACACTTTGTCAGCACCTTTTGGATCAACAAAACCTTCAGGTTGCATCATATACAACTCTTCTTCTAGAAATCCATTCAAGAATGCAGTCTTGACATCCATTTGCCAAATTTCATAATCATGAAATGCAGCAATAGCCAACATGATTCGGACAAACTTAAGCATCGCTACGGGTGAGAAAGTCTCATCGTAGTCAACCCCTTGAACTTGTCGAAAACCTGTTGCAACAAGTCGAGCTTTGTAGACAGTAACATTACCATCAGCGTCAGTCTTCTTCTTAAAGATCCATTTATTCTCAATGGCTTGCCGATCATCGGGCAAGTCAACCAAAGTCCATACTTTGTTTTCATACATGGATCCTATCTCAGATTTCATGGCCTCTAGCCATTTTGCGGAATCTGGGCTCATCATCGCTTCCTCATAGTTCGTAGGTTCATCATGGTCTAGTAACATGACTTCCAGAATAGGATTTCCGTACCACTCTGTTGCGGATCTTACTCTGGTAGACCTACAAGGTTCAGTAGAAACTTGATCTGAAGTTTCATGATCAATATCATTAGCTTCCTCACTAATTGGTGTAGTTGTCACAGGAACCGGTTCTTGTGATGAACTACTTTCCAATAAGGGAGTAGATACAATTATCTCATCAAGTTCTACTTTCCTCCTACTCACTTCTTTCGAGAGAAACTCCTTCTCTAGAATGGATCCGATTTTAGCAACGAAAATCTTGCCTTCAGATCTGTGATAGAAGGTGTACCCAATTGTCTCCTTTGGGTATCCTATGAAGACACATTTCTCCGATTTGGGTTCGAGCTTATCTGGTTGAAGTTTCTTCACATAAGCATCGCAGCCCCAAACTTTGAGAAACGACAACTTTGGTTTCTTGCCAAACCACAGTTCATAAGGCGTCGTCTCAACGGATTTTGATGGTGCCCTATTTAACGTGAATGCGGCCGTCTCTAAAGCATAACCCCAAAACGATAGCGGTAAATCGGTAAGAGACATCATAGATCGCACCATATCAAGTAAAGTACGATTACGACGTTCGAACACACCATTTCGCTGTGGTGTTCCAGGTGGCGTGAGTTGCGAAACTATTCCACATTGTTTCAAATGTAAACCAAACTCGTAACTCAAATATTCTCCTCCACGATCAGATCGTAGAAACTTTATTTTCTTGTTACGATGATTTTCTACTTCACTCTGAAATTCTTTGAACTTTTCAAATGTTTCAGACTTGTGCTTCATCAAGTAGATATACCCATATCTGCTCAAATCATCTGTGAAGGTGAGGAAATAACGATATCCGCCACGAGCCTCAACATTCATCGGACCACATACATCTGTATGTATGATTTCCAACAAATCTGTTGCTCTCTCCATAGATCCGGAGAACGGTGTTTTGGTCATCTTGCCCATGAGGCACGGTTCACAAGTACCGAGTGATTCATAATCAAGTGATTCCAGAAGTCCATCAGTATGGAGTTTCTTCATGCGTTTTACACCGATATGACCTAAACGGCAGTGCCACAAATATGTTGCACTATCATTATCAACTCTGCATCTTTTGGCTTCAACATTATGAATATGTGTATCACTACTATCGAGATTTAATAAAAATAGACCACTCTTCAAGGGTGCATGACCATAAAAGATATTACTCATATAAATAGAACAACCATTATTCTCTGATTTAAATGAATAACCGTCTCGCATCAAACAAGATCCAGATATAATGTTCATGCTCAACGCAGGCACCAAATAACAATTATTCAGGTCTAAAACTAATCCCGATGGTAGATGTAGAGGTAGCGTGCCGACCGCGATCACATCGACTTTGGAACCATTTCCCACGCGCATCGTCACCTCGTCCTTAGCTAATCTTCGCTTAATCCGTAGTCCCTGTTTCGAGTTGCAAATGTTAGCAACAGAACCAGTATCAAATACCCAGGTGCTACTGCGAGCATTAGTAAGGTACACATCAATAACATGTATATCACATATACCTTTGTTCACTTTGCCATCCTTCTTATCCGCCAAATACTTGGGGCAGTTCCGCTTCCAGTGTCTAGTCTGCTTGCAGTAGAAGCACTCAGTTTCAGGCTTAGGTCCAGACTTGGGTTTCTTCACTTGAGCAGCAACTTGTTTGCCGTTCCTTTTGAAGTTCCCCTTCTTCTTCCCTTTGCCCCTTTTCTTGAAACCAGTGGTCTTGTTAACCATCAACACTTGATGCTCCTTTTTGATTTCTACCTCCGCGGCTTTCAGCATCGCGAAGAGCTCGGGAATAGTCTTGTTCATCCCTTGCATATTATAGTTCATCACAAAGCTCTTGTAGCTTGGTGGCAGTGATTGGAGAATTCTGTCAATGACGCTATCATCCAGAAGATTAACTCCCAGTTGAATCAAGTGATTATTATACCCAGACATTTTGAGTATATGCTCACTGACAGAACTGTTCTCCTCCATCTTGCAGCTGTAGAACTTATTGGAGACTTCATATCTCTCAATCCGGGCATTTGCTTGAAATATAAACTTCAACTCCTGGAACATCTCATATGCCCCATGACGTTCAAAACGTCGTTGAAGACCCGGTTCTAAGCCGTAAAGCATGGCACACTGAACTATAGAGTAGTCATCAGCTTTGCTCTGCCAGACGTTCTTAACGTCGTCAGTTGCATCAGCAGCAGGCCTGGCACCCAGCGGTGCTTCCAGGACGTAACTCTTCTGTGCAGCAATGAGGATAATCCTCAGGTTACGGACCCAGTCCATGTAATTGCTACCATCATCTTTCAACTTTGCTTTCTCAAGGAACGCATTAAAATTCAACGGAACAATAGCACGAGCCATCTATCTACAAACAAACATAGACAAGCAAAATACTATCAGGTACTAAGTTCATGATAAATTTAAGTTCAATTAATCATATTACTAAAGAACTCCCACTTAGACAGACATCTCTCTAGTCATCTAAGTGATTACGTGATCCAAATCAACTAAACCATGTCCGATCATCACGTGAGATGGAGTAGTTTCAATGGTGAACATCTCTATGTTGATCATATCTACTATATGATTCACGCTCGACCTTTCGGTCCCCGTGTTCCGAGGCCATATCTGTATATGCTAGGCTCGTCAAGTATAACCTGAGTATTCCGCGTGTGCAACTGTTTTGCACCCGTTGTATTTGAACGTAGAGCCTATCACACCCGATCATCACGTGGTGTCTCAGCACGAAGAACTTTCGCCATGGTGCATACTCAGGGAGAACACTTCTTGATAATTAGTGAGAGATCATCTTAAAATGCTACCGTCAATCAAAGCAAGATAAGATGCATAAAGGATAAACATCACATGCAATCAATATAAGTGATATGATATGGCCATCATCATCTTGTGCTTGTGATCTCCATCTTCGAAGCACCGTCATGATCACCATCGTCACCGGCGTGACACCTTGATCTCCATCGTAGCATCGTTGTCGTTACGCCATCTATTGCTTCTACGACTATCGCTACCGCTTAGTGATAAAGTAAAGCAATTACAGGGCGTTTGCATTTCATACAATAAAGCAACAACCATATGGCTCCTGCCAGTTGCCGATAACTTCGGTTACAAAACATGATCATCTCATACAATAAAATATAGCATCATGTCTTGGCCATATCACATCACAACATGCCCTGCAAAAACAAGTTAGACGTCCTCTACTTTGTTGTTGCAAATTTTACGTGGCTGCTACGGGCTTAAGCAAGAACCAATCTCACCTACACATCAAAACCACAACGATAGTTTGTCAAATAGACTCTGTTTTAACCTTCACAAGGACCGGGCGTAGCCACACTCGGTTCAACTAAAGTGAGAGAGACAGACACCCGCCAGCCACCTTTAAGCACGAGTGCTCGTAACGGTGAAACCAGTCTCGCGTAAGCGTACGCATAATGTCGGTCCGGGCCGCTTCATCTCACAATACCGCTAAACCAAAGTATGACATGCTGGTAGGCAGTATGACTTATATCGTCCACAACTTACTTGTGTTCTACTCGTGCATATAACATCAACAAATAAAACCTAGGCTCTGATACCACTGTTGGGGAACGTAGTAATTTCAAAAAATTTCCTACGCACACGCAAGATCATGGTGATGATATAGCAACGAGGGGAGAGTGTTGTCTACGTACCCTCGTAGACCGAAGCGGAAGCATTGACGCAATGTAGAGGAAGTAGTCGTACGTCCTCCGGTTCAACCGATCCAAGTACCGTTACTCCGGCACCTCCAAGTTCTTGACACGCGTACAGCTCGATGACGCACCCTTGATCTCCGATCCAGCAGAGGCGTCGAGGGGGAGTTCCGTCAGCACGACGGTGTGGTGACGATCTTGATGTTCTCCTGTTGCAGGGCTTCGCCTAAGCACCGCTACAATATGACCAAGGTGTAATATCGTGGAGGGGGGCACCGCACACGGCTAAGGAACGATCAATGATCAACTTGTGTGTCCTAGGGTTCCCCCCTACCCCCGTATATAAAGGAGGGAGGGAGGAGGTGGCCGGCCCTAGGGGGGGCGCGCCATGAGGAGGGGGAAACCTACTCCAAGTAGGTTTCCCTCTCTTTTCCTTATCTTATTTGGAGGGGGAAGGAAAGAGTACTAGTATTAGGAAGTAGTACTAGTAGTAGTAATAGGAA
>NC_041380.1:44721691-44781487 GCF_002162155.2 Triticum dicoccoides
AGTTACGTTGTGACGTTTGGTAGTACCCAAAGTGTTCCTCCGGTAAACGGGAGTTACACAATTCTCATAGTTACAGGAACATGTATAAGTCATGAAGGAAGCAATAGCAAAATACTAAATGATCAAGTGCTAAGCTAACGGGATGGGTCATGTCAATCACCTCATTCTCCTAATGATGTGATCCCATTAATCAAATGACAACACATGTCAATGGTTAGGAAACATAACCATCTTTGATTAATGAGCTAGTCAAGTAGAGGCATACTAGTGACTATATGTTTGTCTATGTATTCACACATGTATCATGTTTCCGGTTAATACAATTCTAGCATGAATAATAAACATTTATCATGATATGAGGAAATAAATAATAACTTTATTATTACCTCTAGGGCATATTTCCTTCAGTTACCTCATTCAAGCCATTTGATTCAACTACTGCAATATCTTTCAAGTAATCGTTCAACGGTGTTTATTTTGAGTGGGCCCTAACCCACAGGTCTTTTCCCAGGATCTTACCTGACTCTTCTATTTTTTCCGGAGTTATTCTCATATTCTTTTTCAAAGTTTGACGTAAGAAGGAATTATCATCGGTCATATTCCTTCTCCAAGATCGCTTTCAAAACATTTTCATCGTTGGTTCAACATTTCTATTCTTCATTGTTCCGGAGTGTCTCATCAATTGTCATGGTGGTTCTCATCATCATTCTCAACATTGGAAGACCGAGGAAGAGTTTTCCTCCAAATCTTGCTCCATTCTCTTCAAGATTCATGGTTCTAACTTGAAGTCATCCTCTCATAATTGTTTCTCGATTGTGAGAATTCTTTTCACCCATCCGGAGCATTTCAGGAGTCTTTTCAGTTTGATTCTCTGGAGGCCATCATTTCGGAAGATTTATTCATTCTTAGCTTTTAGCTCTCGTTCTTGAATTCTTCCAGCGCATCATTCAAGTATTCTCTAATCAGCTCGGCATCTATTCATTCATTTGTATCTAAATTCTCTCAAGCATCTCCATTCATTTGCTAACTCTTCCCGGTGTTTTGTGCCTTTGCTACTTTCATTTTCAATTCTCACGGTGGTTCGTTCAAGATTCTTTTCCTCTTGTTATCATCAATTCATTTGTGTTTCTCAAGCCCTACCGGTGGTTCATTGAAAACCGTTCCAAGATTGCACGATATCTATCTTAATCCTTTCTACGAGAATAAGTAGTATGCCAAATACGTTGCTTGTCATCAATTTAAATTGATGAAGGATAAGCATAATGTAATTCTTATTCTTGTTTCATCCAAGTGATTAATTCCTTATTCCAGAGGCTAATCAAATTCTTGTTTTCAATTGTTCATCTTTCTTTTCCTGAGTTCCAAGTTTTCTCGGTTATATCATTTCATCTTCATCTAATCATTGCAAGGCTTCAATCTTATTCTTTTCATCCTTCACTTCTTTTTGATCATTCTTTTATTACCGGAGTTCTTCATGGAGGTTCTACACGGTGGTTCATCAAGGATTTAATTCCTTCTTGAAGTGTTCATTGAGATTCTTTTCAGAGGAGCTCAAGTAGTCTTCATCTTGCATTCTGAAGTGAAATTCCTTCTACCTTATCTTTTCAGGTGGTGCTATGTCATTCTTGGCAATTTCCCTTCATGCTTCATGATTTACAAGGTGTCCGGAATGACATATTTTAAACCCATCATTTTCAATTCGTTCTTGAGATCCTTTGCAACCCATCAATATCTTCATTGGAGTTATCTTGGGTTATAGTTCACCTAAAGCTTTCCCTAAGGATTGCTGCTATTTATGGTGCTTATAAATGACCCAAGTTCTTCATTTATCCTCTCGGTGAGATAAGCTTCTCGTCTCCTTGTTCATATCAATCCAATCTTTTGTTTCGTTAGTGGTAGAATTTCAACTCAAGATTTTGAGATGTTTTTCATAAGCCCAAAACAAGCTTACTCTTTTCGTGTTGGTTTTCCAACAACTCTGTTCGACCCTCCTCCTGAAGATGCTTTTCAAGCTCATTTGAGGTAGAAGGTGTTGTTTTCTCCTCCGTTCTTTTGATTCCATTCTTACATTTGTTCCGGAGGCATTGTGATGTTGCTCTCTTCGTCCTATCATCTCGTTTTGCCAAGATCATGCTCTTTTCTTTGTCTATCCATTCAACCGGAGTGTCGTGTCCTCCATTCAAGTTCTCTCATCTTATCAAGTTTTTGCCTCCATTGTCAATCAGAGTGCTGTCCAAGTTATAGCATTCTTATTCCTTCTCTATCTTGTGTTAACCGGAGTGTTGTCGTAATTGATTTTTTTCTCGTTCCTTGTACATCTTGTTTCAACCGGAGGGCTTGCATGTACTTCTTGTCCATTGCAACCCTTTTCTTATGTCTGTCAACCTACAAGGTTCCCGTAATGTTCCTTGTTCCTCTTTTCTAACAGATTGTTTTCAACTTTGTTCATCTTCGTTGTATTCTTTCTTTCAATTTGTTCAACCTATCAAGGTTCTTTGGTTTCACTCGTTTGTCAAAGGAGCAACTTAGTTTTACCTCTTCTCTTCCTCTTTCGTTTCTCTCCGGTGCCATCCTAGATCTCGGGACGAGATCCTCTTGTAGTGGTGGAGTGTTGTAATGCCCCAAGACCGGAGCTTTAGACGCCTTCCATGTTTTTCCGAGTTTCGTCGTGTGAGTTGTTGGTTTGTTGCATTCATCATTGCATCATTTGCATTGCTCATGTCATCATGTCATTTTTTATCTCAACTAAAAAATGGCATGGATCTTTGATCCATTTAAATCGAGGGAATTCACATGGTGAGTTATCTTTGTAACATACCCTCCCGATATTTAGGGAGCTATATTAAACCATTCCATTGGCTTGGAATCACCCACAAACACATATGCACCGTTCTTCAAATTTCCTTTTACCCTTCTCAACTTCCCCTTCTTCCTTTGGGGCCTTTTAGTAAAATTGAGTGGCAATTTTACTTTACCCATAAATGTTCCAAATCTGCCCATAAATCACATATATTGTGTAGGGTCACCTCCTATAATTTCAACCCATTTGGAGTTCATTTGAATGGGTTTCGAAATTCGAACTTGCCGAGTTAAATCCAACGCGTGTGGATTTTACTTCCTCTAAAAATCGTCAGGCCATTTTTGTCAAATTCCTCATATTTTTGTGAGTCCGGAAGATTATCCTCGTGTCCAAGTTCTATCCCTAACTTTTCCTTTCTTCTCTTTTTCTTCTTTGTTATTTTCTGTTTATAGAAAATAAGGGAGAGAGGAGCCCAACCAGCCTATCGGGCCACCTGGGCCTCCCAACCTCCCAACCTCCCTGCAGTCCTCCAGGCCTCTGGCCACTCCCTTCTCTACTGGGCCGGCCTCTAAGGCCCAGCCAGCCTCCGCTGCTTAACCCTAGGCCCAGCCGAACATCTCCCTCAAACCCCCTCCTCCTCCTTCGTTCCTCCCTCCAGCGCCGCCAGGAGAGGAGCTCCCACGCCCGAGTCTTTCTCTCCCTCGATTCCCCCTTGTCCTTCGCGCCCTGTCGCTGCTCCCAGCACCGACGACCCCTCCGACCGTGCCAACCCCGCCGTGAAGCATCGCCGGCCTCTCCTTCCTCCATCTCCGGCCTTCCCCGCTCAGTCATGCGTCGGTGCTCCCCTGCATCTGCGCCCGAGGCCATGGCCTCCTTGTCCTGATTCATGAGCGAATCGCCGGAGCCGCGTCAAGCCGCCATCCCCTGCCTCGCCAACGCCGCCTTGCTCTGCATCCTGCTCGTCCCGGACCTCCCATGCAAACTCTCGCTGCCGCTACTGCCTTGCTGGAGCACTCCGCCGCGCCAAGTCCTCGTCACTGGCCTTCCCTGCGCCCGTCGTTCCCGAGCCAGGAGCCTCGTTTGAGCGCCTCCTCCTCCTCAAGCAAGCCTACCGTCCACCGCTGCGAGTAGAAGCACTGCTGCCCGTCTTCGTTGACACCACATGAGCTCCACTGCTGTGTCTCTTTGCTGTCTCGTGAGCTTAGGAATCACTGTCGCCAAGTTCATCTACGGTGGCCATACGGACCGCCAAGTTTGACTAAGATCCATCAAGACCACCGTGTTGCACGTCAACATGGGTGCGACCACGAACGGCTACCTCCAGATGGATTTCGTCAAGTTCCGCTTCAACAAGTGTACCTCTACCGTTGACCCTCGAAGAACCGTGGACGTCAAGTTCCTCGCCATGACTATGAATGTCTATGAACCGTGTACAATTACCGTTGCCCTAAGAACCCTGGGTCACAAGACTCGTGTACGACTTTCACGAGTACCTCTACCATCATCGTGTACCACTACTTCCACTACCGTCGCCGTGGACCCAACAAGTTCGCGAGTACGACTACTTCCTGTACGACCCGCAAGAACCGCTACTTTCACCACCATCGCGAGAACAACTACTTCCTCTATGAACCGACCCGCTTCGAAACACACGCTTCGAAGGTATAACCACCGAGAATGACCGTCCGAGAACGAATGCATGTCTTGTATGAGATGCACGTTTGGATGTTGTATCCTCCCATGAACGTTAGTTGTTTCCCTCGCTTGGCACCGTCATCGTCCCGTGGGAACCCGGTATCCGGGATCACCCCACCATCCTTGCATGGCACTCTCCCGTCACTTTTCCTTTTGCACCGGTATCTCCATGAGCTACCGGAACCGATATGTTGCCGTGGCATCATTTTTGGATTCGTTGTCGTGGCACCCCTTTCGTTTCCGCCACTTTGAAAAATGATTCATAATGCTCATGTCAACATTTTCATAAAATTGCATAAACTTGAACATGTCATCCGCATCATGATAACAACATCAAGAAAGTTTTAAATTGTTGTTTGCTTCATTTGCTAAACGCATATGGGGTTTTACCAGATTTGTTGTTTGTTATATCCGGCCCCATTTAAATTGTTTAGATAGTATAGTTTTGTTATGCTTCACCTCTTGCCATGTTAACCAACATTTAAATTTGTTGAGTACCTAACCGAGAGAGAACTAAATAATTGATGTGGTGTTTCGTCAATATGCAACTCGTTGCATATTGAGCTCCACTTAACTTGTAGAGTTGTTTGTGCACTTTGCCATGCCATACATATTTAAACCAGACATGCATCATACTTGGTTGTGCATCATGCCATGTTTATGTGATGGTTGTTTACCATGTTGTTTGCTTCTTTCAAGTTTTTCTTCTTCGGGTTAGTTCCGATAACGTCGCGTTTGTGAGGATCCGTTCGACTACGTCGATTTGTCTTCTTCATGGACTCATTCTTCTTCCTTGCGTGATCTCAGGCAAGATGACCATACCCTTGAAATCACTTCTATCTTTGCTTGCTAGTTGTTCGCTCTATTGCTATGCCGCGCTACCTACCACTTGCTTATCATGTCTCCCATATTGCCATGTCAAGCCTCTAACCCACTTTTCCTAGCAAACCGTTGTTTGGCTATGTTACCGCTTTGCTCCACCCCTCTTATAGCGTTGCTAGTTGCAGGTGAAGATGAAGTTTGTTCCATGTTGGAACATGGATATGTTGGGATATCACAATATCTCTTATTTAATTAATGCACCTATATACTTGGCAAAGGGTGGAAGGCTCAGCCTTATGCCTGGTGTTTTGTTCCACTCTTGCCTCCCTAGTTTCCGTCATACCGGTGTTATGTTCCTTGATTTTTGCGTTCCTTACGCGGTTGGGTGTTATGGGAACCCCTTGACGGTTCCCTTTGAATAAAACTCCTCCAGCAAGGCCCAACCTTGGTTTTACATTTGCCTAACAACCTGTTACCCTTCCCTTGGGTCGGCCAACCCAAGGGTCATCTTTATTTTAACCCCCCCGGGCCAGTGCTTGTCTAAGTGTTGGTCCGAACCGAGCTGCCTGTGGGGCCACCTCGGGGAAACTTGAGGTTTGGTTTTACTCGTAGCTAGTCTCATCCGGTGTTGCCCTAAGAACGAGATACGTGCGACTCCTATCAGGATTGTCGGCACATCGGGTGGCTTTGCTAGTCTTGTTTTACAATCGTCGAAATGTCTTGTAACCGGGATTCCGAGTCTGATCGGGTCGTCCTGGGAGAAGGAATATCCTTCGTTGACCGTGAGAGCTTGTGATGGGCTAAGTTGAAACACCCCTGCAGGTGCATGTGGAGTCCTGTAAAGTCAAGGAAGTAACAGGGAAGCTCATGTTAACGGTTCAAGTCCAAGGTATGTGGAGGTCACGCATGATGGCTTCAAGATGGCGTGGATATGTTCACCAAGGTGAAGTGTTAAAATATAGTACGTGTGCATGTCAGGCTACAGTTGACTATAATTAGCAAAGTGTTAAGTGTTGGAGTCTAGACACATGTAATCCAGACCTATGAGGTAGCCAAATAGATTACACATAAGCTGGTAGGCTAGATAGAGATGATGATGAAATAGTTTGATGCCAGGATGGTCGAACTGACTATGACAAATGGTTGTAGATGTTTTTTTGAAAGATCCAGCATGACGCTGGCTTTTCGCATTAAACATAGGAGGGAGCAGGTGGAGAAAACAAGATTACATGGAGCTGATCATGAAGACCAGAAGGATAAAGGAAAAGAAAGGCCAGGGTTCTAGCCAAACACTATGGGGGAGGGGGGTGTCGGTGTCAAAACTGGCGGATCTCGGGTAGGGGGTCCCGAACTGCGCGTTTAAGGTCGATGGTAACAGGAGACAGGGGACAGAATGTTTATCCAGGTTCGGGCCCTCTCTATGGAGGTAATACCCTACTTCCTGCTTGATTGATCTTGATGAATATGACTATTACAAGAGTTGATCTACCACGAGATCGAGATAGCTAAACCCTAAAAGCCTAGCCTGTATGACTATGGTAATAATTATTCGGCCTCATCTACAGACCTAGCCCTCCAGTTTATATAAGCATAGGAGGGAGCTAGGGTTACACAAAGTTGGTTACAAAGAAAGGAATAGTCATATTTGGTCGCCAAGCTTGCCTCCCACACCAAGGAGAGTCCCATCCGGACACGAGTAGAGTCTTCGGTCTTCGTATCTTCACAGCCCATCAGTCCGGCCCATATCCAATAGGTCGGACGCCCGAGGATCCCTTAGTCCAGGACTCCCTCAGTAGCCCCTGAACCAGGCTTCAATGACGAGGTGTCCGGCGCGCAGATTGTCTTCGGCATTGCAAGGCGGGTTCCTCTTCCCAAATACTCCAAAATAGTCTTCGGATGAAACAAATGTGTCCGGATCTCCAACATAAGTACCACACATAACCGCAGAGAATATAATACTTCACGAGTCCCATCCGCTGACAATTTTTTATAAGATGACATCATGTCTGTCCGGTCATTATATCAAACCGTTTTTGTCTGTCGTTCCGCGTTCCGAGATGCGGTTGTCATTGGCACGTCTTGTCAAAAGCAGAGATCGTGTCCCCTTATTGCGGGATTCTCATCAATACAGGTGTGGGTAACCCAACCGTGCTGTTTACACAGCCCTTGGGAATAGGCGAGTTTTAAGGCGAGTGGGGAGGCGTTCAATATTTACTGCCCTTGTAAGGGGATAAGGATTCCCCCTTCTTCTCCCATGCCTTCTCTCTTCCTCTGCCCTTCCACTCTTGAGCTCTAGTGCCCAAGTTCTCATCTTTTTCCCACTCGAGCAAGCACTCAACCATGTACGGATTCGGAGGTCAAGGCAGGTGAATGGCCTCCTCCGTCACGGAGAAGGACATTACTGAGCTTCGGGAGGCCGGGTACCTGGTGAAGGAAATCGCCCACCGTCTTCCAGCCCAGGGGCAAGTCGTCCCCACACCTAAGCCCAATGAGAGGGTGGCATTCATCCCTCATTTCCTCCGCAGGCTAGGGTTTCCACTCCAGCCTTTCGTCCGTGGGCTGATCTTCTATTACGGGCTAGACTTCCATGATCTATCCCTGAACTCCTTCCTTAAAATCTCGGCGTTCATCATCGTGTGTGAGGCCTTCCTCTGCATCCATCCCCACTTCAGGCTGTGGCTCAAGGTCTTCAATGTGAAGCCGAAGGTGGTGGATGGCCAGCACGCGGAGTGCGGAGGCGCCATGGTGAGCAAGCTGACCAATGTCTCCTGGCCAAAAGGCACTTTCATAGAGACTGTCAAGGAATGGCAGAAACAATGGTTCTACATCACAGAACCCCGCAGCGCCACCTGGGCCGCGACTGCCGAATTCCACTCCGGCGCTCCCATGCGACTCACCTCCTGGGTTGAGAAGAGCCGAACTGGTGTTCGCCAGATGAGCTGATAGCGCTGCAGACGCGCGTTCAAAGTATGGTGGACAAAGATATCAAGCTTGTCGATGTAATCCAGGTGATGCTAGTTCGCAGGATTCTCCCGTGCCAAAGCCGAAGCCGCCCTCTATGGGAGTTCAATCCGAAGAAGCACCATACCTTGAAGAGGCTCTTCGAAACCACTCACGAAGACACCTGGAAGTTGCTCTTCAAGGGCAACGAGACACCGCCGGCCACAGATTCGGACTGCGGGCACGACATTAACCACCTCGCCAACGAGGTATGTTATTTTTAACGCATCCCCTACTTTCTTGTTTCAAGGATGATATCTAAGCTTTTATTATCATTGCTCCTTCAAGACTGGATGGAGAGGGCGAAGCAGATCCAGTGTCCGGCTCCGCTGCCTGAAGAACCAGTCATCCTGCATTTAGCGAAGATGCTGGTGCCGGCGCCCTATAAGGCACCGGAGAAGAAGGCCCAGAGGAAGGCCAAGGGGGACCAGAGTGGCCCCGCCGCAAGGGCGCTTCAAGCGCGATGTCCGAAGACAAGACTCACTCCTCCATCGTCGAAGACGACGACGATGAGGAGGAGGACGAGAGCGATTCTCTCCCTGATGGGGGAAGCATGAAGAGGGCGGCCTCCACAATTCTGGAGGCGGAGGCGCCCAAGAAGGGGAAAGGCCCGCTCATGGGCAGCTCCGCATGGACGCCCCCGCACTAAGCCTCGGGCTGCATCGTAAGTGCTAAGATTCATACATGCCCATAAATCTAGCCTCTCCTCTTTGTTGTATTGACATGATTAGTTATGCTATTGCAGTCCGGCCCATGACAGATCCCAACGATCCTCGTCACGAGGTTCGTTGGATTCAATGGCAATGGCCAGCGAGCCACGGCCGACCGCTTACTCCCCCAAGGCCAAGGGCGACGCAGAGGTGCTATCCCAAAGGACTTTCCCAGGCCGGGGGAGGCTCAGGAGGCGCCAGAAGGCGAGGCCTTCGTCGCCGCACACCAGGGGGAGCCAATCCCCATGGAGACTGGTGGTGAGGGTCGTATTCATTTTGGCCCTCAGCCGGATTCGATTCCGGAGACCGATACAGCTCCGGAATCCGGCGCGCAACCTACTTCGAAAGAAGGGGGTATGTCTATTTCGTCGGTGACCCCTATCCAACCAGGGGCACCGGATAATCAGCTGGAAGCGCTGCGAGGCGTTTTCATTGTGGATGAGCACCGTGTTCTTATGGGCACGGTAATTGAAAGGGTTCAGTCCGCCAAGAGCGGACTAACCGAAGCCTGCAGCAGCCTGCTGACAGGTTTTGAGGTATGCGACGCCAAAAAAGAGAAAATCCCAATATAGACAGTAGCCCCTGAGACACTGTCCGGTGTTCGGAAAGAAAAAACCAGACAGAGGATCAATCCTTTATTGCAGGAAACTAACTAAATTTGTCTGAAATGAATACGCAGGCGTCGCTGTTGGCCGTAGCCTCACAGACTACCAAGGTCTCTGAACTGAAGCAGAGACTAGAGCAGGCCGAGGAGGAGCTCGGCCAGGTGAGGAGGCAGCTCCAAGAAAAACAAGGTATGTGATAACCCGTTATGTATTCGAAAAAAGTAAAATGATATGCATTGACCGAAGTGTCATGATATGTATAGAAGCGACAACCGAGGTCGAGGCCCTGAGAAAGGCCCTGACCTAAGCCGAGGGGAAGGCTTTCAAGGAGCAGGCCGCCCGTAAGAAGCTCAAGGCCCGGGTCAACGAGGTCCAACAAGAGCTCCAGGACGCGGTGAGGAAGTGCGAGACCTTGGAGCGCGATGCGTCGACTCAAGAGATCGAGCTCGCCAAGGCTCGTTAGAGTGCGGAGACGGCCCGGAGTGAGGCCCAGGGCGCCCTCCGAGAGATCCAGGAGGCCAGGACGATCGTGGCGGGTAAGGCATTTAGTATGCAAAGCAAGTATGTGAAGAGGAAATATCTTTTAGTAACCCGGATTCAGAGTTCTCCAGGGGCTTTTGCTGATCTGCCACGTAGTGTGTCCAATGCCGCGGAGTTCTTCCGAGCCGAAGAAGGGAGCTCCGCAGAGAAACTATTCTGGTCGCAATATCTTGTGCCAGAACATCCGGTGCCCTTCAGCGATCAGCTAAAATAGCTGGTCGAGCTGCACAGGGTGGCCGAATTGGCCATGAAGGATTTAATAATCCGCGTGTGGCCAGCCGAAGCTATACCCGGTAGTTACTTCGGCCTCGTGAAGTGGCTGATGGATGCCTGTCCTAGGCTGGACGCCGTCAAGCGGCCCGTCTGCATCGAGGGCGCACACATGGCCTTTGCCCGCATCAAGGTCTAGTGGGCGAAGATGGACGCCGTCAAGCTTGTGACTGAGGGGCCGCCCGAGGGCAAGGAGCACCGTATGCCCGAGCGGTATTTTGGCGACGTCCTGGAGGGGTCTCGTATTGTAGCGATGCAGTGTTCGCAGGACATTATCTTTGAGTGAATATATTCAAGTTCCTTCTACCTTGTATGATAAAACAAAGTGGGTTTGTAATATAATGCTTGTTATGTTTTAAATTTTACCTCCTGTGCGTCCGTGTTGTATGAAATCTGAGGGTTGGCCAGTGGTCGGCTTCTGCCCCCACGTAGGTAGTACAGAGGTGTTCGGGATGGAATCTAAACAATCTTGATCCAATTATATGGTCCTTGAAGGAGTTGTTTAGCGCAACAAACCATGCAATCAGACTATGCGGCTTTAACGCCCTCACTTAGCCATAGGAGTTTGACAACAAAAACATGGGCGCAACCCCTGGTATCCGAACCAGAGTGCTATAAGCGTCTAATCGGGAAGTACCGATCCTTCACGTAATACGGAAGAAATCTCCAATGATTTGCAGCCTCCGAAGAGCTGACCGGCTCTCGCCGCATCATGACAGTTAGTTTTCGGCTTTCTCTACTGAGGTGCTCCTTTGGATAAACCAAGGCACAATCACAGTAGTTCTCCCTTTACTACCTTAGCCGATATAGCGGAACGTAAGGTAGCAAGCACAGGAGCCGGGCAACCCAACTATTGACAAAAGACATGATTCAAAGCCAATGCATATAGTGCTAAATTCGGGGTGCCGAACTATACTTATAAAAAGTGTTCGGACTTTTGTTGCCATGGTGTGGGGTGCTATGAATCCCCTAGCAAACATCATACGTACCAAAGTGTATGGGTGCTACTTGATGGGGTTACCCATAGGGGAGAAAAAGAAAAAAAAAGAAAAAGAAAGAAAACAGAAAGGGTGCAAAGGTGATAAGCTGGGGCCTTAAAGCTCCAGCTGCGAACTGTTTTCATTGTAATTTGATTAATACGTCGAGGCGCATGGATACAAGTAGTGCGATAAGCAACAGGCTATTTAGCATGCCAAAAACCAAGGGAGAGCTGCATGTGGGTCTTGAAAAATAGGTAGAGTGATTGTTAACGAAACCACCTTGAAAATCCCCCGTACGTCTGCGTTTCTTGCCGTGTTGGTGTGTTTATCCTTCAAGAGGACTGGTGATCAGGCCATCAGATGGGGCCTGCGGGATTGAAACCCAAAAAGGAAATGAATAAAAGTGAAAGTATGTGTGTATCCGGTGTCGGTTGAGCCGTACTGTGGATCACAAACTAGCTATGCCTCCATTGATGCCCATGGAATTTTGAGTGCGTAGTTATGTACGCGTGGTGCGAATGCCACTACTTGACCAGGACTGAGACGGAGGCCGAATTGCTAGTCTAGCTCTTGACGAGCCGAGCTGTCCTGCTGCAGGGTAGTTCAGACCCTCTTGACGGTGTCCGTGGGCTCGACAGCCGAATGAAGGTTTTGCTTGAGAAGGCCGCTCTGTACTTCTGCTGCTAAGGCAGCTGTGTGCTCTTCTGTATGGAGGGAGCGTTCCGTATTTCCGTTGACTGTTATGACGCCACGTGGACCGGGCATCTTGAGCTTGAGATAAGCATAGTGTGGCACTGCATTGAATCGGGCGAATGCGGTTCGTCTGAGCAGTGCATGATAGCCGCAGCGAAAGGGGACTATGTCAAAGATTAACTCCTCACTTCGGAAATTGTCCGGAGATCCGAAGACAACCTCGAGCATGATTGAGCCCGTACATCGGGCCTCTACACCTGGTATGACTCCTTTGAAGGTAGTCTTTGTGGGTTTGATCCGTGATGGATTAATGCCCATTTTGCGCACTGTGTACTGATAGAGCAGATTGATACTGCTACCCCCGTCCATAAGGACGCGCGTCAGGTGAAATCCGTCAATGATAGGGTCGAGGACTAGCGCAGCTGAGCCGCCATGACGGATACTAGTCGGATGATCCCGAGGATCAAAGGTGATGGGGAATGAAGACCATGGGTTGAATTTTGGGGCGACTGGCTCTATTGCGTAGACATCCCTTAGTGCGCGCTTGCACTCCCTTTTGGGGATGTGTGTAGCATATATCATGTTCATTGTTTTGACTTGAGGGGGAAACTTCTTCTGTCCCCCTGTGTTCGGTTGCCAGGGCTCCTCGTCGTCGTCCTTGCTTTGTGATCCCTTTTCCCTGTTCTCGGCGTTTAATTTGCCCGCCTGTTTGAAAACCCAACAATCTCTGTTGGTATGATTGGCTGGTTTGTCTGGGTGCCATGTATCTGGCACGGGCGATCGAGTATGCGGTCCAGGCTAGATGGTCCTTGATTGTTTCTTTTGTATGGTTTCTTGCACTGGCTGGACTTGGAGCCGCTGAATCTGGCGTTGACTGTAGTGTCGTCGGTATTATCACCATTGCTTCGGCGTTTGTGTCTGTTACGTCGAAGCTTGCCATTGCTATTTTTTACCTCGAAGGGGCCTACCTCGCTGGCTGTGTTTTTTCTACGAGCCAGCCAACTATCCTCACCCGCGCAAAAGCGGGTCCTGAGTGCCGTCAGGGCTGCCATAGATTTTGGCTTTTCTTGGCCGAGGTGGCGGGCGAGCCATTCGTCACGGATGCTGTGTTTAAAGGCCGCTAGGGCTTCGGCATCCAGACAGTCGACGATCTGATTCTTTTTGGTTAGGAACCTAGTCCAGAATTTCCGGGCTGACTCTCTAGGTTGTTGAACTATGTGGCTTAAGTCATCGGCGTCTGGTGGCCAGACATATGTACCTTGGACGTTGTCTTGGAAGGCTTCTTCCAAGTCCTCCTAGCTGTCGATAGAATTTTCAGGCAGGTTGTTTAACCAGTGCCGAGCTAGTCCTTTAAGCTTTAGTGGGAGGTATTTGATAGCATGAAGGTCATCTCCGCAGGCCATGTGTATGTGGAGGATAAAGTCCTCGATCCATACCGCGGGATCAGTTGTCCCGTCGTATGATTCAATATTCACGGGTTTGAACCCTTCAGGGAATTTGTGATCCATTACTTCATCAATGAAGCAAAAAGGGTGTGCGGCGCCTCTATACCTGGCCGCATCGTGACGTAGCTCCGATGGAGTCCGTCTGCAGTTGTTGGTTCGGGCATGACTAGGTTTGTCATGTCCGAATAGGTAGCCATCATCACGTGTCGAGGAACGTCCTCGTGATCCGTAAATCGATCGGGTATATCCTGCTCTACTATACAGGGTCTGCCGGAGGTCGTATGTATGACCTCGAACTATTTTGTCTCTATCTTTACGTGGCGGTGGGGCAGGCTGCTATTCGGCCTGAGTTGCCGCTCTATCCCGACCACATGGTGGTCGGTCTGCCGCACCGTCCCGACCGTGTAGTGGTCGATCGGCCGTATTACGTGAGGGAGGTATGGGCTCGGGCGCCTCTTCATCGAACTGAGGTAGCAACCTTCGCTTCGGGTAACTCTTGGCTGGGCGTCTGAGGCCGTATTCTTCGGCTGCCAGAACATCAGTCCACCTGTCGACGAGCAGATCTTGGTCAACTTGAAGCTACTGCTGCTTCTTTTCCAGGCTCCTTGCGGTGGCTATTAGCTGGCGCTTGAAGCGTTCCTGCTCGAGAGGTTCCTCAGGCACGCTGAAATCTTCATTGCCGAGGCTTTCCTCATCCCCAAAGAGCGGACGATAACTACCGTCCTCCGAGTCATTGGGCCTGGCCAGTTCCTCGGGGCTGGCTTGCCCGTTTTCTTGCTCCTCCTATTTGGATGTTACCTCAGCAAGGTCTTCATTGTTTTCGGCGTCGTCCGGAGTATTATTTTCTCCGGTGCGAGCATTGCTGTCTTTTGAATGACGTGACTTAGAGCGGTGCCGAGAACGCCGACGCTTTTGCTGTGTCTCAGGAGGTTTATTCTCGACTGGATTTTCTTTGTCATCGTCGTTGGTTGTTTTGGGTGTGTCCACCATGTATACATCGTACGAAGAAGTGGCCGTCCAGCGTCCAGTAAATGGTGGATTTTGGTTTTGCTCCTCATCAGCATAGTCGTCCATACCGTCGATGTCTTCGGAGCCGTAATCGAGCATGTCGGTTAAATCCTCGACCGTGGCTATGAAGTGGGTGGCGAGTGGGAAGCAAAATTCCCTATCATCAGCTTCTAGTTCGAACGGGATATAGTTCGGTTGTGAATCCCCCGCTAAGGATAGATTTTTTAATGAATTCAGCACATCGCCCAAGGGTGAGTGCCGGAAGATGTCCGCGATGCTGAATTCGGCGATCGATAACCGATCATGCTCGACATGCGCGGACGCACATGGTTCGAAACTTTTAGCCGAAAACGAGCCCAAGGTTTCGATGACACATGCATTACCAGAGGTTAGGTCTGTGTGCGGCTCCAACGCCGTGGAGTCTGCGGCTTCCGTGGCGGGGTTAAGCTTCCTGTCCTCGGATGGCGCGACCTGCTCCAGATCTAGGGCCAGAGCGGTTGCAGGTGCAATTTCCTGGGTATGGCCCGATGACAGATCTAAGTCATGTTCATCGAGGTGACGGAGAGTGATTGCCGTGGTATCAAATTCGTCGAAGATCAAGTCTCCGCGGATGTCCGCGACGTAGTTCAAGCTCCTGAATCTGACTTGACGGCCAGGGGCGTAGCTGTCGATCTGCTCCAGATGGCCAAGCGAGTTGGCCCGCAGTGCGAAGCCGCCAAACACGAAGATCTGTCCGGGGAGGAAGACCTCCCCTTGGACATCGCCGTTGTGGATGATTGAAGGAGCCATCAAACCTTTTGAGGACGGCACAGTGGAACTCTCAATGAAAGCACCAATGTCGGTGTCAAAACCGACAGATCTCAGGTAGGGGGTCCCGAGTTGTGCATCTAAGGTCGATGGTAATAGGAGACAGGGGACACAATGTTTACCCAGGTTCGGGCCCTCTCTATGGAGGCAATACCCTACTTCTTGCTTGATTGATCTTGATGAATATGAGTATTACAAGAGTTGATCTACCACGAGACCGAGATGGCTAAACCCTAAAAGCCTAGCCTGTATGACTATGGTAATGATTATTCGGCCTTATCTACGGACCTAGCCCTCCGGTTTATATAAGCACAGTAGGGTTACACAAAGTCGGTTATAGAGAAAGTAATATTCATATTTGGTCGCCAAGCTTGCCTCCCACACCAAGGAGAGTCCCATCTAGACACGGATAGAGTCTTCGGTCTTCGTATCTTCACGGCCCATCAGTCCGGCCCATATCCAATAGGTCGGACGCCCGAGGACCCCTTAGTCCAGGACTCCCTCAGGGGGGAGACAACTATCAGCCTATCCCCTCTGGGGGGAGAGTGAATGGGTGCGTGAGGCATGCTGCCCCGGCTTGGCGCCAAAGCTCGATGCCCCTTTTGATCGTCTGTAGCACCTCACTTATGGAGACTTCCTTTCCTCTAAAGGTGCAACTGTTGCGGTGCTTCCAAATTTCCCACAGGTCCAACATCGCCACTGATTTGATGCCCTTCCTTTGCACCAGCTGCGCTTTCTCCACAATCTTCATGAACTAATCAAAACTAGCAGCATTGACGTCTCCAGGTTGCGGCCTCAGAGCCTCACATCCCTCTCATGTCGATAAGCTGCTCCAGATCCTCTTTGTGAACGGGCATGGCCAGAAGATGTGGTCAGCGGTCTCAAGGTTTCTGAGACAGAATTGGCAGAAGTAGGAGTTCGGCCATCCTCGTCGCTGCAACCGATCGCTGCACCAAAGTCTGTTGAGCATCAAGAGCCAGGCGAAAACTTTCAACTTCCCTGGCGCCCACGTTTTCCATATGATCTGTGGGAAGGCAGAGCTTTGGTTGGCCTGGAACTGTACCCGATATGCCGACGAGGTCGTGTAGCAACTGCTGGCCTCAAGGTTCCATCTAATCTCATCGCTTGCTCCTGGGTTGAGGATGATCGGTGCAACTCGAACAACCTTGCCAACCGCATGCAGTCCTGCACCACCAACTCAGTCCGCCCATGCGCTAGGTCAAGAATCCAGCAATCCTTGCGCAGGGCATCGGCGACCGTCCTGTTCTTCCTCCTTGAGTGCTGGTATAGAACCGAAAACAACACCTTGAGCACGCCCGCCGGTAGCCAGGAGCAGGTCCAAAATCTAGCCGTCCGGCCATTGCCAATTCTGACTGATGTTGCCGTGCTGAAAAACCCCTTGTCCACGTCCGAGCACGGGATGTCCATGCCCACCCACGGCCTTTCCGGGTGCTTCCAGGCCAGCCACAACCACCTTTGTCGGAGCGCACGGCTAAACCGCTCGAGATCGAGGACACCGAGCCCTCCTCTGTCCAACGGGGAGC
Source organism: Triticum dicoccoides (assembly GCF_002162155.2). Lineage (NCBI taxonomy): Eukaryota > Viridiplantae > Streptophyta > Magnoliopsida > Poales > Poaceae > Triticum > Triticum dicoccoides. The sequence goes on from NC_041380.1 coordinate 44,738,611, forward strand.
AGACCTTGGTCTAGCTCACCTTGCGTTTGCCCCCGGATAACTCCTCCTCCTGCGCCCACAGGAAACGGCGCCTTACTTTGTCGATCTCCTTGAAGAATTTCTTCGGCATACGGAGCACAGTCATGGCGAAGGTGGGGATCGTGCTCAAAACAGCTCGAACTAGGACACATCGCCCTGCTACGGACATGAGCTTGCCTTTCCAACCTGCCGGTCTTGCTCTGACCCGACCGAGGATGAACTGGAGGTGCACCAGCATTGTTCTTGTCAGGGAAAGCGGCAACCCTAGGTATTTGAGCGGAAAAGAGGTGACAATGCCCCCAAAACTTTGCAGCACCTGCTGAATGTCGACAGCTTCACATCGGATCGGGGTTGCGGTGGATTTCTGTCTGTTTATTCTCAGCCCCATGGCCTCACCAAACATGTTGAGGATAGTAACTAGCGCATCCATTTCAGCCTTGTCTGGATTCATAAAAATGACGACATCATCCGCATAGAGACTGACCCTGAGCTTTAACTCTCTCCTAGGCAAAGGTTGAATCATCTGCTGCAGGATCGCCTCATCGATCAGACACTGCAGCGGGTCGATTGCAAGGATAAACAGCAGTGGTGACAACGGTCGCCCTGGCGAAGTCCTTTCCGGTGCTTAATTCTGCTTCCTGCCATTTCGTTGAGGAGAAATTCAGAGCTTGATGTTGAGAGCAGCCAAGCGATCCAGTCCCTCCAACGGGCGCTGAAGCCCAGCTCTTGCAGCAGCTCCAAAAGGTAGTCCCAGGAGACACTGTCAAACACCTTGGAGATGTCCAGTTTCAGCAGCAGTGCAGGTGTTTTGCTTCGATGCAGCGCGCGGACACCGTTCTGAATATACAGAAAACTGTCCTGGATACACCTCGTCTTCATGAAAGCAGATTGCGCCGGGGACACGATGGTATGGATCACTCTTGATAGCCTAATCGATAGCACCTTGGTGACCAGCTTCGCAAAGGAGTGTACCAGGCTTATCGGCCGAAAATTAGTCATTCTCACTGCACCATCCTGTAGATATTGTCTCGTGGCCTTGACGGATTTGTGGTCGCTTGTACTATGTCAATTTAATACATGAGAATTGTCGCCTGTAGTCATGCCCGAGGAACGTAAGAATGTTGATGGACTTTATTATTTATTTATTTTACGATAGTACAATCGCAGATGTCCACACACACATACACTCATGCACGCACACATACTCTACCTCTATGAGCATCTTCGAGACAATATGGTTGAGGAAGTCACCACATGCACCTCGTAGTTGAGGGAAACATTTCCTCCCGGTGAATGAACCTCATTGGGAAGTCTGAAGTAAATCTAGAAGAATGTGAGCACCGGAGTCAAGTTTAAGACTTGACCCCTGATAGATAGGCTGGTTTCACCACAAGGAATCTAACCATTTAAGCTACACTTAGTTTGTGTTGATGATTCTTATTAATAAATATATTGGTATCATGCGTCATCATAGTTTTAAATAGCCGGCTATAGCCCCGCTATAGCTGTTTGAGGATGTTGCCGCTAAATGATTTCATGTACAATTTGTCGCCAGGGCCGGCCCTGGGCCAGGGCAGCAGGGGCGACGGCCCGGGGCCCAGCCAAATTAGGGGGCCCCACCTGTAGGGTACAGTGTATATATATATAAGTCTAGAAAATTGGTGAAAAAGCAAGAGGCTATAGGAAGGGAGGCCCATCTCCAACAGAAGCCCAACTGCCAAGAGGCCCGAAGTCATGCTAGTTCGTTTTCTCGCCTGGGGCACAGAGGCGAGCGACTCTCCTCCTCAGTCTGAACGCCGATTCGTTTTCTCGCCTGTTCGCCTTCACAGATCGGGCAATTGTGTGTCTTCAACAGCGGCTGCCGCCAGATGCGTTTGCAAGGAATAACAGGAGACAAAGATAAATCTCAAGATTAATTTCTCTTAGCCCTCAATCTTAATCTAGTGATAGCAGGAGACATGAGCTTCTCATGTCTAAATTTATATTCTTCTTTTTACAACAGTAGTGGCCTTGGAGTAGAGTTCGATCTGTTGTTGCCGACTTGGTCCTAGACTTCTTGTTTCCTTGTGAGGAATGACACTGCTGATAATCTTGATGAATTAGATGGCAATGGTGCTGAAAAACAACAACCTGCTGAGAATGAGACCACAATTCAGGAAAACAATGCCCATGAGACTCCTATAAATTTGAGTGGCCGTGAGAATCCTATAAGTGTTGATGAACAAGGATCTTCTCCTTTTGATATCTATGACCCTAGAAACCGGGACGCTCTTGACAACAAAGCAAGAGATATTCTGATTGAAAAAGGGCCTACAAGGGAATACAATCTTGTATTCGAAACGGATAATATTGAAAGACATTTTTGGTATGCTTACTACTCAAAAAATGCACAAAGGAGCCGTTTCTCATGATTACTGGAGGCTTGGAGGTTCGTCAACATATGCTTTAATTAATTTTTTTGTGCTCTTTAATTCTATGATATTTGATTTAGACATGAAGCATGACCTTGTTATTTATGACCTGGAGTATTATTTACCAAGGAAAATTACCACTGTTTATTATAGCTTTGCAAAAAAAAAAAAAAAATCCATCAATGTATGGGATCATTTTTTCCCTCCAATGTCGCCACTGGGCCCATTCATTTGAGTTCGCCCCGGGGCCTCCGAAACTCGAGGACCGGCGCTGTTTGTCGCTATAGCCCCGCTATAGCCCAGCTATAGCTGTTTTTAAGGATTGCCGCTAAATGTCATAGCCCGCTATTTAAAACATTGTGCGTCATGTGTGATTGTTTGATCCTTGATAGTCGACTATGCGGCTCGATTTATTCTCGTTGATGTAGCAATTTGACCTGTGGGTAGTTGATCTAGTTGAGCACAGCACGTTGGATGAAAAAAGCGTCGGACGTGTAGCATTGCTCTTGTGCCACGGTCGCGCTGTAGAGCTTCCTAGCAACATACATGTAGCTTTCTTTGGCAGCTACGTACAGAGCAAGACCTTGCGGTGTCCGCGTCCGTGAAATTGCTGCGCGCTTGCGTTGGCGGACATTTCGGTGACAAATGGCGCGGATAGGCAGCTGTGCGTACATACCCGAAACGAAAATAAGACAAGCTACAAACCACGCCCCGACGGCGGCCGTCTCTGTCTTCGGCCGGCTCAAACTAAGCTACAAGTAAGTTTCCTAGCTATAAGTTCGCCGATCGAGAGCACGAGAGCAATCAGGATCGAGATGGCGGTGTCACGGCGGACGGGGTGGATCGCCGCCGGCCTCCTGGCGCGGCTGCTCATGATGGCCGTCCTGCTCATGGCCGTGCGCTTCGTTCTTGCCAACTACATCCAGTGGGACTATACACAAGACCCCTACAAGCTCCAGAGCTACACGTATGTACTCCTCTGTCTCCAATGTAGCACTATATTCTATCTCCCTCCTTTGAGAAGTATATACGGAACGATTTCTGATGTGGCATGTGGCATGGCGCGCGTGCAGGTATGTGGTCGCGTCGGCCGTCGTGGGGACGGCGGGGGGCATGCTGCAGATACCCGTCGCCATGTACCTACTGTGCAAGAGCAAAAGGGCGATACCCAGCGCCATCATCCTCGACATCAGCATGCACGCCGACATAGTGAGTTGCTACCTACCGTAATTTCTCGTGCAAAAGCTCCTGATTCCCTTTGGTGAATGGTTATGGTTATGACAATTGCCGCTACGACGCGCAGGTGATCAGCGTCGTGCTGGCAAGCGGCGTCGGTGCCGGGTTCGGCGCGACCAACGACGTTCTGCGCTACGTCCGGGTGACCACATGGGAAGGCGGGCAGCAAGCGGAGCAGGCTCTCATCAACTACTACAACAGGGCGATCGTCCCCGTCGTGTTCCTCCTCGTAGGCATGGTCCTCTCCATCTGCGCCACCGTCGCCTCCGCCAGGCTCCGCGCCAGGGCGACAAACGATTCTCAAGGTGGTGCCTGATCGATCAATTCCACACAAGACCAAGATGACCTCAGTTCAACCTTTGTATTGCCATATTCAGGCACTATGTCTGAAATGCATATTCTTTTCATCCATGGGTTGAATTTCCACATTAATCGGAACATGAATTAAGAGCGAGGCACTAGAAACATCGCTTGATTCCTGCCTTTTTATTTATTGACTCGTTCTTGGATTTTGGTAACCAGCTGACAAACCGAACACTTTCCACGGCAATTTATGTTGTCCAAGGATGACAGTTTTCTTTCTTTAGCAATCATGGAAAATTCGTCCAATTCATTTTTCTGCCAGAATTTGCCGTGCTTGTTCAATTGGACATACTCTACAAGCATACAACAGCAGAATAGCATTTTCGTTCTTTATTAGCTTACATCTTTGCAGAGACCAATGTCAGTGAATCAGTCTCCCTGCTTTTCTTGTTGATCAGCAGCACTTCAGCAGTTAGTGTGACCATATACATATACTTGAGAGCTGAATTGTCCGTGTGCATGCACGTGAAGTCTGGTCACCACTAGATCTCTTTGCCCTGTACGCACGTTGTACATAATCCACATAATATTGTTCCTTTTCTTATGTAATCTCAATTAACATAACCATACAAATAGAACAATATCGTAGAGAAACACACATAATAAATGTTTTGTTAAGGAACAAATGAATCAAACCACCAGATGTATGTGGATCTAGAATTGAGTCTGGATATGGTGTACAATGTTCTTGTCCACCTGGAGGGCTTTGGTCAGGATATCATCTGAGATGGATTGCTTGGATCCAAACACTGCATTGGCTATGGTGATCACTCCAGGGTTCTTGCTGCTCAGCACCGCAATGGCTATCGCTTCGTTGTTTTCGATGTTGAACTGAATGTGAATCAGCCTTTGCGGAAACGCAAACACATCCCCTTTGTTCAAAACTTTTGAGAACAACTTGTTCTCAGGGATTAAAGTCACGAAACATCACAGAGTGAGCCTTCCAACACTGATCTCGGTTGCACGAGGGTGAAGGTGCGGTGGGTTTTGACCATAGGGTGCATAGTCAACACGAGCCGATGAGACGACAAAATCAAAGATGAAACTTGAACCTATGGAGGGGGGGGGGGCGCTTTAGAACAAATTGCAGAGATTTTATAAAATTATTTCTAGGGCCTAGATGAGGGGAAAATTGGCCCTTTGCCTTCCGTAGATCTTTGTCATTTACGCCCCCTGTTGGCCACCGCCTAGAGCGCTCCTTGGCGGCCTTTCGTGAGCGGTGGAGGGCGACCTTTGAGTGCAGGATGTATCCCTCGCTCAGCGCCGCAATGATGCCGAGTATGACCACGAGAGCCCAGATGCCCGGCTTTGCCGCCGGGCAGGTCGGCGGCGGGGCCGGCTAGCCGGTAGCACTGAGGCGAGAGACCACGTCAGCAGCCAGACACTACTAGGGAAAACCTTATACACAGAATCTTAGCAGCAGCGCATCACAAAAAGAAGCGCTACTACTAATTAGCAGTAGCGCGGGTTTTTAACCCTCGCTACTACTAAGTTGATAGTAGTAGCGCGGGTTTTTAACCCTCGCTACTACTAAGCGGTCTCTACCGTGCCCCCCGACACATGCCATAGTAGTACTGAGGGGTATAAACCCGCGCTACTACTAAGTTGATAGTAGTAGCGTGGTTTTATACCCCTCGCTACTACTAAGTACGAGGTAGGTGAAGTCGCCATATTCTCGGCCGAATCCCCATCTCCTCCCGCAAATCCCTCCTCTCTTCCACCACTCTCTCCTCTCACTTTCCATACGCTCTCACATGGACCTCTTGCCCATGCGCCCATCCTCCTCCATGGCGCCGAAAGAGGCCGCCGCCTCACGCCACCGGCATCTAGGAGCTCGCCGGTCTTCCACCGACGTCTAGGAGGCCGCCGCCCCGCGCCACCACACCGGAGCTCCTTGCCACCGGTGATTAGCTCTGCTGCTCCCTACATCACCTTCCTCTCTCCCTCGATTTTCTTTTTCTCTCTCTCCCTCTGGTTTGACTCACCCTCCCATGTCCATGCCCGTGCAGGTCGTCGCCATGGATGACCCAGAGCTATCTGGCATGGTCGGGAAGAGGAGCCCCACGCTGCGGCCTGGCTCTGCGATAGAAACGGGCCCTCTCCAACAGCCACTGTTGGATCTGGTCTTCCGCTGTCCGCTCATGCCTCCGGCGACGCCAATCATCGCTTGATCTTACCATTGCTGCCATTGACAGCACGCACGGGATCAAGATTTTTTTTTTGAAAGTAATAATAGTAGCGCGGGGTATAAGACCCGCTACAGCTAATTAGCAGTAGCGCTATTTGCAACGCACGCTACAGCTAATCATGTATAGCAGTAGCGTGTGTCAACACGCGCTACTGCTACAAGTTAGCTGTGGCGCCGTATCAGTAGCGCGGGCACCCGCGCTACTGATACACCCAAAACCCGCGCTGCTGCTAGGCTTTTCCCTAGTAGTGAGGTGATGTACTAGTAGGTCATGAAGGAGAAGGAGGGAAGAAAGATTGGGCCTGATAGATGGGAGAAAGACTGAGCATGTCTACATTACCATTGCCACTAACAACATGGGCGGTCGATAGCGTAGGCATATAAAATTATTAACAAAATATTAGTGGGAAAGTGGACATTGTTTGAAGAGGAGTGGAAGATAGAACATGGAGACATATTTGTGGCTATACATACCTTGCGATGTCCTATCAACGACGCAGAAATCCTAGAGCTGGGCTGGGTCGGAGGCAAGCGCATGAGAAGTCGATAGAGCCAAAAGGACAAGGGGGAAGAACACTGCTTTGGTCTGGTTTAATAAAACAAAAGAAGAAGAAAAGTGAATGAATTTCTTTGGCTCGGCTCGCCCTCGACCGTCGCCGCTCCAAGTGTCCAAAGTCCTAGTCACAGAAATTTCACGTGAGCGCACGCACTATTCACATGTGTTGCAATGCTCTCTATCCATGTGTGTGCTTCTAATGATTATAAAGCAATGCTAGCTTTCCCCTAGTGGTCAGCACATCACTACAAGAATCTTATTAATCCATGACGATACAATCTGTCATGGAACTGTGCAAAACCGTCAAGGAGGGTTGTTCGTGACGGATTTATAATCTGTCATGTATATCGCGTCATAATTTGACAACTGTACCATCATGACGGATCCTGGCCGTCATCGATCAGTCCCTAGGCCCGCCTAGGCTCGGTCCTCTATGACAAACTAGTCCGTTATGGATTTAGACGACGCTGTACAAAAATGGGGTTGACGTGGCATCTACATGGCACCAGCGTGAATGTGATGTGGCATCCAGTTTTTTTGTTGTGGTAGTTTAGAATATTTATTTTAGTCCAGCCATGATTTCCATCCAACCAGTTACAGCGCCACCCATTACACATAACCAAACAAGCTTTCACAACACAATTAATTTCTATTGAACAAGCCCATAATTTGAAGCATTTGACAAATTTCTATTCAATTATTTCACTGAGTAAAGCCCTTTTAAAACATGGCCAATGAAACATCCAACATCAAATCACAGGCCCTTAGTAATAATTACACCAGATTACATCAACAAATATACAAGATTAATAATTACACCAGATTACACCAACAAATATACAAGATTGTACAGACCCTCTTAATCATCAAGTTCATGCCTACACCTTGAACTTCCTTTTTGGCTCTCACCACCAAGTAAACCTGTAACAGACAATATGCTTCTGTAGGTACCTTTGAAAAATTATCATCTCAAAGATCAGAGGGGTGTTGACAAATAATAAAGGGATAGGGGAACAAGATAAGTTATTGTTTCTGGAAAACTACTTGCAACAAAACTGTACTTCTTTTTACCATAGCGCACACCACTTTTTTTCCTAAAACATGATCATGAACTAATTAACTTGGTGTCATTTTTCTTATGTAAACAAATACACCTATCTACGTGTGAGAACAGACATAATAGGTATACTATAGTATCAAGAACAACCAAGTGACCTCTTTTTTACTTATAAACTTGATCAAATTCAATTATTTTGGAATTGAGGAAGCAGATTATAAATAATACCTATTAATGGTAGAGAAAATAAGAATAAATGAAATGTTCAAGGTGGAGACACTTTCAAAGTTACACTGCACTTAACATGATTTAATAAACTTGAACCACTAACTCTCGATTTTGATAACAGATCCTGCATCGAACAAATGCAAATTTTATTATTATATTTAGAATTGGTAGAGGAAATCAATCAAACGTAGAACTTATATAATGGGCTATGGCAATCTGATCTCTACCAGTACCACAAGAAATAACCAAGCTGGAAGTAATGCTGAACAGAAGAGCTATACAGCCAATGATGGTTCACATAACATTTCAAGGAAGTATATCTAAACTAATATAAAGTAGTTATGATTGACTATGTACTGTAGTGTGAGGTCCTACCGAAAAAGGCTTTCGCCCCGCTTTATAAATAAAGCAACCACTAGTCTGAGGTCTTAAAGAATTGACACACCAAGTTCTTTTGTCTGCAGCATAGTTCTTCAACTATATTTAATTCTACCAGTGGACTGATTCAGTCGTTCAGTTGTAATCATCAACCTTCGTCACTGATCAAGTGGAGACCTGAGTAAGGAACAATGCTTAAGATACCATAACAAGCATAATAATACTGCATTAATATATACACTTTACAGTAGTAGAGAAATATGCCAGACAAGGAACACTGATTCCACAATACAGAAAGACAAAAAGGAGGCTACTGTAGAATGTAAAGCAACATCCAGTAATTCATAAAGTGGATAACTCGCTTTTCCTGATATATCAAGAAGCATTCTGGAAGTGATTGAACTACTAATACACTCCCTTTTATTAGGCAGTAAGAAGAGGTTCAATTCTCCATCTCTTTTCGTTCTGGAAAGATACCAAAATGTACAGCACATACAGTTTTGCACATTGCTTTTTATTAGGAGCTAGAAGAGGTTCAATTCATCTCTTTTGGTTCTCAAAAGATACAAAAATGCACAACGAATACAATTTTGCACTCTGGAGTTTACTTTCACAGAATACAACTAAAAAAGTACAGTCAAATAAAATTACAGCTACCTGATTGCAACAGTCAGTTTAATCAAATCAGGAAAGCATCAAATAGTTTACTGACTATGAGCCTAACTTGCTACTAGACTATAAATTCTATAACAAAGGGATTAATGTTTGTAAATATTAAATCATCAATTCTTGAGAGGAAAGATACAAACTCAAGCTGAATCAAGGAGAAGAGGGAGGTAGAGGTCGCAGTGCTCACCGGAGACCTTTGTAAGCAATGCAATGGTCGCAGTGCAGGTCAGACACCATCTCGCGTGACAGAGGAGGTTGCCACAGGACGCACCGCTGCGCCGGAGACACGGAAGAGGGGGTCGGGGTCGCCGCCGTCCAGCCCAACACAGTCGAGCGCACTGAGCTAGGGGGAGGCGGAGAGGCACGAGGAGGCGCGATGCACGACGAAGTGGCGCTGTTGGAGACGCGCCAGTGACAGACGCGCCGCCGTAGCTGAAACCCTAGACATTGGCTAGGGATTGAGTGCGAGTGTAGGGGGCTGGGAGCGGCAGATCCAGCTGGGCTGGAGGGCGGAGGGGTCGGAGACAAGCTCGCGAGTGTGCTGCACGGTGGCGGACGTCGCCGGAATCGGCGGATCTTGGTGGCGGCGCGATGATTCACGGGAGAGGGAGAGATGGGTTATGCGAGAGATGGATTGGTGGGGGTGGCGGCGGATCTAGCAGCTGCCGGAGCAGCGAGGTGAGAGGAGGGAAAGGGCTGGCGACGAGCAGTGGGAGGAGGCGATGTGGTGGTGGGTGGCGGCGATGTGTGTGAGGAGATGGGGAATCGGGAGGGGGGCTGCGACGAAGGGAGAGACAGAGAGAGGAGAGGCACTTAGGGTTTGGGTTTTTTATACGTGAATGGTTAGGCGGGCTTTGGCGAGCTTTAGCGGGCTTGCGGGGCTGTACCGGGCCATTCATGATAGATTTCGAAAACGTCATGCGAAATCCGTCATGGATCAACAGATTTCTTGTAGTGCATCCTCCCTTGGGTGAGGCGGAACTGAAAAGTGGCAAACCTTCACGGGGCACTCACTCTTGCCTAGCTCCTGGCATGTTATTATTTTTACTAAATGACCCATGGAGGTCCTTATTTCGCCCATTGAATCCCTAAAAAGTTTATTTCGTCGCCGGACCCCGTATATGCGCCAACCCATTTGGTGTTTTTAGTACACATAATAGCGCTGGACAAGTTGGCCTCACGTAGTCCACGATGACAGTCAATGCGACCTATGGAAAAGTCAATAAGGCCCTGTTTGGTTCATAAGTCTTAGGACTTTTTTTAGTCCTAACTTATAAGTCTCAAGTCCCTAAAAAGTCTCTATATGTTTGGTTCCTCAGACTTAACATGTACTAAAAGACCATATTACAACTATAAGTCTCTCTTTAAGAGTCTTATTTCATAAGTCCCAAATGCCCACTCTAAGTTCCTATAAGTCCCTCCTGTTTGGTTTAAATGGGACTTATAGGGACTTTTTTAAGTCCCTAAACCAATAAGTCCCTGGAAACAAACACCCTCTAAGACCTCCAATTAATAGATGTGGTCTAATTAATATGCATGCAACTAGGAGTACTCCTTCCGTCACAGTTTGGAAGGCACAGTTAAATTTGCGTGTGTTTCCATAATAGACAATGTTTAGGGCACATTGCATTTATTTCTAGTAGCTAATTAGTAGTCCCATATACTATTTCTATATGCATGCGTAGTGAAAATGCTATTTTTTAGTCCATCTCACAACCAATAGATAACCACCTAAGTCCCAGAGAATTTTCAAGCATGCCTTCTAAACCGTGACGGACGAAGTACTAATGTTTCAGCCTTAGCACTTTGGGATTATTTGATTTTCGTCAGATGCCTAATGCACCGAGAGGAAGGGGGTACTACAGTACTCCGCTGTTTTATCTGTTATTAACTGGGTCCACGAAATTAGTCAACTATTAGTACTGTACTCCGCTATTTTATCTCTTTGCTTGATAATTTATAAACATGTAGTTATTGAGTAGTGATGCCAAATGATTTAGTATGTCTAATACACGTAGCAACGCCAAACGGTTTGGCACCACTACATGTACTCGAAACCAAACGATTTGACATGTCTAATATACATAGCAGCGTCAAATGATTTGGCACTGGTACGTCTACAAAAAAGGGCAAACGATTTGGCTTAGACGAGCCAAATCATTTGGCGTTATTCTTCTATACCGGAAGACGAGTTAAATCACTTGGCGTTATTTTTCTACACCGGAAGACGAGCCAAATCACTTGGCGTTATTCTTCTATACCGGATGACGAGCCAAATCGCTTGGCGTTATTACTACACATATTGGTGCCACAACACACATTAGAAATGTAGTATATGATACTTTTCATTATAATCAGCCTTAGACACGCTACATGATCTAGTTTGCCTCAAGCGCAGCACGTTGGCCCTCAACCCATGCCGTTCCCGTGACACACCATGAACTTGGGCGCCACCTAATCGTCACCGAAGTCAATCTAACGTATCGAAAAAAGTCCAAAAAAATTGGCTGAGTGTGAGGACATGGCACGAAGCAGCTCGCTGACCATGCGGCCGACGACCTGACCGAGCGTGAAGCCGGTGATGTCGGAGCCCGCCGACCGCCTCCGTATGCTCTAGGTCCGCAGTGGGGACGGTTTCTAACGATGATGTGTTCATTGGGATGCGTATCTATGCTGTGTTGGAACCGTAGCCCTCTCTCACTCTTGGCTACAAGTAGAAGAAGACACAAGACAAAAGAAATTCTGGGCCGGCGCACAAACACCGCCGCGGGCGCACGCACGCCCTAATCTTCTTTATGTTTCAATGGCTACATGATTGGCTCTAACTCAACACTCCTACACACATGCGCGCACACACACACGCACACACCTCCACACACCCGGCCGCCACAGACCTGGCACGTATGCGCACACGCCGGTTCACCACGGACCTGTCCTGGACACGCACACTCGCCGGTCACCATGGACCTGAGCATGACTTATTTCCATCATTCACGCCCTAAGCCATGCCCCTTGCACATGTCAGGCTCGTCGACGACGTCGCGCCATGGCCGCTGCTACACCCTCCACCGCACAGCACCGCACGTCCCGCGCTTCCAAGCTCGTGTACACGACGCGCATGAACGCAGTCGCCACGGCCCGAGTCCAACGCCCTGACGCGGTCAGTCCTCCGCTGCCTTCGCCACGCCGTCGTCGTCGTAGCCGCACTCCCCACGTCCCCGCGCTCCCGGCCCGCGCTCCCGCCGCGGTCAACGCGGCCGAACCGGCGTGTCCAGGAGCTTGACCTTCTCTCCGCCGAGCCACGCCGTGCCACCGCAGCCTCTGCGCCACCACGCAGGTCCGCCGCGGCCGCCGCGCTCCCCGCACGCACGGCATCACCGCAGCCCTCTCTCACTCTTGGCTACAAGTAGAAGAAGACACAAGACACAAGAAATTCCGGGCCGGCGCACGAACGCCGCCGCGGGCGCACGCACATCCTAATCTTCTTTATCTTTCAAATGGCTACATGGTTGGCTCTAACTCAACACTCCTACACACATGCGCGCACACACACGCACACACCTCCACACGCCCGACCGCCACAGACCTGGCACGTACGCGCACATGCCGGTTCACCACGGACCTGTCCTGGACGCGCACACTCGCCGGTCATCATGGACCTGAGCATGGCTTATTCCCATCATGCTGCTCTGCTGGTGGTGGTGCAATGAAGTCGATGCGGCTGTCCATGGGCACGGGGCATGCGCACGGCGCTGAGTTCGGTGCGTGCGTGGCCTCGACGACACGAGCGTGAACTACTAATTGCCGAGAAGGTCCAATTTCACGCACTACAGCACGAGCTTCACAACCTATGGCCGATTCGTGAGTTCGGGTGGCCGACCTAGTCCATGTACCTCATGTATGCCAACACAATCGCCATGACCGTGCTTGTGACCTTGTGTTCGGTGTGTGGATGGCCTCGACGTTGGCAAGGTGTTCACGGCCACCGCTTTCAGGTCGAGCTGTTCGCATGCACGTGCTTATTTCTCTGCCGCTGCAAATCGCTCGAGCACGCGTTTCTCCTCCCCTGCCCCGACAACAGAGCTGTTTATCGCCTGCGCGCTCAGCGAAGATGCACTGTACGAGCACCACGCGGCACCTAGGTGTAGTGGGGCTTGCATCCTGTAGATGACTGGGCAGTCGGTTGAAGCAGCCAACAAGTTTGAGGTGTTCCAGTAGGGCCACCACGGGCAGCCGCACCCGGCAGCTTGAGGTAGGAGAAGTCGACAAGCCCGATGCGGACACCGGCGCCACCCGCGGAGAGAGAGAGAGAGAGAGAGTGATCGAGAGATTCGGGATGGATCGGAATATTAATGTGACACATGGGTCCGGGCTGTCAGAGTGATCCTGGCCGGGATCTTTATTCTCCCGGTGCGCTAAACGAAATGAGGGTTTAGATTGACCGGGATCGACGATTATAGGGTATTGGACTTTAGGGATTTGAACGTGAAGATTCATTTACGTCGTGCTCTATAACTTCAGGGTTTAAAATAGACTTCACTCTGAAGAAACCATAGGCCATTAGGCACGGGTCCAGCCTACTAGCACGAGATATCCTCTCTCCACGCAGACTTGGATGAGGTCAAGGCAGAAAATTGGAGAGGAGACGCATAAATAGTTGGGAGGATGATTTTTTTTGTCCATGTTCCATCCGATGCATACGCTTATTGCCTAAATCTAAGGGATCATTAGAGATCTCAGGAGCGTGGACACACGCAGTACATGAACACGCCAATTGCCATGACGCCACTATTGATCACACCAATGGATCAAACATCGGGGGGAAAATAAAATACCCTAAGCTAGCATGGGGCCCAAAACCACGGCTGGCAACGCCGCGGCGACCCACCGGACGCATGGTGCGTCGGCGGCCGCGTTCTTCTTCTAGTCCTTCTGGTCCGCCAGCATAGCATCATCGTCGCCTGGGCGCGTCCGTGACTCTTAGCGCCCGCACCGCACCAACTGCAAATATCAGCAACGCTCTGAGTCGTCATTTTCGTTGTTGTGGGCCTTCACGTTGCTGTCCGGCATTCTTAATGCCACCTAATTAATCCATGCATATTCATTCTTAGGCTTGTTGTGATGGGGAGTATCATATACTAGTATCATGCATATGATACTAGTTTATGATACTACACCTCTAATGCATAGTATCATAGGTTGGTATTATAAAGGACTACTTTATTGCCATGCATGACACAAAGTAGCACATCATTTAATATGATACGGTATCATGATATGATACTCAAGTCTCTTTTTTTTTTCATTTAATTCTATGCCACTTCATTAAAATTGCTTAGTTGACATGCATGCTACTACCTATGATACTCCCATTACGGGCAGCCTTAGTCACTAAGACTAGGCATTAAAAAAGTGTTATGGCATCTAGTCTCCGCGTCCCATAAAGAGTATACATCTAAAGATTTTATAACAAATTATGAAGTGAAGTAAAAATGCATTGAAAAAGTGCAAGACATCATCTCTCATTTTTAATTAACCAACCCTCAATGAGCTAAGGGCATCTCCAGCCGCGCCCCCAGGAAGGGCTCCCCAGGCGTTTTTTTGCGCCGGCGCCGAAAAATCGGCCCAGTCGCGCCCCCAAGAGCCCGATTTTCGCCGGCTTGGGCCGAAAACAGCGCCAGCGGATCCAGGCCGAACCCGGCGCGCTGGGGGGCGCCCGGGGGCGCTGGGGCGAACTGTTTAGGCGCAAACAGCCGCGGGCCCGCCGCGTCAGCGACTCTACCCTCTTCTCGCCCCTTCGTCGTCCTCATCACCTTGTTTCCCGCGGCGAATCAATGCCAAAGCTGCCACGCTGCCGCGCCGGTCAGCCTGTGCCATTGATGCCTCAGGGGCGACGCAGTGAAGACCAGATGACGCGCGTCCCTCGCCCTCCCTCGCCCGCCACGCGTACTCACGGCGGCTCGCGCACGGGCGGCGCCTCGGCCTATATAAGACGCGCCCCAGCGCACTCGGCGACTCGCACTCTCTCGCCGTCGTCGTTCCTCGCTCTCCTCTCTCTCGCCGTCGTCGTTCCTCCCTCTCCTCTCTCTCGCCGTCTCTAGCACCCATGGCCGAGCGCTTCCCAAGCGACGGCGCGGCGGCGAACGGCTTCGGCCGCCGCCATCTTCACGAGAGCGAGGCTCGCCTCCTTTTCAAGGCCAAGTACCCGGTCCCGCCGGACATGCGGGTGCCCGGGGCGTGGAGGATCAGCGCCGACGGCGTGCCGGTGCCCCCGATACCCACCGGCGCGGCGCGGCGTGCGGAGATCGCACGCATCCGCTCGTCCCTGCCGTGTGCGGCGAGGGAGGGGCCACGATCCCCGACAGCCCGCTCTGGGAGCCCTACTTCCGCCGCCATCACGCCGAGCAGCTCGAGGCCACCAACGGCGTCGAGCCCTCTGGCAGGCTCAACGCCGTTAGCCGGCGTTGGTGGTGGGGCGTGCCCGGGCGCATGTTGGAGGCCGTCCTCGAGTACATCGAGGGCGGCAACACGCCGCGCCTCGAGTACCCCGCTCCCCTGTCCTTCACACGCCGCCGGGGAAGCTCCTGGACCCCGAGGCGCATGAAGACAGGGGGGTCCTCCTCCTCGTCCGGCGGCTCTCCCTGCCTCCACCTCCGCCCCGTCAAGCCGGAGCCCCAGAGCGCGCCTGTTAGCGCGAGCACCCGCAACTCCGTCGTCCGCATCGGTGACAACGCCTTCCCCACCGGCCGCTTCGTCCTCGTCGAGCCCAAGCCGGAGCCCGGCCTCCCCGCAGAGTACGAGGAGGTAGCCCAGCGTGGCTTCTCCGACGAGGACGCCCTGCGGTGGGCGCGGGACGACTACCTCCGCGACGAGATGGTCCGGCAGCGCCGGACCCTGGAGGAGATCGCCGCTCGTAAGCGTGGGCGCGAGGACGAGCACGGCGTCGTGGTCCTCGACAGCGACGACGACGACGCCCCCGGACCGTCCAACCCGCCGCGCCAACCGGGGGAGGGATGCAACAGGGACGGCGGAGGCATCGGCGGGGGCGACGACGACGACGACGGCGGCGGTGACTACACGCGGTTCTACCGCCTCCTCGGCATGTAGAACCGCGTGGGCGGGCGGCGAGGCGGGCGGCGAGGGAGACGACGGGGGTAGCCCGCGGTAGTTTTTCCTTTTTTTGTAAAGTATGTTTAAATTTGAACGAACTCGCCGATGTTTGCATTAAATTTGAGTCGTGTTTGCGCCGTATTTGACTTTTTTTTTAAAACGCGGGCGCTGCGACTGGGGGGCATCACGCCCCCAGTGTGCGGTTTAGCGCCGGTGCGCCCCCAGGGGGCGATTTTTTGCCCCTCCTGGCGGGCCAACGGCTGGAGATGCCCTAAGTGCATGTAGAAATTAAGAAAATCATGTGTAGATTGTTACTGGTCTAGATTACCGTGTGATGAGAGAGAATTATTTTTTTCTACTTTAAAGTGCACTGGGAAGATATGAGTACACTTTTTTGTGGACAAATTTCGAAGCCAAATACACACTTTTTACCGGACGGAGGGAGTATAGTCAACCTTACAGCCAACATATATAACAATTAGCTATAAGTATATGCTACTTCATTAATACATGGCCTACCTTCCACTCTTGCATAGTGCCTAGGAGCGCATGCTGCAGCTGACTCTTGCATGAGAGCCCGCTTGCATTCTCTCGCTTATCCTCTCTCGTCCAACTAAGCATAAAAATATTACTTTACTCCTCACACCCTGCTGACTGTACCTTAGGCTCCTCCCAATACTCCACCTTGTACAGATGCTAAGCCTTCCATGTAGGCAAAAAAATCTAATGTGGCAAATTATTTAAGAGGAGAGAGATGAGTGTGGTGTGTTAGAGTATACGTAGCATGCATTAGTATAGCCTGTATACGCGCATTGTATCCGGAGAACGGTGTTTTGGTCATCTTTCCCATGAGGCACGGTTCACAAGTACCAAGTGATTCATAATCAAGTGATTCCAGAAGTCCATCAGTATGGAGTTTCTTCATGCGTTTTACACCGATATGACCTAAACGGCAGTGCCACAAATATGTTGCACTATCATTATCAACTCTGCATCTTTTGGCTTCAACATTATGAATATGTGTATCACTACTATCGAGATTTAATAAAAATAGACCACTCTTCAAGGGTGCATGACCATAAAAGATATTACTCATATAAATAGAACAACCATTATTTTCTGATTTAAATGAATAACCGTCTCGCATCAAACAAGATCCAGATATAATGTTCATGCTCAACGCAGGCACCAAATAACAATTATTCAGGTCTAAAACTAATCCCGATGGTAGATGTAGAGGTAGCGTGCCGACCGCGATCACATCGACTTTGGAACCATTTCCCACGCGCATCGTCACCTCGTCCTTAGCTAATCTTCGCTTAATCCGTAGTCCCTGTTTCGAGTTGCAAATGTTAGCAACAGAACCAGTATCAAATACCCAGGTGCTACTGCGAGCATTAGTAAGGTACACATCAATAACATGTATATCACATATACCTTTGTTCACTTTGCCATCCTTCTTATCCGCCAAATACTTGGGGCAGTTCCGCTTCTAGTGTTCAGTCTGCTTGCAGTAGAAGCACTCAGTTTCAGGCTTAGGTCCAGACTTGGGTTTCTTCACTTGAGCAGCAACTTGTTTGCCGTTCCTTTTGAAGTTCCCCTTCTTCTTCCCTTTGCCCCTTTTCTTGAAACCAGTGGTCTTGTTGACCATCAACACTTGATGCTCCTTTTTGATTTCTACCTCCGCGGCTTTCAGCATCGCGAAGAGCTCGGGAATAGTCTTGTTCATCCCTTGCATATTATAGTTCATCACAAAGCTCTTGTAGCTTGGTGGCAGTGATTGGAGAATTCTGTCAATGACGCTATCATCCAGAAGATTAACTCCCAGTTGAATCAAGTGATTATTATACCCAGACATTTTGAGTATATGCTCACTGACAGAACTGTTCTCCTCCATCTTGCAGCTGTAGAACTTATTGGAGACTTCATATCTCTCAATCTGGGCATTTGCTTGAAATATTAACTTCAACTCCTGGACCATCTCATATGCCCCATGACGTTCAAAACATCGTTGAAGACCCGGTTCTAAGCCGTAAAGCATGGCACACTGAACTATAGAGTAGTCATCAGCTTTGCTTTGCCAGACGTTCTTAACGTCGTCAGTTGCATCAGCAGCAGGCCTGGCACCCAGCGGTGCTTCCAGGACGTAACTCTTCTGTGCAGCAATGAGGATAATCCTCAGGTTACGGACCCAATCCATGTAATTGCTACCATCATCTTTCAACTTTGCTTTCTCAAGGAACGCATTAAAATTCAACGGAACAATAGCACGAGCCATCTATCTACAAACAAACATAGACAAGCAAAATACTATCAGGTACTAAGTTCATGATAAATTTAAGTTCAATTAATCATATTACTAAAGAACTCCCACTTAGACAGACATCTCTCTAGTCATCTAAGTGATTACGTGATCCAAATCAACTAAACCATGTCCGATCATCACGTGAGATGGAGTAGTTTCAATGGTGAACATCTCTATGTTGATCATATCTACTATATGATTCACGCTCGACCTTTCGGTCCCCGTGTTCCGAGGCCATATCTGTATATGCTAGGCTCGTCAAGTATAACCTGAGTATTCCGCGTGTGCAACTGTTTTGCACCCGTTGTATTTGAACGTAGAGCCTATCACACCCGATCATCACGTGGTGTCTCAGCACGAAGAACTTTCGCCACGGTGCATACTCAGGGAGAACACTTCTTGATAATTAGTGAGAGATCATCTTAAAATGCTACCGTCAATCAAAGCAAGATAAGATGCATAAAGGATAAACATCACATGCAATCAATATAAGTGATATGATATGGCCATCATCATCTTGTGCTTGTGATCTCCATCTTCGAAGCACCGTCGTGATCACCATCGTCACCGGCGTGACACCTTGATCTCCATCGTAGCATCGTTGTCGTTACGCCATCTATTGCTTCTACGACTATCGCTACCGCTTAGTGATAAAGTAAAGCAATTACAGGGCGTTTGCATTTCATACAATAAAGCAACAACCATATGGCTCCTGCCAGTTGCCGATAACTTCGGTTACAAAACATGATCATCTCATACAATAAAATATAGCATCATGTCTTGGCCATATCACATCACAACATGCCCTGCAAAAACAAGTTAGACGTCCTCTACTTTGTTGTTGCAAATTTTACGTGGCTGCTACGGGCTTAAGCAAGAACCAATCTCACCTACACATCAAAACCACAACGATAGTTTGTCAAATAGACTCCGTTTTAACCTTCACAAGGACCGGGCGTAGCCACACTCGGTTCAACTAAAGTGAGAGAGATAGACACCCGCCAGCCACCTTTAAGCACGAGTGCTCGTAACGGTGAAACCAGTCTCACGTAAGCGTACGCATAATGTCGGTCCGGGCCGCTTCATCTCACAATACCGCTAAACCAAAGTATGACATGCTGGTAGGCAGTATGACTTATATCGTCCACAACTTACTTGTGTTCTACTCGTGCATATAACATCAACACATAAAACCTAGGCTCTGATACCACTGTTGGGGAACGTAGTAATTTCAAAAAATTTCCTACGCACACGCAAGATCATGGTGATGATATAGCAACGAGGGGAGAGTGTTGTCTACGTACCCTCGTAGACCGAAGCGGAAGCGTTGACGCAATGTAGAGGAAGTAGTCGTACGTCCTCCGGTTCAACCGATCCAAGTACCGTTACTCCGGCACCTCCAAGTTCTTGACACGCGTACATCTCGATGACGCACCCTTGATCTCCGATCCAGCAGAGGCGTCGAGGGGGAGTTCCGTCAGCACGACGGCGTGGTGACGATCTTGATGTTCTCCTGTTGCAGGGCTTCGCCTAAGCACCGCTACAATATGACCGAGGTGTAATATCGTGGAGGGGGGCACCGCACACGGCTAAGGAACGATCAATGATCAACTTGTGTGTCCTAGGGTGCCCCCCTACCCCCGTATATAAAGGAGGGAGGGAGGAGGTGGCCGGCCCTAGGGGGGGCGCGCCATGAGGAGGGGGAAACCTACTCCAAGTAGGTTTCCCTCTCTTTTCCTTATCTTATTTGGAGGGGGAAGGAAAGAGTACTAGTATTAGGAAGTAGTACTAGTAGTAGTAATAGGAAGAGGGGGAAGGAGAAAGGAAAGGGGGGGCCGGCCCCCTTCCCCAATTCGGATTGGGCTTGGGGGGGCGCGCCCCCTTCCCTTGCTCCTTCTCTCTTCCTCCTACATGGGCCCAATAAGGCCCATATACCTCCCGGGGGGTTCCGGTAACCTTCCGGGGCTCCAAACTTCTCCGGAACCTTTCCGGTGTCCAAATATATCCGTCCAATATATCAATCTTTATGTCTCAACCATTTCGAGACTCCTCGTCATGTCCGTAATCATATCCGGGACTCCGAACAACCTTCGGTACATCAAAATACATAAACTCATAATATAACTGTCATCGAAACCTTAAGCGTGCGGACCCTACGGTTCGAGAACGATGTAGACATGACTGAGACACATCTCTGGTCAATAACCAATAGCGGGACCTGGATGCCCATATTGGTTCCTACATATTCTACGAAGATCTTTATCGGTTAAACCGCATAACAACATACGTTGTTCCCTTTGTCATCGGTATGTTACTTGTCCGAGATTCGATCGTCGGTATCCAATACCTAGTTCAATCTCGTTATCGACAAGTCTCTTTACTCGTTCTGTAATACTTCATCTTATAACTAACTCATTAGTTACATGCTTGCAAGGCTTAGGTGATGAGCATTGCCGAGAGGGCCCAGAGATACCTCTCCGACAATCGGAGTGACAAAACCTAATCTTGAATTATGCTAACTCAACATGTACCTTCGGAGACACCTGTAGTACTCCTTTATAATCACCTAGTTACGTTGTGACGTTTGGTAGTACCCAAAGTGTTCCTCCGGTAAACGGGAGTTACACAATTCTCATAGTTACAGGAACATGTATAAGTCATGAAGGAAGCAATAGCAAAATACTAAATGATCAAGTGCTAAGCTAACGGGATGGGTCATGTCAATCACCTCATTCTCCTAATGATGTGATCCCATTAATCAAATGACAACACATGTCAATGGTTAGGAAACATAACCATCTTTGATTAATGAGCTAGTCAAGTAGAGGCATACTAGTGACTATATGTTTGTCTATGTATTCACACATGTATCATGTTTCCGGTTAATACAATTCTAGCATGAATAATAAACATTTATCATGATATGAGGAAATAAATAATAACTTTATTATTGCCTCTAGGGCATATTTCCTTCAGTTACCTCATTCAAGCCATTTGATTCAACTACTGCAATATCTTTCAAGTAATCGTTCAACGGTGTTTATTTTGAGTGGGCCCTAACCCACAGGTCTTTTCCCAGGATCTTACCTGACTCTTCTATTTTTTCCGGAGTTATTCTCATATTCTTTTTCAAAGTTTGACGTAAGAAGGAATTATCATCGGTCATATTCCTTCTCCAAGATCGCTTTCAAAACATTTTCATCGTTGGTTCAACATTTCTATTCTTCATTGTTCCGGAGTGTCTCATCAATTGTCATGGTGGTTCTCATCATCATTCTCAACATTGGAAGACCGAGGAAGAGTTTTCCTCCAAATCTTGCTCCATTCTCTTCAAGATTCATGGTTCTAACTTGAAGTCATCCTCTCATAATTGTTTCTCGATTGTGAGAATTCTTTTCACCCATCCGGAGCATTTCAGGAGTCTTTTCAGTTTGATTCTCTGGAGGCCATCATTTCGGAAGATTTATTCATTCTTAGCTTTTAGCTCTCGTTCTTGAATTCTTCCGGCGCATCATTCAAGTATTCTCTAATCAGCTCGGCATCTATTCATTCACTTGTATCTAAATTCTCTCAAGCATCTCCATTCAT
This sequence comes from Triticum dicoccoides, assembly GCF_002162155.2. Taxonomy (NCBI): domain Eukaryota; kingdom Viridiplantae; phylum Streptophyta; class Magnoliopsida; order Poales; family Poaceae; genus Triticum; species Triticum dicoccoides. The sequence goes on from NC_041380.1 coordinate 44,760,718, forward strand.
TTGCTAACTCTTCCCGGTGTTTTGTGCCTTTGCTACTTTCATTTTCAATTCTCACGGTGGTTCGTTCAAGATTCTTTTCCTCTTGTTATCATCAATTCATTTGTGTTTCTCAAGCCCTACCGGTGGTTCGTTGAAAACCGTTCCAAGATTGCACGATATCTATCTTAATCCTTTCTACGAGAATAAGTAGTATGTCAAATACGTTGCTTGTCATCAATTTAAATTGATGAAGGATAAGCATAATGTAATTCTTATTCTTGTTTCATCCAAGTGATTAATTCCTTATTCCAGAGGCTAATCAAATTCTTGTTTTCAATTGTTCATCTTTCTTTTCCTGAGTTCCAAGTTTTCTCGGTTATATCATTTCAGCTTCATCTAATCATTGCAAGGCTTCAATCTTATTCTTTTCATCCTTCACTTCTTTTTGATCATTCTTTTATTACCGGAGTTCTTCATGGAGGTTCTACACGGTGGTTCATCAAGGATTTAATTCCTTCTTGAAGTGTTCATTGAGATTCTTTTCAGAGGAGCTCAAGTAGTCTTCATCTTGCATTCTGAAGTGAAATTCCTTCTACCTTATCTTTTCAGGTGGTGCTATGTCATTCTTGGCAATTTCCCTTCATGCTTCATGATTTACAAGGTGTCCGGAATGACATATTTTAAACCCATCATTTTCAATTCGTTCTTGAGATCCTTTGCAACCCATCAATATCTTCATTGGAGTTATCTTGGGTTATAGTTCACCTAAAGCTTTCCCTAAGGATTGCTGCTATTTATGGTGCTTATAAATGACCCAAGTTCTTCATTTATCCTCTCGGTGAGATAAGCTTCTCGTCTCCTTGTTCATATCAATCCAATCTTTTGTTTCGTTAGTGGTAGAATTTCAACTCAAGATTTTGAGATGTTTTTCATAAGCCCAAAACAAGCTTACTCTTTTCGTGTTGGTTTTCCAACAACTCCGTTCGACCCTCCTCCTGAAGATGCTTTTCAAGCTCATTTGAGGTAGAAGGTGTTGTTTTCTCCTCCGTTCTTTTGATTCCATTCTTACATTTGTTCCGGAGGCATTGTGATGTTGCTCTCTTCGTCCTATCATCTCGTTTTGCCAAGATCATGCTCTTTTCTTTGTCTATCCATTCAACCGGAGTGTCGTGTCCTCCATTCAAGTTCTCTCATCTTATCAAGTTTTTGCCTCCATTGTCAATCAGAGTGCTGTCCAAGTTATAGCATTCTTATTCCTTATCTATCTTGTGTTAACCGGAGTGTTGTCGTAATTGATTTTTTTCTCGTTCCTTGTACATCTTGTTTCAACCGGAGTGCTTGCATGTACTTCTTGTCCATTGCAACCCTTTTCTTATGTCTGTCAACCTACAAGGTTCCCGTAATGTTCCTTGTTCCTCTTTTCTAACAGATTGTTTTCAACTTTGTTCATCTTCGTTGTATTCTTTCTTTCAATTTGTTCAACCTATCAAGGTTCTTTGGTTTCACTCGTTTGTCAAAGGAGCAACTTAGTTTTACCTCTTCTCTTCCTCTTTCGTTTCTCTCCGGCGCCATCCTAGATCTCGGGACGAGATCCTCTTGTAGTGGTGGAGTGTTGTAACGCCCCAAGACCGGAGCTTTAGACGCCTTCCATGTTTTTCCGAGTTTCATCGTGTGAGTTGTTGGTTTGTTGCATTCATCATTGCATCATTTGCATTGCTCATGTCATCATGTCATTTTTATCTCAACTAAAAAATGGCATGGATCTTTGATCCATTTAAATCGAGGGAATTCACATGGTGAGTTATCTTTGTAACATACCCTCCCAATATTTAGGGAGCTATATTAAACCATTCCATTGGCTTGGAATCACCCACAAACACATATGCACCGTTCTTCAAATTTCCTTTTACCCTTCTCAACTTCCCCTTCTTCCTTTGGGGCCTTTTAGTAAAATTGAGTGGCAATTTTACTTTACCCATAAATGTTCCAAATCTGCCCATAAATCACATATATTGTGTAGGGTCACCTCCTATAATTTCAACCCATTTGGAGTTCATTTGAATGGGTTTCGAAATTCGAACTTGCCGAGTTAAATCCAACGCGTGTGGATTTTACTTCCTCTAAAAATCGTCAGGCCATTTTTGTCAAATTCCTCATATTTTTGTGAGTCCGGAAGATTATCCTCGTGTCCAAGTTCTATCCCTAACTTTTCCTTTCTTCTCTTTTTCTTCTTTGTTATTTTCTGTTTATAGAAAATAAGGGAGAGAGGAGCCCAACCAGCCTATCGGGCCACCTGGGCCTCCCAACCTCCCAACCTCCCTGCAGTCCTCCAGGCCTCTGGCCACTCCCTTCTCTACTGGGCCGGCCTCTAAGGCCCAGCCAGCCTCCGCTGCTTAACCCTAGGCCCAGCCGAACATCTCCCTCAAACCCCCTCCTCCTCCTTCGTTCCTCCCTCCAGCGCCGCCAGGAGAGGAGCTCCCACGCCCGAGTCTTTCTCTCCCTCGATTCCCCCTTGTCCTTCGCACCCTGTCGCTGCTCCCAGCACCGACGACCCCTCCGACCGTGCCAACCCCGCCGCCAAGCATCGCCGGCCTCTCCTTCCTCCATCTCCGGCCTTCCCTGCTCAGTCATGCGTCGGTGCTCCCCTGCATCTGCGCCCGAGGCCATGGCCTCCTTGTCCTGATTCATGAGCGAATCGCCGAAGCCGCGTCAAGCTGCCATCCCCTGCCTCGCCAGCGCCGCCTTGCTCTGCATCCTGCTCGTCCCGGACCTCCCATGCAAACTCTCGCTGCCGCTACTGCCTTGCTGGAGCACTCCGCCGCGCCAAGTCCTCGTCACTGGCCTTCCCTGCGCCCGTCGTTCCCGAGCCAGGAGCCTCGTTTGAGCGCCTCCTCCTCCTCAAGCAAGCCTACCGTCCACCGCTGCGAGTAGAAGCACTGCTGCCCGTCTTCGTTGACACCACATGAGCTCCACTGCTGTGTCTCTTTGCTGTCTCGTGAGCTTAGGAATCACTGTCGCCAAGTTCATCTACGTTGGCCATACGGACCGCCAAGTTTGACTAAGATCCATCAAGACCACCGTGTTGCACATCAACATGGGTGCGACCACGAACGGCTACCTCCAGATGGATTTCGTCAAGTTCCGCTTCAACAAGTGTACCTCTACCGTTGACCCTCGAAGAACCGTGGACGTCAAGTTCCTCGCCATGACTATGAATGTCTATGAACCGTGTACAATTACCGTTGCCCTAAGAAACCTGGGTCACAAGACTCGTGTACGACTTTCGCGAGTACCTCTACCATCGTCGTGTACCACTACTTCCAGTACCGTCGCCGTGGACCCAACAAGTTCGCGAGTACGACTACTTCCTGTACGACCCGCAAGAACCGCTACTTTCACCACCATCGCGAGAACAACTACTTCCTCTATGAACCGACCCGCTTCGAAACACACGCTTCGAAGGTATAACCGCCGAGAATGACCGTCCGAGAACGAATGCATGTCTTGTATGAGATGCATGTTTGGATGTTGTATCCTCCCATGAACGTTAGTTGTTTCCCTCGCTTGGCACCGTCATCGTCCCGTGGGAACCCGGTATCCGGGATCACCCCACCATCCTTGCATGACACTCTCCCGTCACTTTTCCTTTTGCACCGGTATCTCCATGAGCTACCGGAACCGATATGTTGCCGTGGCATCATTTTCGGATTCGTTGTCGTGGCACCCCTTTCGTTTCCGCCACTTTGAAAAATGATTCATAATGCTCATGTCAACATTTTCATAAAATTGCATAAACTTGAACATGTCATCCGCATCATGATAACAACATCAAGAAAGTTTTAAATTGTTGTTTGCTTCATTTGCTAAATGCATATGGGGTTTTACCAGATTTGTTGTTTGTTATATCCGGCCCCATTTAAATTGTTTAGATAGTATAGTTTTGTTATGCTTCACCTCTTGCCATGTTAACCAACATTTAAATTTGTTGAGTACCTAACCGAGAGAGAACTAAATAATTGATGTGGTGTTTCGTCAATATGCAACTCGTTGCATATTGAGCTCCACTTAACTTGTAGAGTTGTTTGTGCCCTTTGCCATGCCATACATATTTAAACCAGACATGCATCATACTTGGTTGTGCATCATGCCATGTTTATGTGATGGTTGTTTACCATGTTGTTTGCTTCTTTCCAGTTTTTCTTCTTCGGGTTAGTTCCGATAACGTCGCGTTTGTGAGGATCCGTTCGACTACGTCAATTTGTCTTCTTCATGGACTCATTCTTCTTCCTTGCGGGATCTCAGGCAAGATGACCATACCCTTGAAATCACTTCTATCTTTGCTTGCTAGTTGTTCGCTCTATTGCTATGCCGCGCTACCTACCACTTGCTTATCATGCCTCCCATATTGCCATGTCAAGCCTCTAACCCACTTTTCCTAGCAAACCGTTGTTTGGCTATGTTACCGCTTTGCTCAACCCCTCTTATAGCGTTGCTAGTTGCAGGTGAAGATGAAGTTTGTTCCATGTTGGAACATGGATATGTTGGGATATCACAATATCTCTTATTTAATTAATGCACCTATATACTTGGCAAAGGGTGGAAGGCTCAGCCTTATGCCTGGTGTTTTGTTCCACTCTTGCCTCCCTAGTTTTCGTCATACCGGTGTTATGTTCCTTGATTTTTGCGTTCCTTACGCGGTTGGGTGTTATGGGAACCCCTTGACGGTTCGCTTTGAATAAAACTCCTCCAGCAAGGCCCAACCTTGGTTTTACATTTGCCTAACAACCTGTTACCCTTCCCTTGGGTCGGCCAACCCAAGGGTCATCTTTATTTTAACCCCCCCGGGCCAGTGCTTGTCTAAGTGTTGGTCCGAACCGAGCTGCCTGTGGGGCCACCTCGGGGAAACTTGAGGTTTGGTTTTACTCGTAGCTAGTCTCATCCAGTGTTGCCCTAAGAACGAGATACGTGCGACTCCTATCGGGATTGTCGGCACATCGGGTGGCTTTGCTAGTCTTGTTTTACAATCGTCGAAATGTCTTGTAACCGGGATTCCGAGTCTGATCGGGTCGTCCTGGGAGAAGGAATATCCTTCGTTGACCGTGAGAGCTTGTGATGGGCTAAGTTGGAACACCCCTGCAGGTGCATGTGGAGTCCTGTAAAGTCAAGGAAGTAACAGGGAAGCTCATGTTAACGGTTCAAGTCCAAGGTATGTGGAGGTCACGCATGATGGCTTCAAGATGGCGTGGATATGTTCACCAAGGTGAAGTGTTAAAATATAGTACGTGTGCATGTCAGGCTACAGTTGACTATAATTAGCAAAGTGTTAAGTGTTGGAGTCTAGACACATGTAATCCAGACCTATGAGGTAGCCAAATAGATTACACATAAGCTGGTAGTCTAGATAGAGATGATGATGAAATAGTTCGATGCCAGGATGGTCGAACTGACTATGACAAATGGTTGTAGATGTTTTTTTGAAAGATCCAGCATGACGCTGGCTTTTCGCATTAAACATAGGAGGGAGCAGGTGGAGAAAACAAGATTACATGGAGCTGATCATGAAGACCATAAGGATAAAGGAAAAGAAAGGCCAGGGTTCTAGCCAAACACTATGGGGGAGGGGGGTGTCGGTGTCAAAACTGGCGGATCTCGGGTAGGGGGTCCCGAACTGCGCGTTTAAGGTCGATGGTAACAGGAGACAGGGGACAGAATGTTTATCCAGGTTCGGGCCCTCTCTATGGAGGTATACCCTACTTCCTGCTTGATTGATCTTGATGAATATGACTATTACAAGAGTTGATCTACCACGAGATCGAGATAGCTAAACCCTAAAAGCCTAGCCTGTATGACTATGGTAATGATTATTCGGCCTCATCTATAGACCTAGCCCTCCAGTTTATATAAGCACAGGAGGTAGCTAGGGTTACACAAAGTTGGTTACAAAGAAAGGAATAGTCATATTTGGTCGCCAAGCTTGCCTCCCACACCAAGGAGAGTCCCATCCGGACACGGGTAGAGTCTTCGGTCTTCGTATCTTCACAGCCCATCAGTCCGGCCCATATCCAATAGGTCGGACGCCCGAGGATCCCTTAGTCCAGGACTCCCTCAGTAGCCCCTGAACCAGGCTTCAATGACGAGGTGTCCGGCGCGCAGATTGTCTTCGGCATTGCAAGGCGGGTTCCTCTTCCCAAATACTCCAAAATAGTCTTCAGATGAAACAAATGTGTCCGGATCTCCAACATAAGTACCACACATAACCGCAGAGAATATAATACTTCACGAGTCCCATCCGCTGACAATTTTTTATAAGATGACATCATGTCTGTCCGGTCATTATATCAAACCGTTTTTGTCTGTCGTTCCGCGTTCCGAGATGCGGTTGTCATTGGCACGTCTTGTCAAAAGCAGAGATCGTGTCCCCTTATTGCGGGATTCTCATCAATACAGGTGTGGGTAACCCAACCGTGCTGTTTACACAACCCTTGGGAATAGGCGAGTTTTAAGGCGAGTGGGGAGGCGTTCAATATTTACTGCCCTTGTAAGGGGATAAGGATTCCCCCTTCTTCTCCCATGCCTTCTCTCTTCCTCTGCCCTTCCACTCTTGAGCTCTAGCACCCAAGTTCTCATCTTTTTCCCACTCGAGCAAGCACTCAACCATGTACGGATTCGGAGGTCAAGGCAGGTGAATGGCCTCCTCCGTCACGGAGAAGGACATTACTGAGCTTCGGGAGGCCGGGTACCTGGTGAAGGAAATCGCCCACCGTCTTCCAGCCTAGGGGCAAGTCGTCCCCACACCTAAGCCCAATGAGAGGGTGGCATTCATCCCTCATTTCCTCCGCAGGCTAGGGTTTCCACTCCAGCCTTTCGTCCGTGGGCTGATCTTCTATTACGGGCTAGACTTCCATGATCTATCCCTGAACTCCTTCCTCAAAATCTCGGCGTTCATCATCGTGTGTGAGGCCTTCCTCTGCATCCATCCCCACTTCAGGCTGTGGCTCAAGGTCTTCAATGTGAAGCCGAAGGTGGTGGATGGCCAGCACGCGGAGTGCGGAGGCGCCATGGTGAGCAAGCTGACCAATGTCTCCTGGCCAAAAGGCACTTTCATAGAGACTGTCAAGGAATGGCAGAAACAATGGTTCTACATCACAGAACCCCGCAGCGCCACCTGGGCCGCGACTGCCGAATTCCACTCCGGCGCTCCCATGCGACTCACCTCCTGGGTTGAGAAGAGCCGAACTGGTGTTCGCCAGATGAGCTGATAGCGCTGCAGACGCGCGTTCAAAGTATGGTGGACAAAGATATCAAGCTTGTCGATGTAATCCAGGTGATGCTAGTTCGCAGGATTCTCCCGTGCCAAAGCCGAAGCCGCCCTCTATGGGAGTTCAATCCGAAGAAGCACCATACCTTGAAGAGGCTCTTCGAAACCACTCACGAAGACACCTGGAAGTTGCTCTTCAAGGGCAACGAGACACCGCCGGCCACAGATTCGGACTGCGGGCACGACATTAACCACCTCGCCAACGAGGTATGTTATTTTTAACGCATCCCCTACTTGTTTGTTTCAAGGATGATATCTAAGCTTTTATTATCATTGCTCCTTCAAGACTGGATGGAGAGGGCGAAGCAGATCCAGTGTCCGGCTCCGCTGCCTGAAGAACCAGTCATCCTGCATTTAGCGAAGATGCTGGTGCCGGCGCCCTATAAGGCACCGGAGAAGAAGGCCCAGAGGAAGGCCAAGGGGGACCGGAGTGGCCCCGCCGCAAGGGCGCTTCAAGCGCGACGTCCGAAGACAAGACTCACTCCTCCATCGTCGAAGACGACGACGATGAGGAGGAGGAGGAGAGCGATTCTCTCCCTGATGGGGGAAGCATGAAGAGGGCGGCCTCCACAATTCTGGAGGCGGAGGCGCCCAAGAAGGGGAAAGGCCCGCTCATGGGCAGCTCCGCATGGACGCCCCCGCACTAAGCCTCGGGCTGCATCGTAAGTGCTAAGATTCATACATGCCCATAAATCTAGCCTCTCCTCTTTGTTGTATTGACATGATTAGTTATGCTATTGCAGTCCGTCCCATGACAGATCCCAACGTTCCTCGTCACGAGGTTCGTTGGATTCAATGGCAATGGCCAGCGAGCCACGGCCGACCGCTTACTCCCCCAAGGCCAAGGGCGACGCAGAGGTGCTATCCCAAAGGACTTTCCCAGGCCGGGGGGAGGCTCAGGAGGCGCCAGAAGGCGAGGCCTTCGTCGCCGCACACCAGGGGGAGCCAATCCCCATGGAGACTGGTGGTGAGGGTCGTATTCATTTTGGCCCTCAGCCGGATTCGATTCCGGAGACCGATACAGCTCCGGAATCCGGCGCGCAACCTACTTCGAAAGAAGGGGGTATGTCTATTCCGTCGGTGACCCCTATCCAACCAGGGGCACCGGATAATCAGCTGGAAGCGTTGCGAGGCGTTTTCATTGTGGATGAGCACCGTGTTCTTATGGGCACGGTAATTGAAAGGGTTCAGTACGCCAAGAGCGGACTAACCGAAGCCTGCAGCAGCCTGCTGACAGGTTTTGAGGTATGCGACGCCAAAATAGAGAAAATCCCAATATAGACAGTAGCCCCCGAGACACTGTCCGGTGTTCGGAAAGAAAAAACCAGACAGAGGATCAATCCTTTATTGCAGGAAACTAACTAAAATTGTCTGAAATGAATACGCAGGCGTCGCTGTTGGTCGTAGCCTCACATACTACCAAGGTCTCTGAACTGAAGCGGAGACTAGAGCAGGCCGAGGAGGAGCTCGGCCAGGTGAGGAGGCAGCTCCAAGAAAAACAAGGTATGTGATAACCCGTTATGTATTCGAAAAAAGTAAAATGATATGCATTGACCGAAGTGTCATGATATGTATAGAAGCGACAACCGAGGTCGAGGCCCTGAGAAAGGCCCTGACCTAAGCCGAGGGGAAGGCTTTCAAGGAGCAGGCCGCCCGTAAGAAGCTCAAGGCCCGGGTCAACGAGGTCCAACAAGAGCTCCAGGACGCGGTGAGGAAGTGCGAGACCTTGGAGCGCGATGCGTCGACTCAAGAGATCGAGCTCGCCAAGGCTCGTCAGAGTGCGGAGACGGCTCGGAGTGAGGCCCAGGGCGCCCTCCGAGAGATCCAGGAGGCCAGGACGATCGTGGCGGGTAAGGCATTTAGTATGCAAAGCAAGTATGTGAAGAGGAAATATCTTTTAGTAACCCGGATTCAGAGTTCTCCAGGGGCTTTTGCTGATCTGCCACGTAGTGTGTCCAATGCCGCGGAGTTCTTCCGAGCCGAAGAAGGGAGCTCCGCAGAGAAACTATTCTGGTCGCAATATCTTGTGCCAGAACATCCGGTGCCCTTCAGCGATCAGCTAAAATAGCTGGTCGAGCTGCACAGGGTGGCCGAATTGGCCATGAAGGATTTAATAATCCGCCTGTGGCCAGCCGAAGCTATACCCGGCAGTTACTTCGGCCTCGTGAAGTGGCTGATGGATTCCTGTCCTAGGCTGGACGCCGTCAAGCGGCCCGTCTGCATCGAGGGCGCACACATGGCCTTTGCCCGCATCAAGGTCTAGTGGGCGAAGATGGACGCCGTCAAGCTTGTGACTGAGGGGCCGCCCGAGGGCAAGGAGCACCGTATGCCCGAGCGGTATTTTGGCGACATCCTGGAGGGGTCTCGTATTGTAGCGACGCAGTGTTCGCAGGACATTATCTTTGAGTGAATGTATTCAAGTTCCTTCTACCTTGTATGATAAAACAAAGTGGGTTTGTAATATAATGCTTGTTATGTTTTAAATTTTACCTCCTGTGCGTCCGTGTTGTATGAAATCTGAGGTTGGCCAGTCGTCGGCTTCTGCCCCCACGTAGGTAGTACGGAGGTGTTCGGGATGGAATCTAAACAATCTTGATCCAATTATATGGTCCTTGAAGGAGTTGTTTAGCGCAACGAACCATGCAATCAGACTATGCGGCTTTAATGCCCTCACTTAGCCATAGGAGTTTGACAACAAAAACATGGGCGCAACCCCTGGTATCCGAACCAGAGTGCTATAAGCGTCTAATCGGGAAGTACCGATCCTTCACATAATACGGAAGAAATCTCCAATGATTTGCAACCTCCGAAGAGCTGACCGGCTCTCGCCGCATCATGACAGTTAGTTTTCGGCTTTCTCTACTGAGGTGCTCCTTTGGATAAACCAAGGCACAATCACAGTAGTTCTCCCTTTACTACCTTAGCCGATATAGCGGAACGTAAGGTAGCAAGCACAGGAGCCGGGCAACCCAACTATTGACAAAAGACATGATTCAAAGCCAATGCATATAGTGCTAAATTCGGGGTGCCGAACTATACTTATAAAAAGTGTTCGGACTTTTGTTGCCATGGTGTGGGGTGCTATGAATCCCCTGGCAAACATCATACGTACCAAAGTGTATGGGTGCTACCTGATGGGGTTACCCATAGGGGAGAAAAAGAAAAAAAAAGAAAAAGAAAGAAAACAGAAAGGGTGCAAAGGTGATAAGCTGGGGCCTTAAAGCTCCAGCTGCGAACTGTTTTCATTGTAATTTGATTAATATGTCGAGGCGCATGGATACAAGTAGTGCGATAAGCAATAGGCTATTTAGCATGCCAAAAACCAAGGGAGAGCTGCATATGGGTCTTGAAAAACAGGTAGAGTGATTGTTAACGAAACCACCTTGAAAATCCCCCGTACGTCTGCGTTTCTTGCCGTGTTGGTGTGTTTATCCTTCAAGAGGACTGGTGATCAGGCCATCAGATGGGGCCTGCGGGATTGAAACCCGAAAAGGAAATGAATAAAAGTGAAAGTATGTGTGTATCCGGTGTCGGTTGAGCCGTACTGTGGATCACAAACTAGCTATGCCTCCATTGATGCCCATGGAATTTTGAGTGCGTAGTTATGTACGCGTGGTGCGAATGCCACTACTTGACCAGGACTGAGACGGAGGCCGAATTGCTAGTCTAGCTCTTGACGAGCCGACCTGTCCTGCTGCAGGGTAGTTCAGACCCTCTTGACGGTGTCCGTGGGCTCGACAGCCGAATGAAGGTTTTGCTTGAGAAGGCCGCTCTGTACTTCTGTTGCTAAGGCAGCTGTGTGCTCTTCTGTATGGAGGGAGCGTTCCGTATTTCCATTGACTGTTATGACGCCACGTGGACCGGGCATCTTGAGCTTGAGATAAGCATAGTGTGGCACTGCATTGAATCGGGCGAATGCGGTTCGTCTGAGCAGTGCATGATAGCCGCAGCGAAAGGGGACTATGTCAAAGATTAACTCCTCACTTCGGAAATTGTCCGGAGATCCGAAGACAACCTCGAGCATGATTGAGCCCGTACATCGGGCCTCTACACCTGGTATGACTCCTTTGAAGGTAGTCTTTGTGGGTTTGATCCGTGATGGATTAATGCCCATTTTGCGCACTGTGTACTGATAGAGCAGATTGATACTGCTACCCCCGTCCATAAGGACGCGCGTCAGGTGAAATCCGTCAATGATAGGGTCGAGGACTAGCGCAGCTGAGCCGCCATGACGGATACTAGTCGGATGATCCCGAGGATCAAAGGTGATGGGGAATGAAGACCATGGGTTGAATTTTGGGGCGACTGGCTCTATTGCGTAGACATCCCTTAGTGCGCGCTTGCACTCCCTTTTGGGGATGTGTGTAGCATATATCATGTTCATTGTTTTGACTTGAGGGGGAAACTTCTTCTGTCCCCCTGTGTTCGGTTGCCAGGGCTCCTCGTCGTCGTCCTTGCTTTGTGATCCCTTTTCCCTGTTCTCGGCGTTTAATTTGCCCGCCTGTTTGAAAACCCAACAATCTCTGTTGGTATGATTGGCTGGTTTGTCTGGGTGCCATGTATCTGGCACGGGCGATCGAGTATGCGGTCCAGGCTAGATGGTCCTTGATTGTTTCTTTTGTATGGTTTCTTGCACTGGCTGGACTTGGAGCCGCTGAATCTGGCATTGACTGTAGTGTCGTCGGTATTATCACCATTGCTTCGGCGTTTGTGTCTGTTACGTCGAAGCTTGCCATTGCTATTTTTTACCTCGAAGGGGCCTACCTCGCTGGCTGTGTTTTTTCAACAAGCCAGCCAACTATCCTCACCCGCGCAAAAGCGGGTCCTGAGTGCCGTCAGGGCTGCCATAGATTTTGGCTTTTCTTGGCCGAGGTGGCGGGCGAGCCATTCGTCACGGATGCTGTGTTTAAAGGCCGCTAGGGCTTCGGCATCCGGAGAGTCGACGATCTGATTCTTTTTGGTTAGGAACCTAGTCCAGAATTTTCGGGCTGACTCTCCAGGTTGTTGAACTATGTGGCTTAAGTCATCGGCGTCTGGTGGCCAGACATATGTACCTTGGACGTTGTGTTGGAAGGCTTCTTCCAAGTCCTCCCAGCTGTCGATAGAATTTTCAGGCAGGTTGTTTAACCAGTGCCGAGATGGTCCTTTAAGCTTTAGTGGGAGGTATTTGATAGCATGAAGGTCATCTCCGCGGGCCATGTGTATGTGGAGGATAAAGTCCTCGATCCATACCGCGGGATCAGTTGTCCCGTCGTATGATTCAATATTCACGGGTTTGAACCCTTCAGGGAATTTGTGATCCATTACTTCATCAGTGAAGCAAAAAGGGTGTGCGGCGCCTCTATACCTGGCCGCATCGTGACGTAGCTCCGATGGAATCCGTCTGCAGTTGTTGGTTCGAGCATGACTAGGTTTGTCATGTCCGAATAGGTAGCCATCATCACGTGTCGAGGAACGTCCTCGCGATCCGTAAATTGATCGGGTATATCCTGCTCTACTATACAGGGTCTGCCGGAGGTCGTATGTATGACCTCGAACTATTTTGTCTCTATCTTTACGTGGCGGTGGGGCAGGCTGCTATTCGGCCTGAGTTGCCGCTCTATCCCGACCACATGGTGGTCGGTCTGCCGCACCGTCCCGACCGTGTAGTGGTCGATCGGCCGTATTACGTGAGGGAGGTATGGGCTCGGGCGCCTCTTCATCGAACTGAGGTAGCAACCTTCGCTTCGGGTAACTCTTGGCTGGGCGTCTGAGGCCGTATTCTTCGGCTGCCAGAACATCAGTCCACCTGTCGACGAGCAGATCTTGGTCAACTTGAAGCTACTGCTGCTTCTTTTCCAGGCTCCTTGCGGTGGCTATTAGCTGGCGCTTGAAGCGTTCCTGCTCGAGAGGTTCCTCAGGCACGCTGAAATCTTCATTGCCGAGGCTTTCCTCATCCCCAAAGAGCGGACGATAACTACCGTCCTCCGAGTCATTGGGCCTGGCCAGTTCCTCGGGGCTGGCTTGCCCGTTTTCTTGCTCCTCCTATTTGGATGTTACCTCAGCAAGGTCTTCATTGTTTTTGGCGTCGTCCGGAGTATTATTTTCTCCGGTGCGAGCATTGTTGTCTTTTGAATGACGTGACTTAGAGCGGCGCCGAGAACGCCGACGCTTTTGCTGTGTCTCAGGAGGTTTATTCTCGACTGGATTTTCTTTGTCATCGTCGTTGGTTGTTTTGGGTGTGTCCACCATGTATACATCGTACGAAGAAGTGGCCGTCCAGCGTCCAGTAAATGGTGGATTTTGGTTTTGCTCCTCATCAGCATAGTCGTCCATACCGTCGATGTCTTCGGAGCCGTAATCGAGCATGTCGGTTAAATCCTCGACCGTGGCTATGAAGTGGGTGGCGAGTGGGAAGCAAAATTCCCTATCATCAGCTTCTAGTTCGAACGGGATATAGTTCGGTTGTGAATCCCCCGCTAAGGATAGATTTTTTAATGAATTCAGCACATCGCCCAAGGGTGAGTGCCGGAAGATGTCCGCGATGCTGAATTCGGCGATCGATAACCGATCATGCTCGACATGCGCGGACGCACATGGTTCGAAACTTTTAGCCGAAAATGAGCCCAAGGTTTCGGTGACACATGCATTACCAGAGGTTAGGTCTGTGTGCGGCTCCAACGCCGTGGAGTCTGCGGCTTCCGTGGCGGGGTTAAGCTTCCTGTCCTCGGATGGCGCGACCTGCTTCGGATCTAGGGCCAGAGCGGTTACAGGTGCAATTTCCTGGGTATGGCCCGATGACAGATCTAAGTCATGTTCATCGAGGTGACGGAGAGTGATTGCCGTGGTATCGAATTCGTCGAAGATCAAGTCTCCGCGGATGTCCGCAACGTAGTTCAAGCTCCTGAATCTGACTTGATGGCCAGGGGCGTAGCTGTCGATCTGCTCCAGATGGCCAAGCGAGTTGGCCCGCAGTGCGAAGCCGCCAAACACGAAGATCTATCCGGGGAGGAAGACCTCCCCTTGTACATCGCCGTTGTGGATGATTGAAGGAGCCATCAAACCTTTTGAGGACGGCACAGTGGAACTCTCAATGAAAGCACCAATGTCGGTGTCAAAACCGACAGATCTCAGGTAGGGGGTCCCGAGCTGTGCATCTAAGGTCGATGGTAATAGGAGACAGGGGACACAATGTTTACCCAGGTTCGGGCCCTCTGTATGGAGGCAATACCCTACTTCTTGCTTGATTGATCTTGATGAATATGAGTATTACAAGAGTTGATCTACCACGAGACCGAGATGGCTAAACCCTAAAAGCCTAGCCTGTATGACTATGGTAATGATTATTCGGCCTTATCTACGGACCTAGCCCTCTGGTTTATATAAGCACAGTAGGGTTACACAAAGTCGGTTACACAGAAAGTAATATTCATATTTGGTCGCCAAGCTTGCCTCCCACACCAAGGAGAGTCCCATCTAGACACGGATAGAGTCTTCGGTCTTCGTATCTTCACGGCCCATCAGTCCGGCCCATATCCAATAGGTCGGACGCCCGAGGACCCCTTAGTCCAGGACTCCCTCAGGGGGGAGACAACTATCAGCCTATCCCCTCTGGGGGGAGAGTGAATGGGTGCGTGAGGCATGCTGCCCCGGCTTGGCGCCAAAGCTCGATGCCCCTTTTGATCGTCTGTAGCACCTCACTTATGGAGACTTCCTTTCCTCTAAAGGTGCAACTGTTGCGGTGCTTCCAAATTTCCCACAGGTCCAACATCGCCACTGATTTGATGCCCTTCCTTTGCACCAGCTGCGCTTTCTCCACAATCTTCATGAACTAATCAAAACTAGCAGCATTGACGTCTCCAGGTTGCGGCCTCAGAGCCTCACATCCCTCTCATGTCGATAAGCTGCTCCAGATCCTCTTTGTGAACGGGCATGGCCAGAAGATGTGGTCAGCGGTCTCAAGGTTTCTGAGACAGAATTGGCAGAAGTAGGAGTTCGGCCATCCTCGTCGCTGCAACCGATCGCTGCACCAAAGTCTGTTGAGCATCAAGAGCCAGGCGAAAACTTTCAACTTCCCTGGCGCCCACGTTTTCCATATGATCTGTGGGAAGGCAGAGCTTTGGTTGGCCTGGAACTGTACCCGATATGCCGACGAGGTCGTGTAGCAACTGCTGGCCTCAAGGTTCCATCTAATCTCATCGCTTGCTCCTGGGTTGAGGATGATCGGTGCAACTCGAACAACCTTGCCAACCGCATGCAGTCCTGCACCACCAACTCAGTCCGCCCATGCGCTAGGTCAAGAATCCAGCAATCCTCGCGCAGGGCATCGGCGACCGTCCTGTTCTTCCTCCTTGAGTGCTGGTATAGAACCGAAAACAACACCTTGAGCACGCCCGCTGGTAGCCAGGAGCAGGTCCAAAATCTAGCCGTCCGGCCATTGCCAATTCTGACTGATGTTGCCGTGCTGAAAAACCCCTTGTCCGCGTCCGAGCACGGGATGTCCATGCCCACCCACGGCCTTTCCGGGTGCTTCCAGGCCAGCCACAACCACCTTTGTCGGAGCGCACGGCTAAACCGCTCGAGATTGAGGACACCGAGCCCTCCTCTGTCCAACGGGGAGCAGACCTTGGTCTAGCTCACCTTGCGTTTGCCCCCGGATAACTCCTCCTCCTGCGCCCACAGGAAACGGCGCCTTACTTTGTCGATCTCCTTGAAGAATTTCTTCGGCATACGGAGCACAGTCATGGCGAAGGTGGGGATCGTGCTCAAAACAGCTCGAACTAGGACACATCGCCCTGCTACGGACATGAGCTTGCCTTTCCAACCTGCCGGTCTTGCTATGACCCGACCGAGGATGAACTAGAGGTGCACCAGCATTGTTCTTGTCAGGGAAAGCGGCAACCCTAGGTATTTGAGCGGAAAAGAGGTGACAATGCCCCCAAAACTTTGCAGCACCTGCTGAATGTCGACAGCTTCACATCGGATCGGGGTTGCGGTGGATTTCTGTCTGTTTATTCTCAGCCCCATGGCCTCGCCAAACATGTTGAGGATAGTAACTAGCGCATCCATTTCAGCCTTGTCTGGATTCATAAAAATGACGACATCATCCGCATAGAGACTGACCCTGAGCTTTAACTCTCTCCTAGGCAAAGGTTGAATCATTTGCTGCAGGATCGCCTCATCGATCAGACACTGCAGCGGGTCGATTGCAAGGATAAACAGCAGTGGTGACAACGGTCGCCCTGACGAAGTCCTTTCCGGTGCTTAATTCTGCTTCCTGCCATTTCGTTGAGGAGAAATTCAGAGCTTGATGTTGAGAGCAGCCAAGCGATCCAGTCCCTCCAACGGGCGCTGAAGCCCAGCTCTTGCAGCAGCTCCAAAAGGTAGTCCCAGGAGACACTGTCAAACACCTTGGAGATGTCCAGTTTCAGCAGCAGTGCAGGTGTTTTGCTTCGATGCAGCGCGCGGACACCGTTCTGAATATACAGAAAACTGTCCTGGATACACCTCGTCTTCATGAAAGCAGATTGCGCCGGGGACACGATGGTATGGATCACTCTTGATAGCCTAATCGATAGCACCTTGGTGACCAGCTTCGCAAAGGAGTGTACCAGGCTTATCGGCCGAAAATTAGTCATTCTCACTGCACCATCCTGTAGATATTGTCTCGTGGCCTTGACGGAATTGTGGTCGCTTGTACTATGTCAATTTAATACATGAGAATTGTCGCCTGTAGTCATGCCCGAGGAACGTAAGAATGTTGATGGACTTTATTATTTATTTATTTTACGATAGTACAATCGCAGATGTCCACACACACATACACTCATGCACGCACACATACTCTACCTCTATGAGCATCTTCGAGACGATATGGTTGAGGAAGTCACCACATGCACCTAGTAGTCGAGGGAAACATTTCCTCCCGGTGAATGAACCTCATTGGGAAGTCTGAAGTAAATCTAGAAGAATGTGAGCACCGGAGTCAAGTTTAAGACTTGACCCCTGATAGGCTGGTTTCACCACAAGGAATCTAACCATTTAAGCTACACTTAGTTTGTGTTGATGATTCTTATTAATAAATATATTGGTATCATGCGTCATCATAGTTTTAAATAGCCGGCTATAGCCCCGCTATAGCTCCGCTATAGCTGTTTGAGGATGTTGCCGCTAAATGATTTCATGTACAATTTGTCGCCAGGGCCGGCCCTGGGCCAGGGCAGCAGGGGCGACGGCCCGGGGCCCAGCCAAATTAGGGGCCCCCACCTGTAGGGTACAGTGTATATATATATATATATAAGTCTAGAAAATTGGTGAAAAAGCAAGAGGCTATAGGAAGGGAGGCCCATCTCCAACAGAAGCCCAACTGCCAAGAGGCCCGAAGTCATGCTAGTTCGTTTTCTCGCCTGGGGCACAGAGGCGAGCGACTCTCCTCCTCAGTCTGAACGCCGATTCGTTTTTCTCGCCTGTTCGCCTTCACAGATCGGGCAATTGTGTGTCTTCAACAGCGGCTGCCGCCAGATGCGTTTGCAAGGAATAACAGGAGACAAAGATAAATCTCAAGATTAATTTCTCTTAGCCCTCAATCTTAATCTAGTGATAGCAGGAGACATGAGCTTCTCATGTCTAAATTTATATTCTTCTTTTTACAACAGTAGTGGCCTTGAGTAGAGTTCGATCTGTTGTTGCCGACTTGGTCCTAGACTTCTTGTTTCCTTGTGAGGAATGACACTGCTGATAATCTTGATGAATTAGATGGCAATGGTGCTGAAAAACAACAACCTGCTGAGAATGAGACCACAATTCAGGAAAACAATGCCCATGAGACTCCTATAAATTTGAGTGGCCGTGAGAATCCTATAAGTGTTGATGAACAAGGATCTTCTCCTTTTGATATCTATGACCCTAGAAACCGGGACGCTCTTGACAACAAAGCAAGAGATATTCTGATTGAAAAAGGGCCTACAAGGGAATACAATCTTGTATTCAAAACGGATAATATTGAAAGACATTTTTCGTATGCTTACTACTCAAAAAATGCACAAAGGAGCCGTTTCTCATGATTACTGGAGGCTTGGAGGTTCGTCAACATATGCTTTAATTAATTTTTTTGTGCTCTTTAATTCTATGATATTTGATTTAGACATGAAGCATGACCTTGTTATTTATGACCTGGAGTATTATTTACCAAGGAAAATTACCACTGTTTATTATAGCTTTGCAAAAAAAAAAAATCCATCAATGTATGGGATCATTTTTTCCCTCCAATGTCGCCACTGGGCCCATTCATTTGAGTTCGCCCCGGGGCCTCCGAAACTCGAGGACCGGCGCTGTTTGTCGCTATAGCCCCGCTATAGCCCAGCTATAGCTGTTTTTAAGGATTGCCGCTAAATGTCATAGCCCGCTATTTAAAACATTGTGCGTCATGTGTGATTGTTTGATCCTTGATAGTCGACTATGCGGCTCGATTTATTCTCGTTGATGTAGCAATTTGACCTGTGGGTAGTTGATCTAGTTGAGCACAGCACGTTGGATGAAAAAAGCGTCGGACGTGTAGCATTGCTCTTGTGCCACGGTCGCGCTGTAGAGCTTCCTAGCAACATACATGTAGCTTTCTTTGGCAGCT
Organism: Triticum dicoccoides; assembly: GCF_002162155.2. Classification (NCBI taxonomy): domain Eukaryota; kingdom Viridiplantae; phylum Streptophyta; class Magnoliopsida; order Poales; family Poaceae; genus Triticum; species Triticum dicoccoides. Next base: position 44,779,620 of record NC_041380.1, read on the forward strand.
ACGTACAGAGCAAGACCTTGCGGTGTCCGCGTCCGTGAAATTGCTGCGCGCTTGCGTTGGCGGACATTTCGGTGACAAATGGCGCGGATAGGCAGCTGTGCGTACATACCCGAAACGAAAATAAGACAAGCTACAAACCACGCCCCGACGGCGGCCGTCTCTGTCTTCGGCCGGCTCAAACTAAGCTACAAGTAAGTTTCCTAGCTATAAGTTCGCCGATCGAGAGCACGAGAGCAATCAGGATCGAGATGGCGGTGTCACGGCGGACGGGGTGGATCGCCGCCGGCCTCCTGGCGCGGCTGCTCATGATGGCCGTCCTGCTCATGGCCGTGCGCTTCGTTCTTGCCAACTACATCCAGTGGGACTATACACAAGACCCCTACAAGCTCCAGAGCTACACGTATGTACTCCTCTGTCTCCAATGTAGCACTATATTCTATCTCCCTCCTTTGAGAAGTATATACGGAACGATTTCTGATGTGGCATGTGGCATGGCGCGCGTGCAGGTATGTGGTCGCGTCGGCCGTCGTGGGGACGGCGGGGGGCATGCTGCAGATACCCGTCGCCATGTACCTACTGTGCAAGAGCAAAAGGGCGATACCCAGCGCCATCATCCTCGACATCAGCATGCACGCCGACATAGTGAGTTGCTACCTACCGTAATTTCTCGTGCAAAAGCTCCTGATTCCCTTTGGTGAATGGTTATGGTTATGACAATTGCCGCTACGACGCGCAGGTGATCAGCGTCGTGCTGGCAAGCGGCGTCGGTGCCGGGTTCGGCGCGACCAACGACGTTCTGCGCTACGTCCGGGTGACCACATGGGAAGGCGGGCAGCAAGCGGAGCAGGCTCTCATCAACTACTACAACAGGGCGATCGTCCCCGTCGTGTTCCTCCTCGTAGGCATGGTCCTCTCCATCTGCGCCACCGTCGCCTCCGCCAGGCTCCGCGCCAGGGCGACAAACGATTCTCAAGGTGGTGCCTGATCGATCAATTCCACACAAGACCAAGATGACCTCAGTTCAACCTTTGTATTGCCATATTCAGGCACTATGTCTGAAATGCATATTCTTTTCATCCATGGGTTGAATTTCCACATTAATCGGAACATGAATTAAGAGCGAGGCACTAGAAACATCGCTTGATTCCTGCCTTTTTATTTATTGACTCGTTCTTGGATTTTGGTAACCAGCTGACAAACCGAACACTTTCCACGGCAATTTATGTTGTCCAAGGATGACAGTTTTCTTTCTTTAGCAATCATGGAAAATTCGTCCAATTCATTTTTCTGCCAGAATTTGCCGTGCTTGTTCAATTGGACATACTCTACAAGCATACAACAGCAGAATAGCATTTTCGTTCTTTATTAGCTTACATCTTTGCAGAGACCAATGTCAGTGAATCAGTCTCCCTGCTTTTCTTGTTGATCAGCAGCACTTCAGCAGTTAGTGTGACCATATACATATACTTGAGAGCTGAATTGTCCGTGTGCATGCACGTGAAGTCTGGTCACCACTAGATCTCTTTGCCCTGTACGCACGTTGTACATAATCCACATAATATTGTTCCTTTTCTTATGTAATCTCAATTAACATAACCATACAAATAGAACAATATCGTAGAGAAACACACATAATAAATGTTTTGTTAAGGAACAAATGAATCAAACCACCAGATGTATGTGGATCTAGAATTGAGTCTGGATATGGTGTACAATGTTCTTGTCCACCTGGAGGGCTTTGGTCAGGATATCATCTGAGATGGATTGCTTGGATCCAAACACTGCATTGGCTATGGTGATCACTCCAGGGTTCTTGCTGCTCAGCACCGCAATGGCTATCGCTTCGTTGTTTTCGATGTTGAACTGAA
>NC_041380.1:44781497-44847020 GCF_002162155.2 Triticum dicoccoides
GGGGGGGGCTTTAGAACAAATTGCAGAGATTTTATAAAATTATTTCTAGGGCCTAGATGAGGGGAAAATTGGCCCTTTTCCTTCCGTAGATCTTTGTCATTTACGCCCCCTGTTGGCCACCGCCTAGAGCGCTCCTTGGCGGCCTTTCGTGAGCGGTGGAGGGCGACCTTTGAGTGTAGGATGTATCCCTCGCTCAGCGCCGCAACGATGCCGAGTATGACCACAAGAGCCCAGATGCCCGGCTTTGCCGCCGGGCAGGTCGGCGGTGGGGCCGGCTAGCCGGTAGCACCGAGGCGAGAGACCACGTCAGCAGCCAGACACTACTAGGGAAAACCTTATACACAGAATCTTAGCAGCAGTGCGTCACAAAAAGAAGCGCTACTGCTAATTAGCAGTAGCGCGGGTTTTTAACCCTCGCTACTACTAAGTTGATAATAGTAGCGCGGGTTTTTAACCCTCGCTACTACTAAGCGGTCTCTACCGTGCCCCCCGACACATGCCATAGTAGTACTGAGGGGTATAAACCCGCGCTACTACTAAGTTGATAGTAGTAGCGTGGTTTTATACCCCTCGCTACTACTAAGTACGAGGTAGGTGAAGTCGCCATATTCTCGGCCGAATCCCCATCTCCTCCCCCAAATCCCTCCTCTCTTCCACCACTCTCTTCTCTCACTTTCCATACGCTCTCACATGGACCTCTTGCCCATGCGCCCATCCTCCTCCATGGCGCCGAAAGAGGCCGCCGCCTCGCGCCACCGACATCTAGGAGCTCGCCGGTCTTCCACCGACGTCTAGGAGGCCGCCGCCCCGCGCCACCACACCGGAGCTCCTTGCCACCGGTGATTAGCTCTGCTGCTCCCTACATCACCTTCCTCTCTCCCTCGGTTTTCTTTTTCTCTCTCTCCCTCTGGTTTGACTCACCCTCCCATGTCCATGCCCGTGCAGGTCGTCGCCATGGATGACCCGGAGCTATCTGGCATGGTCGGGAAGAGGAGCCCCACGCCGCGGCCTGGCTCTGCGATAGAAACGGGCCCTCTCCAACAGCCACTGCTGGATCCGGTCTTCCGCTGTCCGCTCATGCCTCCGGCGACGCCAATCATCGCTTGATCTTACCATTGCTGCCATTGACAGCACGCACGGGATCAAGATTTTTTTTGTTTTTGAAAGTAATAGTAGTAGCGCGGGGTATAAGACCCGCTACAGCTAATTAGCAGTAGCGCTGTTTGCAACGCACGCTACAACTAATCATGTATAGAAGTAGCGTGTGTCAACACGCGCTACTGCTACAAGTTAGCTGTGGCGCCGTATCAATAGCGCGGGCACCCGCGCTACTCATACACCCAAAACCCGCGCTGCTGCTAGGCTTTTCCCTAGTTGTGAGGTGATGTACTGGTAGGTCATCAAGGAGAAGGAGGGAAGAAAGATTGGGCCTGATAGATGGGAGAAAGACTGAGCATGTCTACATTACCATTGCCACTAACAACATGGGCGGTCGATAGCGTAGACATATAAAATTATTAACAAAATATTAGTGGGAAAGTGGACATTGTTTGAAGAGGAGTGGAAGATAGAACATGGAGACATATTTGTGGCTATACATACCTTGCGATGTCCTATCAACGACGCAGAAATCCTAGAGCTGGGCTGGGTCGGAGGCAAGCGCATGAGAAGTCGATAGAGCCAAAAGGACAAGGGGGAAGAACACTGCTTTGGTCTGGTTTAATAAAACAAAAGAAGAAGAAAAGTGAATGAATTTCTTCGGCTCGGCTCGCCCTCGACCGTCGCCGCGCCAAGTGTCCAAAGTCCTAGTCACAGAAATTTCACGCGAGCGCACGCGCTATTCACATGTGTTGCAATGCTCTCTATCCATGTGTGTGCTTCTAATGATTATAAAGCAATGCTAGCCTTCCCCTAGTGGTCAGCACATCACTACAAGAATCTTATTAATCCATGACGATACAATCTGTCATGGAACTGTGCAAAACCGTCAAGGAGGGTTGTTAGTGACGGATTTATAATCCGTCATGTATATCGCGTCATAATTTGACAACTGTACCATCATGACGGATCCTGGCCGTCACCGATCAGTCCCTAGGCCCGCCTAGGCCCGGTCCTCTATGACAGACTAGTCCGTTATGGATTTAGACGACGCTGTACAAAAATGGGGTTGACGTGGCATCTACATGGCACCAGCGTGAATGTGATGTGGCATCCAGTTTTTTTGTTGTGGTAGTTTAGAATATTTATTTTAGTCCAGCCATGATTTCCATCCAACCAGTTACAGCGCCACCCATTACACATAACCAAACAAGCTTTCACAACACAATTAATTTCTATTGAACAGGCCCATAATTTGAAGCATTTGACAAATTTCTATTCAATTATTTCACTGAGTAAAGCCCTTTTAAAACATGGCCAATGAAACATCCAACATCAGATCACAGGCCCTTAGTAATAATTACACCAGATTACATCAACAAATATACAAGATTAATAATTACACCAGATTACACCAACAAATATACAAGATTGTACAGACCCTCTTAATCATCAAGTTCATGCCTACACCTCGAACTTCCTTTTTGGCTCTCACCACCAAGTAAACCTGTAACAGACAATATGCTTCTGTAGGTACCTTTGAAAAATTATCATCTCAAAGACCAGAGGGGTGTTGACAAATAATAAAGGGATAGGGGAACAAGATAGGTTATTGTTTCTGGAAAACTACTTGCAACAAAACTGTACTTCTTTTTACCATAGCGCACACCATTTTTTTTCCTAAACCATGACCATGAACTAATTAACTTGGTGTCATTTTTCTTATGTAAACAAATACACCTATCTACGTGTGAGAACAGACATAATAGGTATACTATAGTATCAAGAACAGCCAAGTGACCTCTTTTTTACTTATAAACTTGATCAAATTCAATTATTTCGGAATTGAGGAAGCAAATTATAAATAATACTTATTAATGGTAGAGAAAATAAGAATAAATGAAATGTTCAAGGTGGAGACACTTTCAAAGTTACACTGCACTTAACATGATTTAATAAACTTGAACCACTAACTCTCGATTTTGATAACAGATCCTGCATCGAACAAATGCAAATTTTATCATTATATTTAGAATTGGTAGAGGAAATCAATCAAACCTAGAACTTATATAATGGGCTATGGAAATCTGATCTCTACCAGTACCACAAGAAATAACCAAGCTGGAAGTAATGCTGAACAGAAGAGCTATACAGCCAATGATGGTTCACATAACATTTCAAGGAAGTATATCTAAACTAATATAAAGTAGTTATGATTGACTATGTACTGTAGTGTGAGGTCCTACCGAAAAAGGCTTTCGCCCCGCTTTATAAATAAAGCAACCACTAGTGTGAGGTCCTAAAGAATTGACACACCAAGTTCTTTTGTCTGCAGCATAGTTCTTCAACTATATTTAATTCTACCAGTGGACTAATTCAGTCGTTCAGTTGTAATCATCAACCTTCGTCACTGATCAAGTGGAGACCTGAGTAAGGAACAATGCTTAAGATATTATAACAAGCATAATAATACTGCATTAATATATACACTTTACAGTAGTAGAGAAATATGCCAGACAAGGAACACTGATTCCACAATACAGAAAGACAAAAAGGAGGCTACTGTAGAATGTAAAGCAACATCCAGTAATTCATAAAGTGGATAACTCGCTTTTCCTGATATATCAAGAAGCATTCTGGAAGTGATTGAACTACTAATACACTCCCTTTTATTAGGCAGTAAGAAGAGGTTCAATTCTCCATCTCTTTTCGTTTTGGAAAGATACCAAAATGTACAGCACATACAGTTTTGCACATTGCCTTTTATTAGGAGCTAGAAGAGGTTCAATTCATCTCTTTTGGTTCTCAAAAGATACAAAAATGCACAACGAATACAACTAAAAAAGTACAGTCAAATAAAATTACAGCTACCTGATTGCAACAGTCAGTTTAATCAAATCAGGAAAGCATCAAATAGTTTACTGACTATGAGCCTAACTTGCTACTAGACTATAAATTCTATAACAAAGGGATTAGTGTTTGTAAATATTAAATCATCAATTCTTGAGAGGAAAGATACAAACTCAAGCTGAATCAAGGAGAAGAGGGAGGTAGAGGTCGCAGTGCTCACCGGAGACCTTTGTAAGCAATGCAATGGTCGCAGTGCAGGTCAGACACCATCTCGCGTGACAGAGGAGGTTGCCACAGGACGCACCGCTGCGCCGGAGACACGGAAGAGGGGGTCGGGGTCGCCGCCGTCCAGCCCAACACAGTCGAGCGCACTGAGCTAGGGGGAGGCGGAGAGGCACGAGGGGGCGCGATGCACGACGAAGTGGCGCTGTTGGAGACGCGCCAGTGACAGACGCGCCGCCGTAGCTGAAACCCTAGACATTGGCTAGGGGTTGAGTGCGAGTGCAGGGGGCTGGGAGCGGCAGATCCAGCTGGGCTGGAGGGCGGAGGGGTCGGAGACAAGCTCGCGAGTGTGCTGCACGGTGGCGGACGTCGCCGGAATCAGCGGATCTTGGTGGCGGCGCGATGATTCACGGGAGAGGGAGAGATGGGTTATGCGAGAGATGGATTGGTGGGGGTGGCGGCGGATCTAGCAGCTGCCGGAGCAGCGAGGTGAGAGGAGGGAAAGGGCTGGCGACGAGCAGTGGGAGGTGGCGATGTGGTGGTGGGTGGCGGCGATGTGTGTGAGGAGATGGGGAATCGGGAGGGGGGCTGCGACGAAGGGAGAGACAGAGAGAGGAGAGGCACTTAGGGTTTGGGTTTTTTATACGTGAATGGTTAGGCGGGCTTTGGCGGGCTTTAGCGGGCTTGCGGGGCTGTACCGGGCCATGCATGACAGATTTCGAAAACGTCATGCGAAATCCGTCATGGATCAACAGATTTCTTGTAGTGCATCCTCCCTTGGGTAAGGCGGAACTGAAAAGTGGCAAACCTTCACGGGGCACTCACTCTTGCCTAGCTCCTGGCATGTTATTATTTTTACTAAATGACCCATGGAGGTCCTTATTTCGCCCATTGAATCCCTAAAAAGTTTATTTCGTCGCCGGACCCCGTATATGCGCCAACCCATTTGGTGTTTTTAGTACACATAATAGCGCTGGATAAGTTGGCCTCACGTAGTCCACGATGACAGTCAATGCGACCTATGGAAAAGTCAATAAGGCCCTGTTTGGTTCATAAGTCTTAGGACTTTTTTTAGTCCTAACTTATAAGTCTCAAGTCCCTAAAAAGTCTCTATATGTTTGGTTTCTCAGACTTAACATGTACTAAAAGACCATATTACAACTATAAGTCCCTCTTTGAGAGTCTTATTTCATAAGTCCCAAATGCCCACTCTAAGTCCCTATAAGTCCCTCCTGTTTGGTTTAGATGGGACTTATAGAGACTTTTTTTAAGTCCCTAAACCAATAAGTCCCTGAAAACAAACACCCTCTAAGACCTCCAATTAATAGATGTGGTCTAATTAATATGCATGCAACTAGGAGTACTCCTTCCGTCACAGTTTGGAAGGCACAGTTAAATTTGCGTGTGTTTCCATAATAGACAATGTTTAGGGCACATTGCATTTATTTCTAGTAGCTAATTAGTAGTCCCATATACTATTTTTATATGCATGCGTAGTGAAAATGCTATTTTTTAGTCCATCTCACAACCAATAAATAACCACCTAAGTCCCAGAGAATTTCCAAGCACGCCTTCTAAACCGTGACGGACGAAATACTAATGTTTCAGCCTTAGCACTTTGGGATTATTTGATTTTCGTCAGATGCCTAATGCACCCAGAGGAAGGGGGTACTAAAGTACTCCGCTGTTTTATCTGTTATTAACTGGGTCCACGAAATTAGTCAACTATTAGTACTGTACTCCGCTATTTTATCTCTTTGCTTGATAATTTATAAACATGTAGTTATTGAGTAGTGATGCCAAATGATTTGGTATGTCTAATACACTTAGCAACGCCAAACGGTTTGGCACCACTACATGTACTCGAAACCAAACGATTTGACATGTCTAATATACATAGCAGCGTCAAATGATTTGGCACTGGTACGTCTACAAAAAAGGTCAAACGATTTGGCTTAGACGAGCCAAATCATTTGGCGTTATTCTTCTATACCGGAAGACGAGTTAAATCACTTGGCGTTATTTTTCTACACCGGAAGACGAGCCAAATCACTTGGCGTTATTCTTCTATACCGGATGACGAGCCAAATCGCTTGGCGTTATTACTACACATATTGGTGCCACAACACACATTAGAAATGTAGTATATGATATTTTTCATTATAATCAGCCTTAGACACGCTAAATGATCTAGTTTGCCTCAAGCGCAGCACGTTGGCCCTCAACCCATGCCGTTCCCGTGACACACCATGAACTTGGGCGCCACCTAATCGTCACCGAAGTCAATCTAACGTATCGAAAAAAGTCCAAAAAAATTGGCTGAGTGTGAGGACATGGCACGAAGCAGCTCGCTGACCATGCGGCCGACGACCTGACCGAGCGTGAAGCCGGTGATGTCGGAGCCCGCCGACCGCCTCCGTATGCTCTAGGTCCGCAGTGGGGACGATTTCTAGCTGTGTTGGAATCGTAGCCCTCTCTCACTCTTGGCTACAAGTAGAAGAAGACACAAGACACAAGAAATTCTGGGCCGGCGCACAAACACCGCCGCGGGCGCACGCACGCCCTAATCTTCTTTATCTTTCAATGGCTACATGATTGGCTCTAACTCAACACTCCTACACACATGCGCGCACACACACGCACACACCTCTACACACCCGGCCGCCACAGACCTGGCACGTACGCGCACACGCCGGTTCACCACGGACCTGTCCTGGACACGCACACTCGCCGGTCACCATGGACCTGAGCATGGCTTATTTCCATCATTCACGCCCTAAGCCATGCCCCTTGCACATGTCAGGCTCGTCGACGACGTCGCGCCATGGCCGCTGCTACACCCTCCACCGCGCAGCACCGCACGTCCCGCGCTTCCAAGCTCGTGTACACGACGCGCATGCACGCAGTCGCCACGGCCCGAGTCCAACGCCCTGACGCAGTCAGTCCTCCGCTGCCTTCGCCACGCCGTCGTCGTCGTAGCCGCACTCCCTACGTCCCCGCGCTCCCGGCCCGCGCTCCCGCCGCGGTCAACGCGGCCGAACCGGCGTGTCCAGGAGCTTGGCCTTCTCTCCGCCGAGCCACGCCGCGCCACCGCAGCCTCTGTGCCACCACACAGGTCCGTCGCGGCCGCCGCGCTCCCCGCACGCACGGCATCACCGCAGCCCTCTCTCACTCTTGGCTACAAGTAGAAGAAGACACAAGACACAAGAAATTCCGGGCCGGCGCACGAACGCCGCCGCGGGCGCACGCACGTCCTAATCTTCTTTATCTTTCAATGGCTACATGGTTGGCTCTAACTCAACACTCCTACACACATGCACACACACACGCACACACCTCCACACGCCCGGCCGCCACAGACCTGGCACGTACGCGCACATGCCGGTTCACCACGGACCTGTCCTGGACGTGCACACTCGCCGGTCACCATGGACCTGAGCATGGCTTATTCCCATCATGCTGCTCTGCTGGTGGTGGTGCAATGAAGTCGATGCGGCTGTCCATGGGCACGGGGCATGCGCACGGCGCTGAGTTCGGTGCGTGCGTGGCCTCGACGGCACGAGCGTGAACTACTAATTGCCGAGAAGGTCCAATTTCACGCACTACAGCACGAGCTTCACAACCTATGGCCGATTCGTGAGTTCGGGTGGCCGACCTAGTCCATGTACCTCATGTATGCCAACACAATCGCCATGACCGTGCTTGTGACCTTGTGTTCGGTGTGTGGATGGCCTCGACGTTGGCAAGGTGTTCACGGCCACCGCTTTCAGGCCGAGCTGTTCGCATGCACGTGCTTATTTCTCTGCCGCTGCAAATCGCTCGAGCACGCGTTTCTCCTCCCCTGCCCCGACAACAGAGCTGTTTATCGCCTGCGCGCTCAGCGAAGATGCACTGTACGAGCACCACGCGGCACCTAGGTGTAGTGGGGCTTGCATCCTGTAGATGACTGGGCAGTCGGTTGAAGCAGCCAACAAGTTTGAGGTGTTCCAGTAGGGCCGCCACGGGCAGCCGCACCCGGCAGCTTGAGGTAGGAGAAGTCGACAAGCCCGATGCGGACACCGGCGCCACCCGCGGAGAGAGAGAGAGTGATCGAGAGATTCGGGATGGATCGGAATATTAATGTGACACATGGGTCCGGGCTGTCAGAGTGATCCTGGCCGGGATCTTTATTTTCCCGGTGCACCAAACGAAATGAGGGTTTAGATTGACCGGGATCGACGATTATAGGGTATGGACTTTAGGGATTTGAACGTGAAGATTCATTTACGTCGTGCTCTATAACCTCAGGATTTAAAATAGAATTCACTCTGAAGAAACCATAGGCCATTAGGCACGGGTCCAGCCTACTAGCACGAGATATCCTCTCTCCACGCAGACTTGGATGAGGTCAAGGCAGAAAATTGGAGAGGAGACGCATAAATAGTTGGGAGGATGATTTTTTTTGTCCATGTTCCATCCGATGCATACGTTTATTGCCTAAATCTAAGGGATCATTAGAGATCTCAGGAGCGTGGACACACGCAGTACATGAACACGCCAATTGCCATGACGCCACTATTGATCACACCAATGGATCAAACATCGGGGGGAAAATAAAATACCCTAAGCTAGCATGGGGCCCAAAACCACGGCTGGCAACGCCGCGGCGACCCACCGGACGCATGGTGCGTCGGCGGCCGCGTTCTTCTTCTAGTCCTTCTGGTCCGCCAGCATAGCATCATCGTCGCCTGGGCGCGTCCGTGACGGCGGCCGTGGCCGTTGGCTCCCGGGCTCGCTCCTCTTAGCGCCCGCACCGCACCAGCTGCAACTATCAGCAACGCTCTGAGTCGTCATTTTCGTTGTTGTGGGCCTTCACGTTGCTGTCCGGCATTCTTAATGCCACCTAATTAATCCATGCATATTCATTCTTAGGCTTGTTGTGATGGGGAGTATCATATGATACTACACCTTTAATGCATAGTATCATAAGTTGGTATTATAAAGGACTACTTTATTGTCATGCATGACACAAAGTAGCACATCATTTAATATGATACGGTATCATGATATGATACTCAAGTCTCTTTTTTTTTCATTTAATTCTATGCCACTTCATTAAAATTGCTTAGTTGACATGCATGATACTACCTATGATACTCCCATTACGGGCAGCCTTAGTCACTAAGACTAGGCATTAAAAAAGTGTTATGGCATCTACTCTCTGCGTCCGATAAAGAGTATACATCTAAAGATTTTATAACAAATTATGAAGTGAAGTAAAAATGCATTGAAAAAGTGCAAGACATCATCTCTCATTTTTTAATTAACCAACCCTCAATGAGCTAAGGGCATCTCCAGCCGCGCCCCCAGGAAGGCCTCCCCAGGAGTTTTTTTTGCGCCGGCGCCGAAAAATCGGCCCAGTCGCGCCCCCAAGAGCCCGATTTTCGCCGGCTTGGGCCGAAAACAGCGCCAGCGGACCCAAGCCGAACCCGGCGCGCTGGGGGGCGCCCGGGGGCGCTGGGGCGAACTGTTTTGGCGCGAAACAGCCGCGGGCCCGCCGCGTCAGCGACTCTACCCTCTTCTCGCCCCTTCGTCGTCCTCATCGCCTCGTTTCCCGCGGCGAATCAATGCCAAAGCTGCCGCGCTGCCGCGCCGGTCAGCCTACGCCATTGATGCCTCACGGGCGACGCAGTGAAGATCGGATCACGCGCGTCCCTCGCCCTCCCTCGCCCGCCACGCGTACTCACGGCGGCTCGCGCACGGGCGGCGCCTCGGCCTATATAAGACGCGCCCAGCGCACTCGGCGACTCGCACTCTCTCGCCGCCGTCGTTCCTCGCTCTCCTCTCTCTCGCCGTCGTCGTTCCTCCCTCTCCTCTCTCTCGCCGTCTCCAGCACCCATGGCCGAGCGCTTCCCAAGCGACGACGCGGCGGCGAACGGCTTTCAGCCGCCGCCATCTTCACGAGAGCGAGGCTCGCCTCCTTTTCGAGGCCGAGTACCCGGTCCCGCCGGACATGCGGGTGCCCGGGGCGTGGAGGATTAGCGCCGACGGTGTGCCGGTGCCCCCGATACCCACCGGCGCGGCGCGGCGTGCGGAGATCGCACGCATCCGCTCGTCCCTGCCGCGTGCGGCGAGGGAGGGGCCACGGTACGTCCCCGACAGCCCGCTCTGGGAGCCCTACTTCCGCCGCCATCACGCCGAGCAGCTCGAGGCCACCAACGGCGTCGAGCCCTCTGGCAGGCTCAACGCCGTCGGCCGGCGTTGGTGGTGGGGCGTGCCCGGGCGCATGTTGGAGGCCGTCCTCGAGTACATCGAGGGCGGCAACACGCCGCGCCTCGAGTACCCCGCTCCCCTGTCCTTCACACGTCGCCGGGGAAGCTCCTGGACCCCGAGGCGCATGGAGACCGGGGTCCTCCTCCTCGTCCGGCGGCTCTCCCTGCCTCCACCTCCGCCCCGTCAAGCCGGAGCCCCAGGGCGCTCCTGTTAGCGCGAGCACCCGCAGCTTCGTCGTCCGCATCGGTGACAACGCCTCCCCCACCGGCCGCTTCGTCCTCGTCGAGCCCAAGCCGGAGCCCGGCCTCCCCGCAGAGTACGAGGAGGTAGCCCAGCGTGGCTTCTCCGACGAGGACGCCCTGCGGTGGGCGCGGGACGACTACCTCCGCGACGAGATGGTCCGGCAGCGCCGGGCCCTGGAGGAGATCGCCGCTCGTAAGCGCGGGCGCGAGGACGAGCACGGCGTCGTGGTCCTCGACAGCGACGACGACGACGCCCCCGGACCGTCCAACCCGCCGCGCCAACCGGGGGAGGGATGCAGCAGGGACGGCGTCGGCGTCGGCGGGGGCGACGACGACAACGACGGCGGCGGTGACTACATGCGGTTCTACCGCCTCCTTGGCATGTAGAACCGCGTGGGCGGGCGGCGAGGCGGGCGGCGAGGGAGACGGCGGGGGTAGCCCGCGGTAGTTTTTCCCTTTTTTTGTAAAGTATGTTTAAATTTGAACGAACTCGCCAATGTTTGCGTTAAATTTGAGTCGTGTTTGTGCCGTATTTGACTTTTTAAAAAAAACGTGGGCGCCGCGACTGGGGGGCATCACGCCCCCAGTGTGCGGTTTAGCGCCGTGCGCCCCCAGGGGGCGATTTTTTGCCCCTCCTGGGGGCCAACGGCTGGAGATGCCCTAAGTGCATGTAGAAATTAAGAAAATCATGTGTAGATTGTTACTAGTCTAGATTACCGTGTGATGAGAGAGAATTATTTTTTTCTACTTTAAAGTGCACTGGGAAGATATGAGTACACTTTTTTGTGGACAAATTTCGAAGCCAAATACACACTTTTTACCGGACGGAGGGAGTATAGTCAACCTTACAGCCAACATATATAACAATTAGCTATAAGTATATGCTACTTCATTAATACATGGCCTACCTTCCACTCTTGCATAGTGCCTAGGAGCGCATGCTGCAGCTGACTCTTGCATGAGAGCCCGCTTGCATTCTCTCGCTTATCCTCTCTCATCCAACTAAGCATAAAAATATTACTTTACTCCTCACACCCTGCTGACTGTACCTTAGGCTCCTCCCAATACTCCACCTTGTACAGATGCTAAGCCTTCCACGTAGGCAAAAAAATCTAATGTGGCAAATTATTTAAGAGGAGAGAGATGAGTGTGGTGTGTTAGAGTATACGTAGCATGCATTAGTATAGCCCGTATACGCGCATTGTATCCTGGTCAGCGCATGTACGTGAGTAGTGGGCACGTAGTCTGCCCATGATCCTGCCTGGTAGTGTCACACGATCACCTCTGTAACCTGCATATAGTCACAGCCGCAGAGCTAATCAAAGTGTGTTGAATCCCATATTCCTCCCTCCTTCATCATGGTATCAGATATCGATGACCGGCACAAACCCTCTGCTCCGTTCACCGATCCTACTTCCGCCGCCATGGGCACCTCCAGCCCGCCTCCCTCTCCCTTTCCTGACGCTCCTCTGGGCACCGCACCACCTCCACCGACCATCCTGCTTGCCGCGCCTATTTCTGCCCCGCTCGTAGTGTCTCCGCTTTCCTCCTCCGTTCTCCAGATGATCGACATCCGCCGCCATGTTCCGGTCACCCTCGACCTGCTCACCGGCAACTACGCCCAGTGGCGCCGCCACTTCGACACGTCGATCGACATGTTCGGGCTTCGCGACCACATCGATGCCGAGGCGGTTCCACGCCTGGATGATCCTGAGTGGCTAATGGCCCACCACGACATCGTCCACTGGCTCAACACCACCGTCTCGCCCGACCTCTTGGACGCCGTGATGCAGCACGAGGACACGGAGCTCACCGTGTGGACAGCGATCGACGACATCTTCAGGGACAACCAACTTGCCTGCACGGTCTACATCGACGCCGAGTACCATGCTCTGGTGCAGGGCAACAGGACTATCATGCATGCACCAACCTAAAGATGTACGCCGATCAGCTGCGGGATCTTGGTCAGCCGGTGGGTGAGACGCAGCAGGTTTTTCACCTCCTGCGTGGCCTCGGCCGCCAGTATCACGGTGCGATCCCCCATATCACCTCGCGCAGTCCGCTTCCTTCTTTTCTTCAGACTCGTTCCTTCTTTTCTTCAGACTCGTTCCTTCTTGCTGCTCGAGGAGCATCAGGCCGTTCAGACCGCTCTCATCCAGAGTGCGCACACGCTCGTCGCTGGGCGCGGGATCGACACACCGTCTCCGCCACCCGCAGCCGACATCAACACATGGCGTGGCCGCAGTGGGCGTGGCCGTCGCCACGGCCGTGGCAACGGCAACGGACAAGGCGGTGGCGGCGTGCCACAACAACCGCCTCCCGCACTCCGGGGCTCCCGACTCCGGCGCCCGGCACCAACTCCTGGACCGGCCTCGTCCAGGCGTGGCCCATGCCCTGGCGCGCGCCCGGCTCTGGCGTTCTCGGCCCGCGCCCTGGCATGCCTCCCCAACAGGCGATGTACGCTGCGCCGTCTCCCCCTGTGCCTGCTGCGTACGGGTACGTCCCTGCACCACCCGTCTATGGCGCGTACGGCCCTGCGCCAGTCTACAACGCCCCTCCTCCTGGCGTGGTGCCTCCGCCGCAACCCCTGGACATGGCCTCGCTGCAAGCCGCGCTCCACAACGCCACCGCATGCCCGTCGTCCTAGGGCACCGCCTCGGAGTGGTACATGGACTCCGGCGCTGCTTCACACATGACTAACTCGCCCGGTACACTTCAAACCCTTCTCCCCTCCACCACCTCCTCTCACATTATTGTTGGCAATGGTGAGCATCTCCTTGTCACCCACACTGGCACTGGTTCCCTCATCTCGGGTACCTCTCCCATTCAGCCGCGCAACATCCTTGTTTCTCCCTCTCTCATCAAAAATCTCCTCTATATTCATTAGATTTGCCGTGATAATCCTGTTTCTGTCGAGTTTGACCTGTTTGGTTTCTTTGTCAAGGACCTACGAACCAGGGCGGTGATCCTCTGCTGTGACTCCACGGGCGATCTGTACTCTGTGTCTGCGGCCACCGCGTACACTCCACACCACTTCGCCGGCGTCGTCACCACTGATCGTCTCCATCAGCGGCTTGGGCACCTTGGTTTTGCAAAACATCAGATTATCGCTCGTCAGGCTCCTTTTAGTTTCAGTAAACAAAAACCGCACCCTTGTCATGGCTGTCGCGTTGGCAAGCATGTGCGCTTTCCTTTCTCAGCTTCTAGCAGTTGTACTTACTTCCCTTTCCAGCTACTCCATCTTGATGTGTGGACTTCGCTTGTTAGCAGTGTTTCTGGGTACCAGTTTTACTTAGTTAATACTTGATGATTACACCCACTATGTTTGGAGCTTTCCGCTTAAGCACAAGTCTGATGTACTCCCCATCTTGAGTGACTTCTATGCCTATGATCACACCCAGTTTCAGCTGCCCGTGCTCTCCGTCCTAACTTACAATGGACGCAAGTTCGACAGTCATGCCTCATGTGAACTGCTCGCTCTGCATTGGCACGGTGCTCCGGCTGTCATGCCCCTATATTAGCCAGCAAAATGGCAAGGCTGAGCGCACATTGCGCACTCTCAATGATAGTGTGCGTGCCCTCCTCTTCCAAGCCTCCATGCCGTCACGTTTTTGGGCCGAAGCACTGAACACTGCCACTTATCTGCTCAACCGTCGACCTTGCCATAGCAGCTCGCCACGCACACCCCATGAACTCCTCCTCGGCGTGGCTCCTGACTACAGCTTACTCCATGTATTCAGTTGCCTCTGTTACCCAAACATTGCCTCCACGGCTCGTCACAAACTCGATTATCACTCGGTCGCCTGTGTTTTCCTCGGCTATCCCGCCGATCATTGCAGCTACCGTTGCTTTGATCCCGTCACACATCGCGTCCTTACTTCGCGGCATGTCCACTTCCATGAGGACGTATTCCCCTTTGCACAAACCGCCACTTTCGCGCCCCCGCTCCGCCGCTCAGCGTGCCGCCAGTCTTGCAGCTTGCCTGTCCGCCTGCTGTATCGCTCGCGCTGCGCGATCTTTCAAGTGGGAGTGTTGGATCAGCGATGGACAGTCCCTGTTCGTCCTCCATGCGCGCGTCACCCGCGCGTTCAACGTCAGCTGCTGGATCTGTGATGAACGCCTCCTGCTCTGCTGCCTCACGCGCGCGTTCGGACAGTTCAAGCTGCACCATCCACTCTTCATCTGACGGTGCCTGCTCGTCGTCTCCTGCGCCCTCCGCTGATTCAAATTCTCCTGTCCCGCCACCTGCGCCCGTTCCTACGCGTCCGATGGTCACTCGCACCCAGGCAGGGATCTTTCGCCCGAATCCCAAGTACTATGACGCCACGACTGCTTCATCCACCTCTGGAATCTCTCCCTTGCTGAGCTCGGTCTGTGTCACCGTGCGGGATCCGTGCTGGCTGGCTGC
The DNA here is from genome assembly GCF_002162155.2 of Triticum dicoccoides. Lineage (NCBI taxonomy): Eukaryota > Viridiplantae > Streptophyta > Magnoliopsida > Poales > Poaceae > Triticum > Triticum dicoccoides. The sequence continues at coordinate 44,796,570 of NC_041380.1, forward strand.
CATGCGCGAGGAATTCGCCGCGCTCGTCGCCAACAAGACTTGGGAACTGGCCCTCGACCGTCTGGCGCCAACCTCATCACTGGCAAATGGGTCTTCAAGCACAAGTTCCGGCCAGACGGCTCCCTCGAGCGCTACAAAGCGCGGTGGGTCGTCCGCGGGTTTCGCCAGCGCGCCGGCGTTGACTACGGCGAAACGTTCTCGCCGATGGTCAAGCCAGCCACAATCCGCGCCGTCCTCACCATTGCTGTTTCGCACCAGTGGACGTCCATCAGTTGGACGTCAAAAATGCGTTCCTCCATGGGACAGTCACGGAGGAAGTGTACTGTCTCCAACCTGCAGGCTTCATCGACGAGCACCAGCCGCACCATGTCTACCGCCTCAACAAGTCGCTGTATGGGCTTAAACAAGCTCCCCATGCCTGTTTTCAAACCTTCGCCGGTTCTTGGCGATGGTTGGCTTCTCGGTGACTCATTCGGACTCATCACTGTTCGTCTACACCAGCGGCGCCGATGCAGCCTTCCTCCTCCTCTACGTCGACGACATCGTCCTCACCGCCTCCACGCCGGCCCTGCTGCGCCGCATTGTTCTCCGGCTCACTGGTGCGTTCGCGATGAAAGACATGGGTGCTCTTCCCTTCTTCCTCGGCATCCAGGTCACGCGCACTGCGTTGGTCTTCTTCCTCTACCAACAGCAGTATACCGAGGATATCCTCGACCGCGCGGGCATGGAGACCTGCAGGCCTTCCCCGACGCCGATCGACACCAAGGGCAAACTTCCCCAAGCCGACGGGCCGCGCGTCGCCGATGCGTCGGCATATCGCAGCCTCGCCGGAGCGCTCCAGTACCTCACCATCACACGTCCCGAGCTAGCGTACGTGGTGCAGCAGATCTGCCTCCATATGCATGATCCTCGGGAGTGTCATCATGCCCTCATCAGCGCGTGCTGCGCTACGTGTGCGGCGCGCCCTCGCATGGCCTCCATCTGCGTGCTTCGCCGACGCTAGACCTTGATACGTCTCTGTTGTATCTACTTTTCCAAACACTTTTGCCCCTGTTTTGGACTCTAACTTGCATGATTTGAATGGAGCTAACCCGGACTAACGCTGTTTTCAGCAGAATTGCCATGGTGTTATTTATGTGCAGAAACAAAAGTTCTCGGAATGACCTGAAACTCCACGGAGCATATTTTTGGAAATTATAAAAAATACTGGCAAAAGATCAAGGCCAGGGGCCCACACCCTAGCTACGAGGGTAGGGGGCGCGCCTGCCCTCTGGGCGCCCCCTACCTCGTGGGCCCTCCTGGAGCTCCTCCGACCTTAACCCCAACTCTATATATTCGTGTTCGGAGAGAAAAAAATCAAGGAGAAAGGTTCATCGCGTTTTACGATATAGAGCCGCCGCCAAGCCCTAAACTCTCTCGGGAGGGCTGATCTGGAGTCTGTTCGGGGCTCCGGAGAGGGAAATCCATCGCCATCGTCATCACCAACCATCCTCCATCACCAATTTCATGATGCTCACCGCCGTGCATGAGTAATTCCATCGTAGGCTTGCTGGACGGTGATGGGTTGGGTGAGATTTATCATGTAATCGAGTTAGTTTTGTTAGGGTTTGATCCCTAGTATCCACTATGTTATGAGATTGATGTTGCTATGACTTTGCTATGCTTAATGCTTGTCATAGGGCCCGAGTGCCATGATTTCAGATCTGAACCTATTATGTTTTCATGAATATATGTGAGTTCTTGATCCTATCTTGCAAGTCTATAGTCACCTACTATGTGTTATGATCCAGCAACCCCGAAGTGACAATAATCAGGACCACTTCCGGTGATGATCTTAGTTTGAGGAGTTCATGTATTCACTATGTGTTAATGCTTTGGTCCGGTACTCTATTAAAAGGAGGCCTTAATATCCCTTAGTTTCCGCTAGGACCCTGCTGCCACGGGAGGGTAGGACAAAAGATGTCATGCAAGTTCTTTTCCATAAGCATTTATGACTATATTCGGAATACATGCCTATATTACATTGATGAATTGGAGCTAGTTCTGTGTCACCCTAGGTTATGACTGTTACATGATGAACCACATCCGACATAATTCTCTATCACCGATCCATTGCCTACGAGCTTTCCATATATTGTTCTTCGCTTATTTACTTTTCTGTTGCTATTGCTATCATTACTACAAAATACCAAAAACATTACTTTTTCTACCGTTATCTTTTGCTACCGTTACCACTACTATCATATTACTTTGCTACTAAACACTTTGCTACAAATATTAAGTTTCCAGGTGTGGTTGAATTGACAACTCAGTTGCTAACACTTGAGAGTATTCTTTGGCTCCCCTTGTGTCGAATCAATAAATTTGGGTTAAATACTCTACCCTCGAAAGCTGTTACGATCCCCTATACTTGTGGGTTATCAAGACTATTTTCTGGCGCCATTGCCGGGGATTATAGATCTATTCTTTGAGTCACTTGGTATTTATATCTGCTTATCATTATGAAGAACTTGAGAGATCCAGAAACCAAGATTTATCCCTCAACTACGAGGGGAGGTAAGGAACTGCCATCTAGCTCTGCACTTGATTTACCTTCTATTTTGAGTAAGCTTGCGACACCTAAACCTGCTTCTTCTATTGATTCTGATATGTCGCATATTATTGATGATGCCACTTCTGCTATGCATGATACTTATGATGAAAATACTTCTATGTCTGATACTACTGTGCCACTCGGTGAATTTCTTGATGAATAACTTGCTAGGGCTAGAGAGAATGAAATTATTGAAACTGATAATACTGATGAAAGTGATTATGAAGGCTCTCCTAATAAATATGAATTACCTGCTGTGCCTGAGGGCTATGTTATGGATGAAGAAACTAAAAGAGACTTTCTTGCTTGCAATGATAGAAGTGATCTTAAGAAATTATTAGCTAAGCTTAAACAAAAAAACTCTGAATGCTAGAATGAAAAATGATCCTGCTTATGCTACTTCACCTATCTTTGTTACTCATAAGGATTATGAATTCCCTATTGATCCTGATATAATTACTTTGGTTGAATCTGATCCTTTTTATGGCTATGAATCTGAAACTGTTGTGGCACATCTTATTAAATTAAATGATATAGCTACCCTGTTCACTAATTATGAGAGAACTCACTAGTTTTATATACTTAAAATATTTCCGTTCTCATTAAAGGGTGATGCTAAGATATGGTTTAATTCTCTTGATCCTGGTTGTGTGCGTAGTCCCCAGGATACAATTTATTACTTCTCTGCTAAATATTTCCCTGCTCATAAGAAACAAGCTGCCTCAAGGCATATATATAATTTTGTGCGAATTGAAGAAGAGAGTCTCCCACAAGCTTGGGGGAGGCTTCTCCAATTACTTAATGCTTTGCCTGATCATCCTCTTAAGAAAAATGAAATACTTGATATCTTTTATAATGGACTAACCGATGCTTCCAGAGATTACCTGGATAGTTGTGCTGGTTCTGTTTTCAGGAAATGAACACCGGATGAAGATGAAATTTTATTGAATAATATGTTGACAAATGAAAATAATTGGACACTTCCTGAGCCAACTCCTGAGCCTATTCCTAAACCAACTCCGAAGAAAAGGGGTGTTCTATTTCTCAGTCCTGAAGATATGCAAGAGGCAAAGAAATTCATGAAAGAAAAGGGTGTTAAAGCTGAAGATGTTAAGAATTTACCTCATATTGAAGAAATACATGGTCTTAATTTACCGCATGTTGAAGAAATATATGGTTTTAATCCATCACCTATTGAAGAAACACATGGTATTGATAACCCGACACATGTAGTAAAGGTAAATTCTCTCTATAGATATGATAAAGCTGAAATCCCATTTACCAAGTTTGCTAGCCCATGCTTAGATGAGTTTGATAAATTTATGGTTAAGCAATAAGACTTCAATGCTTATTTTGGTAGAGAATTAAAACGCAGTGCTGTATGCTTGAACACTTGGGTGATAATATGGCTAATGTCAAAGGTGAACTTAAACTTATTAGTAAACATGCTTCTATGGTTACCACTCAAGTAGAACAAGTACTTAAAGCTCAAAATGATTTGCTCAATGAATTGAATAGTAAGTATAAGGAGTATGCTGTTAGAGTGGCTACTAGAGCTGGTAAAATGACTCAGGAACCTTTGTATCCTGAAGGCCACCCTAAGAGAATTGAGCAGGATTCTCAGAGAAATAATATAGATGCACCAAGTCCTTCTAAAAGGAAGAAAAAGAAAAATGATAGGACTTTGCATGCTTCTAGTGAACCTATTGCTGAAACACTCGAGAATCCAAATGATATTTCTATTTCTGATGCTGAAACACAATCTGGTAATGAACCTGAAACTAGTGATAATGTTAATGATAATGTTCATGATGATGCTCAACCTAGTAATGATAATGATATAGAAATTGAACCTGTTGTTGATCTTTATAACCCACAATCAAAGAATCAATGTTGTGATAAGAAAGACTTTGTTGCTAGGAAACACGGTAAGGAAAGAGAGCCTTGGGTTCAAAAACCCATGCCTTTTCCTCCCAAACCATCCAAGAAAAAGGATGATGAGGATTTTGAGCACTTTGCTGAAATGATTAGACCTATCTTTTTGCGTATGCGTTTGACTGATATGCTCAAAATGATTCCTTATGCTAAGTACATGAAAGAAATTTTTACTAATAAAAGAAAGATACCGGAAGCTGAAATTTCCACCATGCTTGCTAATTATACTTTTAAAGGTGGAATACCTAAGAAACTAGGAGATCCCAGAGTACCAACTATACCATGCTCCATTAAAAGAAACTATGTTAAAACTGCTTTATGTGATCTTGGAGCTGGTGTTAGTGTTATGCCTCTCTCTTTATATCATAGACTTGATTTGAATAAGTTGACACCTACTGAAATATCATTGCAAATGGCTGATAAATCAACTACTATACCTGTCGGTATTTGTGAGGATGTGCCTGTTGTGGTTGCAAACGTTACTATTTGAACGGACTTTGTTATTCTTATTATTGGAAGACCCTTTTTGAATACTGCAGGGGCTGTTATTGATTGCACCAAAGGCAATGTCACTTTTCATGTTAATGGTATTGAGCATACCGTACACTTTCCGAGGAAACAACCTCAAGTCCACAATATCAATTCTATTGGAAAAATTCCATCGATTGTTTTTGGAGGTTTTGAATTTCCTCTTCCTACTGTCAAGACAAAATATGATATTCTTATTGTTGGGGATGTGCATATCCCCGTTGAGGTAACCTAGTGGTATTCCAAAATTCTCCAGTTCCATGTTATTCGGAATGAGTTTGTTAACAAGACTTGATCAACCTTGTTAATGGATTCCTTTTGATGATCATGAGATGGATGAATTTAGAAAACACAACTCTCTGTACCCTCTTTCTACTTTCTGTTATTTATATTAAATAAAATAAAAATAGTATTTTCTGTCTGTTATCTGAAATATCCATGCAATATAAAAATACCCCGAAAATAAAAGTTCTCCAAATGCCCTGAAATTTAAATATGATTTTTTCTGGAATATTTGAGAAAATTTGGCATTGAGAACACAGCTGGGGGGCATCCACCTGGCCATGAGGGTGGAGGGCACGCCCTACCCCCCTGGGCGTGCCTCCCTACCTCGTGGGCCCATGGTGGCTCTCCTCCACTTATTTCTGCACCCACACACTCCTTTTTCCTCCCACAAACACCATTATCCAACTCAAGCACGAGTTCTAGCTCATTTTGCTACGATTTTCGATCTCCTTGCTCAAAGCACCTCTCACAAAACTACTTTGGGGGATTGTTCCTTGGTATGTGACTCCTCCATTGGTCCAATTAGTTTTTGTTCCAGTGCATTATCCATTGCAAATTTGTGCTGCCTAGGTGACCATGTTCTTGAGCTTGCATGTTAAATTTATGTGGTTCCAAGTAGTTTTGATGCATGATATAGGCTCTAGGCACTTGTAGGAGTAGTTGCTATCAATTTTGTTGAGTTTGGTTCACTTTTATTTTGAAGTTACTAAAAATTTCAGAATTTTTCAGAAAATAATGAAGAGATTTTTGAGGGGTTCATTGAGCCGAAGCTCGAAGGAAAAGCAAAATGAAGAAGCAAAGAAGCCCGAATATAATCTGCCTCGCATCGCAGAGGTTCGGCCGTGTGAATGGCCTTGTGATGATTTCTTGAGAGCAACCGGGATTTATGATGATTTCTATGAATTGGCTGAGAATGCAGGCCGCACCGCCTTCCTCCACGACCAGCGCGAACAATATCTCTTACTCACCAATATCTTTGTGCAAAACTTTCATTTCCATGCTAGGGGCTCACCACCTACGGTGGAGTTTTATTTATATGATGAGCATAAGGAGATGTCACTTCGTGATTTTTGTCGGGTTTGTTTGATCCCTTTCGAGGGCATCATAGAGGAACCACATCGCGGCGATGTGGATGGGTTTATTGATACCATCACTGTAGGGGAAACGAGGAAGGTTTCCGATGCATGAACTACTAGCATACACTTTCCTGTTCTACGTTACTTTGCTATATTTGCTAGTAGATGCTTAATTGGTCGCGGAAACTGTGGAAACCTGAGTGCCCCTGATATTTTTATTTTGTGCCGCGCCTTATTTCGTGATGATACATTCAGCATGGGTGCTATTATTGCAAAGCGGTTAAATCTTAACCGTACTAAGGGCCCCGTCTTTGGAGGCATCTTCGCCTCACGCCTAGCTGCACATTTTAACATACCTATTAGGCATTATGAGAAGGAAGAAAAATTGCTGCCTCCTGTTTATTTAGATTATAAGAGTATGGTAGCACACGATTTTATTGTTAAGAATAGGGGAAATGAGCTCAAATACAAATTGTTCTTTGATAAACATCATCCTGAGACTATTACCCTGCCTGCTCCTTCCTTGTTTGATTTATCTGCAGGCAAGTACCTTGTTCCGTTGGAGGCTATTCACGCCTACCGGAACCCTACACCAGCCACAAAGCCAGAGTCGGAACCACAAGTTGATCCTCCACGATAGTCTAATTACTAGTGGGATCCGGAGATGATTGCCAACCGGTGGCAATCAGAGTCTTCTTCTTCTTCGCAGTATGACCCCAACTACAACTTTGGATATCCGCTAGGCCATCCGGGGCATTAGACCAACTTAGGCCAAAAGCCTAATCTTGGGGGAGTACGTATTTCTCACCGACATTACATTCATGTTCACACACTCATTGGTAGATGTCGGTGCTCACACTTTTTCATTGTAATATCCATGCTAGTTTATTTCCTTTTTATGCTTTCTTCTTGTGTGTTTAATAAACCTTAGGAAAAACCAAAAAAAATTAGTTGTAGCTTTTAATTAGTTTACTTTCCATGCTTGTAGTAGTAATTAAAAAGAAAACCCAAAAAGATTTCCTGTTCTTCTTTTTGGTTGTTGGGAGCTTTCCCGTGTAAATAGTTCTATTTCTTTTGTTTTCTTTGGGGGTCGATAGGAGAAGACCACGATTTAATTGTTGAAGTAGCTCTTATATGCATTATTGTTGATCTGACAAAAGAGCCCATATTGCCTTGTCTTCTCCTGTTTATTGAATGCTTGCAGATTCCAGCTTAGTCCAATGCATGCGCACTATTATTATTATTCACACTATTCAGCCGTGCAAGTGAAATGCAATTATGATGACATATGATGGACTGATTGAGATGGGAGAAGCTGGTATGAACTCGACCTCTCTTGTTTTTGTAAATATGATTAGTTCATCGTTCCTGATTCAGCCTATTATGAATAAACATGTTTGCAATGACAATTAGAGATCATAGTTTCTTATGCCATGCTTAATTATCTAGGAGCTTATAATGCTTTACCTTGCGTGCCAACATGCTATTAAAATGGTTGTGATGTGGTATGATAGGGTGGTATCCTCTTTTGAATGATTCGAGTGGCTTGAGTTGGCACATGTTCACGCATGTAGTTGAAACAAAATCAACATAGCCTCTACGATATTTATGTTCATGGTGCATTATATCCTACTCATGCTTGCATTCGGTGTTGATTAATTTTAATGCATGTTCATGACTGTTGTCGCTCTCTAGCTGGTCGCTTCCTAGTCTTTTTTCTAGCCTTCACCTGTACTAAGCGGGAATACTGCTTCTGCATCCAATTTCATAAACCCCAAAGTTATACCATATGAGTCCACCATACCTACCTATATACGGTATCTACCTGCCGTTCCAAGTAAATTTGTATGTGCCAAACTCTAAACCTTAAAATAAATATCTTGTTTTGTATGCTCGAATCGCTCATGTATCAACTAGGGCTGTCCGTATCTTCCATGTTAGGCAGGTTATTCTCAAGAGGAGTGGACTCCGCTCGTCACTCACGAGAAAGTGGCTGGTCACCGGGATGCCTAGTCCCATGCTTTATGCAAATCAAATCAAAATTGCAAACAAAACTCCCCCTGGGACTCTTGTTAGTTGGAGGCACTCGTTGTTTCGAGCAAGCCATTGATTGATGCTTGTTGGTGGAGGGGGGGTATAAACTTTACCATTTTGTTTGGGAACCGCCTATAATGTGTGTAGCATGGAAGATATCGCCATCTCTTGGTTGTTATGTTGACAATGAAAGTATAGCGCTCAAAATATTATTCATCTCTATTTCAAAACTGAGATTTGGCACCTATACAAATCCCTGCTTCCCTCTGTGAAGGGCCTATCTATTTACTTTGATGTTGAGTCATCATCCTCTTATTAGAGAGCACCAGTTCGAGAGCACCGCTGTTATTTGCATCCATTACTGTTAGTTTACATTGAGTATGACTTGACTGGATCTCTTTTACCATGAATTACAATTTCTAGTCAGTCCTTGATCTTTAAAGGTGCTCTGAATTTATGTTTTGCGGTCTTAGAAAGGGCTAGCGAGATACCATCTTGTTATATCATATTATGATTGTTTTGAGAAAGTGTTGTCATCCGAGATTTATTATTATTGCTCGCTAGTTGATTATGCCATTGATATGAGTAAACATGAGACCTAAGCGTTATTATGAGTATGGTTAGTTTATAATCTTTGCTGAAAACTTGAATGCTGGCTTGACATATTTACAACAACAAGAGCAAACAGAGTTTGTAAAAGTTTTTCTTTATCACTTTCAGTTTGTCAACTGAATTGCTTGAGGACAAGCAAAGGTTTAAGTTTGGGGGAGTTGATACGTCTTCGTTGTATCTACTTTTCCAAACACTTTTGCCCTTGTTTTGGACTCTAACTTGCATGATTTGAATGGAACTAACCCAGACTGACGTTGTTTTCAGCAGAATTGCCATGGTGTTATTTATGTGCAGAAACAAAAGTTCTCGGAATGACCTGAAACTCCACAGAGCGTATTTTTGGAAATAATAAAAAATACTGGCAAAAGATCAAGGTCGGGGGCCCACACCCTAACCACGAGGGTGGGGGCGCGTCCCCCCTACCTCGTGGGCCCCCTGGAGCTCCTCCGACCTCAACCCCAACTCTATATATTTGTGTTCGGAGAGAAAAAAATCAAGGAGAAAGATTCATCACGTTTTACGATATGGAGCCGCCGCCAAGCCCTAAACTCTCTTGGGAGGGCTGATCTGGAGTCCGTTCGGGGCTCCGGAGAGGGGAATCCGTCGCCATCGTCATCATCAGCCATCCTCCATCACCAATTTCATGATGCTCATCGCTGTGCGTGAGTAATTCCATTGTAGGCTTGCTGGACGGTGATCGGTTGGATGAGATTTATCATGTAATCGAGTTAGTTTTGTTAGGGTTTGATCCCTAGTATCCACTATGTTTTGAGATTGATGTTCCTATGACTTTTCTATGCTTAATGCTTGTCACTAGGGCCCGAGTGCCATGATTTTAGATATGAACCTATTATGTTTTCATGAATATATGTGAGTTCTTGATCCTATATTGCAAGTCTATAGTCACCTACTATGTGTTATGATCCGGCAACCCCGAAGTGACAATAATCGGGACCACTTCCGGTGATGATCTTAGTTTGAGGAGTTCATGTATTCACTATGTGTTAATGCTTTGGTCCGGTACTCTATTAAAAGGAGGCCTTAATATCCCTTAGTTTCCGCTAGGACCCCGCTGCCACGGGAGGGTAGGACAAAAGATGTCATGCAAGTTCTTTTCCATAAGCACATATGACTATATTCGGAATACATGCCTACAATACATTGATGAATTGGAGCTAGTTCTGTGTCACCCTAGGTTATGACTGTTACATGATGAACTGCATCTGGCATAATTCTCTATCACCGATCCATTGCCTACGAGCTTTCCATATATTGTTCTTCTCTTATTTACTTTTCCGTTGCTATTGCTATCATCACTACAAAATACCAAAAACATTACTTTTGCTACCGTTACCACTACTATCATATTACTTTGCTACTAAGCACTTTGCTACAGATATTATGTTTCCAGGTGCGGTTGAATTGACAACTCAGCTGCTAACACTTGAGAATATTCTTTGGCTCCCCTTGCGCCGAATCAATAAATTTGGGTTGAATACTCTACCCTCGAAAACTATTGCGATCCCCTATACTTGTGGGTTATGAGACCTACGCGCCTACACTGATGCTGATTGGACTGGCTGCCCCGACACCCGCCGCTCCACGTCCGGCTTCTGCATCTACCTCGGCGACACCATCGTTTCTTGGTCCTCCAAGCGGCAAGCCACAGTGTCTTGCTCGAGTGCTGAAGCAGAATATCGTGGCGTCGCAAACGCTGTCACTGAATGCATTTGGCTGCGCCAGCTTCTCGGTGAGCTCCTCCCGACGGGCGAGTTCCGAACATCCATTTTTTGTGGGAACACGTGATGCTGGGCGAGTTCCGAGTGCTCCACATTCCCACCAAGCAACAGCTTGCCGATGTCATGACCAAGGGCCTGCCCACGGAAGTTTTTTCCTCCAATTCAGGGCCAGTCTTTGTGTCGCTCCAGCCGACGTCATGACAGTGAGGGTGGGGGGGTGTTAGAGGATACGTAGTATGTATTAGTATAGCCCGTATACGCGCATTGTATCCTGGTCAGCCCATGTACGTGAGTAGTGGGCACGCAGCCTGCCCATGATCCTGCCTGGTAGTGGCACATGATCACCTCTGTAACCTGCATATAGTCACAGCCGCAGAGCTAATCAAAGTGTGTTGAATTCCATATTCCTCCCTCCTTCATCATGGTGACCCTAGGAAGAAACAATACTAAGCGCGTGAACCTAGGCAAGGAAGGAAGCCCACCAATACATGAAGAGCTTTAGTTGCTAAATCATTAAATGAAGCAAACTTAGCAACCATAAGCTAAGCACCTATGCATTGGGGAGTACACTTGCTAAGCTATTTAATGTGCTTAGTGATACGTGCATTTTGCATCATGCTTTTATATCGACATTTATTGCATTATGGGCTGTTATTACACATTATGTCACAATACTTATGCCTATTCTCACTTATTTTACAAGGTTTACATAAAGAGGGGGAATGCCGGCAGCTGGAAAAGAGCAAATATTAGAGACCTATTCTGCACATCTCCCAATGCCCTGAAACTCCACGGAATTATTTTCAGAATATATAAAAAATATGGGCGAAAGAAGTACCAGAGGGGGCCACCCACCGTCCACGAGGGTAGGGGGCGCGCCCTACCCCCTGGGAGCGCCCCCTGCCTCGTGGGCCCCTTGGTGGCCCTCCGATGCCCATCTTTGGTTATATGGAGTCTTTCGTTGAGGAAAAAAATCATAAGCAAGCTCACGGGATGAAACTCCACCGCCACGAGGCGGAACCTTGGCGGAACCAATCTAGGGCTCCGGCGGAGCTGTTCTGCCGGGGAAACTTCCCTCCGGGAGGGGGAAATCATCACCACCAATCTTCTCATCAGGAGGGGGTCAATCTCCATCAACATCTTCACCAGCACCATCTCATATCAAACCCTAGTTCATCTCTTGTATCCAATCTTTGTATCCAAACCTCAGATTGGTACCTGTGGGTTGCTAGTAGTGTTGATTACTCCTTGTAGTTGATGCTAGTTGGTTTACTTGGTGGAAGATCATATGTTCAGATCCATTGTGCATATTAATACCCCTCTGATTATGAATATGAATATGCTTTGTGAGTAGTTACGTTTGTTCCTGAGGACATGGGAGAAGTCTTGCTATAAGTAGTCATGTGAATTTGGTATTCGTTCGATATTTTGATGAGATGTATGTTGTCATCCCTCTAGTGGTGTCATGTGAACGTGGACTACATGAAACTTCATCATTGTTTGGGCCTAGAGGGAGGCATTGGGAAGTAATAAGTAGATGATGGGTTGCTAGAGTGACAGAAGCTTAAACCCTAGTTTATGCGTTGCTTCATAAGGGGCTGATTTGGATCCATATGTTTCATGCTATGGTTAGGTTAACCTTAATACTTCTGTTGTAGTTGCGGATGCTTGCAATAGGGGTTAATAATAAGTGTGATGCTTGTCCAAGTAAGGACAGTACCCAAGCACCGGTCCACCCATGTATCAAATTATCAAAGTACCGAACGCGAATCATATGAACGTGATGAAAACTAGCTTGACGATAATTCCCATGTGTCCTCGGGAGCGCTTTCCTTTATATAAGAGTTTGTCCAGGCTTATCCTTTGCTACAAAAAGTATTGGTCCATCTTGCTGCGCCTTATTTACTTACATTAGTTGTTACCCGTTACAAATTACCTTATCACAAAACTATCTGTTACCGATAATTTCAGTGCTTGCAGAGAATACCTTGGTGAAAACCTCTTATCATTTCCTTCTGCTCCTCGTTGGGTTAGACACTCTTACTTATCGAAAATGATAAGATAGATCCCCTACACTTGTGGGTCATCAAGACTCTTTTATGGCGCCATTGTCGGGGAGTGAAGCGCCTTTGGTAGGTGGAATTTGGTAAGGAAAAATTTATAGTGTGCTGAAATTTACTGTCACTTGTTACTATGGAACATAATCCTTTGAGGGGCTTGTTCGGGGTATCTTCACCCCGACCAGTAGAGCAAAGAGTTTCTCCTCAACCTACTGAACCTACTGAAAATGTTTACTTTGAAATTCCTTCAGGTATGATAGAGAAACTGCTAGCTAATCCTTTTATAGGAGATGGAACATTACATCCTGATTTGCACCTAATCTATGTGGATGAAGTTTGTGGATTATTTAAGCTTGCAGGTATGCCCGAGGATGTTATCAATAAGAAGGTCTTCCCTTTATCTTTGATGGGAGATGCATTGACATGGCTTAGGCTATGTGATGATATTAGATCATGGATCTACCAACGATTGAAATTGGAATTTCATCAGAAGTTTTATCCTATGCATCTGGTTCATCGTGATCGTAATTATATATATAATTTTTGGCCTCGCGAAGGAGAAATCATCACTCAAGCTTGGGGGAGGCTGAAGTCAATGTTATATTCATGCCCCAATCATGAGCTCTCAAAAGAAATGATTATTCAAAATTTTTATGCTCGGCTTTCTCTCAGTAATCGCTCCATGCTCGATATTTCTTGTACTGGATCTTTTATAATGAAGACTATGGAATTCAAATGGGATTTATTGGAAAGAATTAAACGCAACTCCGAAGATTGGGACCTCGACGAAGGTAAGGAGTCAGGTATAACACCTAAGTTTGATTGTGTTAAATCTTTTATGGATACTGATGCTTTTCGTGAATTTAGCACTAAATATGGACTTGACTCTGAGATAGTAGCTTCTTTCTGTGAATCCTTCGCTACTCAAGTTGATCTCCCTAAGGAGAAGTGGTTTAAATATAATCCTCCCATTGAAGTAAAAGTAGTTGCACCTATTAAAGTTGAAGAAAAGACTATCACTTATAATGATCCTGTTGTTCCTACTGCTTATATTGAGAAACCACCTTTCCCTGTTAGAATAAAGGATCATGCTAAAGCTTCAACTGTGGTTAACAAAAGTATTATTAATACACCTAAACCCCCTAAGCAAATTAAAGTTGAACCTAGTGTTGCTATGGTTAAAGATCTCTTGGCCGATAATATTGATGGACATGTTATTTACTTCTGTAATGAATCTGCCAGAATTGCTAGACCTGATACTAGAAATAAACATAGACCTGTTGTAGGCATGCCTGTTATTTCTGTTAAAATAGGAGATTATTGCTATCATGGCTTATGTGATATGGGTGCTAGTGCAAGTGCAATACCTCATTACTTATACAAAGAAATTATGCATGATATTAAACCTGCTAAGATAGAAGAGATTGATGTTACTATTAAACTTGCCAATAGAGATACTATTTCACCGGTTGAGATTGTTAGAGATGTTGAAGTCTTGTGTGGGAAAGTTAAATACCCTGCTGATTTTCTTGTTCTTGGTTCCCCACAAGATGACTTTTGTCCCATTATATTTGGTAGACCCTTCTTGAATACTGTTAATGCTAAGATAGACTGCAATAAGGATATTGTTTCTGTTGGTTTAGGGGATATGTCTCATGAGTTTAATTTTGCTAAATTTCGTAGACAACCCCATGATAAAGAATTGCCTAGTAAAGATGAAATTATTGGTCTTGCTTCTATTGCCGTGCCTCCTACTGATCCTTTAGAACAATACTTGCTAGATCATGAAAATGATATGTTTATGAATGAAATAAGGGAAATTGATGAAGTATTCTTTAAACAGGGACATATTTTGAAGCACAACTTGCCTGTTGAAATTCTAGGGGATCCTCCTCCACCCAAGGGTGACCCCGTGTTTGAGCTTAAACCTTTACCTGATACTCTTGAATATGCTTATCTTGATGAGAAGGAAATATATCCTGTTATTATTAGTGCTAACCTTTCAGAGAATGAAGAAAAGAAATTATTGAAAACTTTGAAGAAGCACCGTGCTGCTATTGGATATACTCTTGATGACCTTAAGGGCATTAGTCCCACTCTATGTCAGCACAAAATAAAATTGGAGAAAGATGCTAAACCAGTTGTTGATCACCAACGAAGGTTAAATCCTAAGATCAAAGAAGTGGTAAGAAAATAAATACTAAAGCTTCTAGAGGCATGTATAATTTATCCCATTGCTGATAGTCAGTGGGTAAGTCCTGTCCATTGTGTCCCTAAGAAGGGAAGTATTACTGTTGTTCCTAATGATAAAGATGAATTGATCCCTGATACGGCTCCAACGTATCTATAATTTTTGATTGCTCCATGCTATTATATTATCTGTTTTGGATGTTAATGGGCTTTATTTTACACTTTTATATCATTTTGGGACTAACCTATTAACCGGAGGCCCAGTCCAAATTGTTGTTTTTTTACCTATTTCAGTGTTTCACAGAAAAGGAATATCAAACAAAGTCCAAACGGAATGAAACCTTCGGGAACGTGATATTCTCAACAAATGTGATCCAGGAGACTTGGAGTGGGCGTCAAGAAACAATCAAGGAGGCCACGAGGCAGGGGGCGTGCCTACCCCCCTGGGCGCGCCCTCCACCCTCATGGGCCCCTCGTTGCTCCAGCGACCTACTTGTTCCTCCTATATATATCCACATACCCCCCAAACATCCAGGAGCACCACGAAAACCTAACTCCACCGCCGCAACCTTCTGTACCTGAGAGATCCCATCTTTGGGCCTTTTCCGGAGCTCTGCCGGAGGGGGCATTGATCACGGAGGGCCTCTACATCAACTCCATGGCCTCTCCGGTGATGTGTGAGTAGTTTACTTCAGACCTACGGGTCCGTAGTTATTAGCTAGATGGCTTCTTCTCTCTCTTTAGATCTCAATACAAAGTTCTCCTCGATCTTCTTGGAGATCTATTCAATGTAATCTTCTTTTGCAGTGTGTTTGTCGAGATCCGATGAATTGTGGGTTTATGATCAAGTTTATCTATGAACAATATTTGAATCTCCTCTGAATTCTTTTATGTATGGTTGGTTTATCTTTGCAAGTCTCTTCTAATTATCAGTTTGGTTTAGCCTACTAGATTGATCTTTCTTGTAATGGGAGAAGTGCTTAGCTTTGGGTTCAATCTTGTGGTGTCCTTTCCCAGTGATAGCAGGGGCAGCAAGGCACGTATTGTATTATTGCCATCGAGGATAAAAAGATGAGGTTTATATCATATTGCATGAGTTTATCCCTCTACATCATGTCATCTTACTTAAAACATTACTATGATCTTATGAACTTAATACTCTAGATGCATGCTGGATAGCGGTCGATGTGTGGAGTAATAGTAGTAGATGCAGAATCATTTCGGTCTACTTGTCGTGGACGTGATGCCTATATACATGATCATGCCTAGATATTATCATAACTATGCTCAATTCTATCAATTGCTCGACAGTAATTCGTTTACCCACCGTAATACTTATGCTCTTGAGAGAAGCCACTAGTGAAACCTATGGCCCCGGGTCTATCTTCCATCATATTAATCTTCCAACACTTAGGTATTTCCATTTCCGTTTATTTTATTTTGCATCTTTATTTCTCTTTACCATAAAATACCAAAAGTATTATCTTATCATATCTATCATATCTCACTCTCGTAAGTGACCGTGAAGGGATTGCCAAACCCTTTATCGCGATGGTTGCGAGGTTCTTATTTGTTTGTGTAGGTGCATGTGACTCGAGTGTGATCTCCTACTGGATTGATACCTTGGTTCTCAAAAACTGAGGGAAATACTTACGCTACTTTACTGCATCACCCTTTCCTCTTCACAGGAAAACCAAGGTAGTGCTCAAGAGGTAGCAAGAAGGATTTCTGGCGCCGTTGCCGGGGAGATTCGCGCCAAGTCAAGTCAAGATTTGACTCCTGACAACGAGCCATTTCTGGCACCGTTGCCGAGGAGTCTACGCACAAGTCAAGACATACCAAGTACCCATCACAAATTCTTATCCCTCGCATTACATTATTTGCCATTTGCCTCTCATTTTCCTCTCCCCCACTTCACCCTTGCCGTTTTATCCGCCCTCTCTTTTTCCGTTCGCCTCTTTTTCGCTTGTTCCTTGTTTGCTTGTGTGTTGGATTGTTTGCTTGTCACGATGGCTCAAGACAATACTAAATTGTGTTACTTGACCAATACCAACAACAATGATTTTCTTAGCACTCCGATTGCTCCTCTTACCGATGCTGAATCTTGTGAAATTAATGCTTCTTTGTTGAATCTTGTCATGAAAAATCAATTTGCCGGCCTTCCTAGTGAAGATGCCGCTACCCATCTAAATAGCTTTGTTCATTTGTGTGATATGCAAAAGAAGAAAGATGTGGATAATGACATTGTTAAACTGAAGCTATTTCCTTTTTCCCTTAGAGATTGTGCTAAAGCTTGGTTTTCGTCTTTGCCTAAAAATAGTATTTATTCTTGGAATAAGTGCAAAGATGCTTTTATCTCTAAGTATTTTCCTCCTGCTAAAATCATCTCTCTTAGAAATGATATTGTGAATTTTAAGCAACTTGATCACGAACATGTTGCACAAGCTTGGGAGAGGATGAAATTAATGATACGTAATTGCCCTACATATGGTTTGAATTTATGGATGATTATACATAATTTTTATGTCGGATTGAATTTTGCTTCTAGAAAACTTTTAGATTCGTCCACGGGAGGCACTTTTATGGAAATCACTTTAGGAGAAGCTACTAAACTCCTAGATAATATTATGGTTAATTATTCTCAATGGCACACTGAAAAATCTACTAGTAAAAAAGTGCATGAGATAGAAGAAATTAATGTTTTGAGTGGAAAGATGGATGAACTGATGAAATTGTTTGCTAATAAGAGTGCTCCTACTGATCCTAATATATGCCTTTGTCTACTTTGATTGAGAATAATAATGAATCTATGGATGTGAATTTTGTTGGTAGGAGCAATTTTGGTAACAACGCGTATAGAGGTAACTTCAATCCTAGGCCGTTCCCTAGTAATTCCTCTAATAATTATGGTAATTCCTACAATAATTCTTATGGAAATTTTAATAAGATGCCCTCTTAATTTGAGACTAGTGTTAAGGAGTTTATGAATTCGCAAAATAATTTCAATGCTTTGCTTGAAGAAAAATTGCTTAAGGTTGATGAATTGGCTAGGAACGTTGATAGAATTTCTCTTGATGTTGATTATTTGAAACTTAGATCTATTCCACCTAAGCATGATATCAATGAGTCTCTCAAAGCCATGAGAATTTCCATTTATGAGTGCAAAGAAATTACCGCTAGGATGCGTGCCAAGAAAGATTGCTTTGTGAAAGTGTGTTCTTCTAGTTTCTATGAAAATAAAGATGAAGATCTAAAAGTTATTGATGTGTCTCCTATTAAATCTTTGTTTTGCAATATGAATCTTAATAATGATGGGACTGAAGATGATCCACCTTTACCTAGAAGGCGTTCCAAAAATTCGGAGTTTTTAGATCTTGATGCAAAAATTGGTAAAAGTGGGATTGAAGAGGTCAAAACTTTGGATATCAATGAACCCACTATTTTGGATTTCAAGGAATTTAATTATGATAATCGCTCTTTGATAGATTGTATTTCCTTGTTGCAATCTGTGCTAAATTCTCCTCATGCTTATAGTCAAAATAAATCTTTTACTAAACATATCTGAGGGAGTCCTGGATTAGGGGGTCTCCGGACAGCCGGACTATATCCTTTGGCCGGATTGTTGGACTATAAAGATACATGATTGAAGACTTCGTCCCGTGTCCGAATGGGACTCTCCTTGGCGTGGAAGGCAAGCTTGGCAATACGGATATGTAGATCTCCTCCCTTGTAACCGACTCTGTGTAACCCTAGCCCCCTCCGTGTCTATATAAACTAGAGGGTTTAGTCCGTAGGACAACAACAATCATACCATAGGCTAGCTTCTAGGGTTTAGCCTCTACGATCTCGTGGTAGATTAACTCTTGTAATACTCATATCATCAAGATCAATCAAGCATGAAGTAGGGTATTACCTCCATTGAGAGGGCCCGAACTTGGGTAAACATGGTGTCCCCCGCCTCCTGTTACCATCCGCCTTAGACGCACAGTTCAGGACCCCCTACCCGAGATCCGTCGGTTTTGACACCGACATTGGTGCTTTAATTGAGAGTTCCACTGTGCCGTCACCATAAGGCTTAATGGCTCCTTCGATCATCGGTAACGATGCAATCCAGGGTGAGGTTTTTCTCCCTGGACAGATCTTTGTATTCGGTGGCTTCGCACTGCGGGCCAACTCGCTTGGCCATCTGGAGCAGATCGAGAGCTACGCCCCTGGACACCATTTCAGGTTCGGAAACTTAAGCTACACTGCCAACATCCGTGGAGACTTGATCTTCGACGGATTCGAGACCATGTCAGGTGCGCCACACAATCACGACGTAACTCTACCATCGGACAATGTTCGGGAGATCACACCTGTAACTACTCTGGCCCTCAATCCGGAGCAAATTGCGCAATCCGAGGACGGGGGGATAGACCCCGCCATGGAAGCCGCAATCTCAGTGGCGATGGAACCGGATACTGACTTCACCCCTTACGAGAGCCGTGTTGCCGAACCACTGGATTCGTCTCTGGCCACGGACTCCGAGCCGCCTGCGTCCGTGCCTATCGAATCCGATTGGGCGCCGATCATGGAGTTCACCTCCGCGGATATCTTTCAGCATTCACCTTTCGGCGACGTGCTAAATTCATTAAGGTCTCTCTCCTTATCAGGAGATCCTTGGCCGAACTATGTCCGGCTAGAATGGGATGCGGACGGTGAAGAAATTCGCTGCCCACCCACCACCCACTTAGTAGCCTCTGTCGATGATTTAACCGACATGCTTGATTTCGACTCCGAAGACATCGACGACATGGACGATGATGCAGGAGAGGAACAGGAACCAGTGCCCACAGGGCGCTGGACAGCCACTTCACCACATGACATATACATGGTGGATACACCTAAAGAAAACAACGACGAAGAACGGCAGGATGCAGCGAAGAATAGATCCCTCGATAAGCAAGTAAAGCGTTGGCATAGGTGCTACTCAAAATCCCGCCTCGGCAAAAACAGCGATAACAACGCAAGAGAAAATAACACTCCAGTCGACTCTAGAGGAAATGACGACCACACTGACCCAGCGGCAGAGCACGATGAAACTGCAAACAACGAACATAGTACGAATCCGATGTCCGAACACGGCGACGCCGAGGATAAACCTCATCAACCCCCCTCTGGGGAGGAAAACAGTCCGGACGAAGATGCACACATCATCCCGGAAACGCACTAGGAACAAGAGAACCTCCGTAGAAGGCTTATTGCCACAGCAAGGAGTCTGAAGAAGCAGAAGCAAAGGCTTAAGGCCGCACAAAATACGCTCAACAGCAGGTGGAACAAAGTGCTTGACAACGAAGAAAAGTATGGTGGAAGTTACCACACAAAGAGCTATCCAAAGCGCAAGCTATTACCTGAATTCGATGATGAGGCCTTAGAGCCCACACAGCCGAAAAATAAAACAGCCAACCGGCTAGATCAACCACCTTGTGACCGCGATAGAGCGGCTAACAAGGCCGCACATAAGTCAACACACGATCTACGTGAGGACTTGCGCCAAAAATCCAGTATGACCAGATCCATCTATGGATCTAGGAAGCGCGCTCTGGCACAAAATCAAAACCGAATACTGCAACCGTCCGAATGCCATGATACATCCAAATACAGGGGTGCTGCACACCCCCTATGTTTCACCGATGAGGTGCTGGACCACGAATTTCCAGAAGGATTCAAACTAGTGAACATAGAGGCGTACGACGGGACCACAGACCCTGGGGTCTGGATGGAGGACTTTATCCTCCATATCCATATGGCTCGCGGAGACGATCTCCACGCCATCAAGTACTTGCCCCTCAAGCTTAAAATACCAGCTCGGACCTGGCTGAAAAGCCTCCCCGAAAACTAAATTGGAAGTTGGGAGTAGCTCGAGGATGCTTTTCGGGCTAACTTTCAAGGGACCTATGTCCAACCTCCGGATGCATACGATTTAAGTCATATAATTCAACAGCCTGGAGAGTCAGCCCGAAAGCTTTGGAACAAGTTTCTCACTAAAAAGAACCAAATCATCAACTGCCTGGACACCGAAGCCTTAGCAGCTTTCAAGCACAGCGTCCGAGACGAATGGCTCACTAGACACCTCGGCCAAGAAAAACCGAGAACAATGGCAGCCCTGACAAGCCTCATGACCCTCTTTTGCACGGGCGAAGATAGCTGGTTAGCCCGCAGTAGCACCAGCGAACCAAGCACATCCGAAGTCAGGGATGGCAATGGAAAACCACGACGTAGTAAAAGCAAGCGTCGAAATAAAGAAGACAACCCAGATAATACAGCGGTAAATGCTGGATTCAGGGGCTCTCGACCAGGTCAGCGGAAAAAGCCTTTCAAAGGCAGCAGAGATGGACCATCCAGCCTAAACAAGATTCTAGACAAACTATGTCAGATTCAGGGCACCCCCGATAAACCTGCAAATCACACCCACAGAGAATGCTGGGTCTTCAAGTAGGCCAGTAAGCTAAACGCCGAACACAAAGGGAGGGAGACACCAAGCGAAGATGAGGACGAACCTCTCCAGCAAAGCACTAGAGGACAGAAAAAATTCCCACCATAGGTTAAGACAGTAAACATGATCCACGTGACGAAGAGGAGAGGAAAACATGCACTCCGAGACATACACGCCATAGAGCCCGTCACCCCTAAGTTCAACCCCTGGTTGGCCTACCCGGTCACTTTTGATCGCAAGGATCACCCGACAAGCATCCGACATGAAGAATTGGCTGCCTTGGTGTTAGACCCAATAATAAACGGATACCATCTCACACGAGTCATTATGGACGGCGGCAGTGGTATAATTCTGATATATCAGGACACAGTCCACAAAATGGGGATAGACCCGACAAAAATCAGCCACAGTAATACTACCTTCAAGTGAGTAATACCAGGCCCAGAGGCCCGCTCCACGGGCTCTCTATTACTAGATGGTGTATTAGGTTCACCCGACAACTACCAAAGTGAGAAGTTAGACTTCGACATTGCTCCATTCCGAAGCGGCTATCAAGCACAACTCAGAAGAATAGCTTTCGCTCATTTTAATGCGGTGCCACATTACGCTTCTCTTAAGCTTAAGATGCCTGGTCCACGTGGCACCATCACAGTTAGTGGAAATATTGAGCGTTCTCTACGTGCGGAAGAACGTGCGGCGGCTTTAACAGCTGAGCACTAGACGGCCTCACCAACCAGAATAAATGACAGGTCGTCAAGACCACGGACACAGTTAGACAAGTCCGGCACATCACTAGATATACCTAAGATTGGTTTTATGGTTAAACCCTCATAGACAGTACAAGGGGCTTCCCGCGTGTAATCAGGGCTAGTTCGGCTCAACTTGACTTATCTTGAATTTTAATGGTTTATCGAGAATAACCAATTTTTTGGCACGACAACTTTCACCTAAGTTCTTCTCTTTTACAGATGACAATCATGCTGCACCCGTCTAGGACACGGCACAATGGAGACACAGGCGCAGACGTGCAGCAGGGACCCGCTCAAAGGTTTCTTTTTAGATTAAGACCCTGCGTAAACCTTTTTTACTCTCTTGTTGTTCACATCCTCCGGATACTGAATACAACCGATAAGGATGCTGACGTTATTGGCATTACGCCATGTCAGAATATTGCACGTACCTGGACACTCGGGGTTTATTATTAAGGGCATTGTTCAGCCTGGCATATGTTATAAAGACCGAATACCTTACGGAGTGTTCGGCATCGCGAGTTTGGCCTTATATGCATCAGCTCCGAATCATGTCTTTGGTCAAATGTTGGGTTTGCCCGGCTCCCGTGTTTTACTACCTTACGTTCCGCTCTATCGGCTAAGGCGACACCGAGAGAACTACTGTGATTGTGCCCTCGTTCATCCTGATGAGCACCTCAGTAGAGAAAGCCGAAAACTGACTGTGATGATAAAGCGCGAGACTGGTCAACCACTCGATAACTTAGCGGAATCTTCGGGATTCCTCCGCATTAACGAAGGGCCGTTTCCTGGTCATGTACGTACGTGCACCGTATTTGGACGAGCGCGGAGGTAGCAGGGGATATATAGTAGTCCCACCGTCAAACTCCTATGGCTAAGTGAAAGTGTTAAAGCAACATAGTCCGATTGCCTCGTTCTCTGCGCTACCACCCCCTTAATGGACCAAGACGTTGGATCAAGTGTGAATACGCGTTTTTTGTGAAAACCCCCGCATTATATGCGTGGGGGCTGAAGCCAACGACTGCAAACTTTCAGGTTATATACATATATACATAAACGGCCACATAGGAGGCATCATAATACTTTCAGGCAAAAGTATAAACACAGCCTTTATAATTCAATAAAACATTGTTTTTACAACGGGAATACATGTCACTAGAACATAATATTCTTCGAGCACTGAGCCTCTATGAACGAGCGCCTTCAAGGACTTCTTCAAAGTAGTGCTCGACAGATACTCGGCCTACGGCCAAACTCTGGGTTGCAATAGCGGTGGCCTCCATCTCTGCCCAGTATGTCTTGACACGGGTAAGTGCCATATGCACACCCTCTATGCACGCCGACCTCTTCATAGCGTCGATGTGCGGCACAACACCAAGGAACTATTGCACTAAACTAAAATAACTATTCGGCCTTGGTCCTTTCGGCCACAGATGATCCACAACAGACCTCATGGCAAGCCCGGACAACCTATGGAGCTCGGCCCACTCGGCCATTCGCTCATTCAATAACAGCACTGGAACATGGAACTGTGACCAAAATAGCCTTTCCACTTGACGATCTTTTTGATCCTTGAAGTACTCGGCTGCATCAGTAGCACTGGCTGCCAAATCCACGTATGCGTCTGCAGAACTCCATAGTTGATCAAGAGGGGCATACTTCGGATCTCCGAACTTCGTCCGCAACAAAAAGGGCTTCCCAGCCGCGATATCTCCAGCTTGACGCAGCTCCTCCTTTGCCGCTCTGAATTTAGAGCGGGCTTCCTTGGCTGCTAACATGGCCTTCTCCAGGTCCGTCGCCTTTGCTCGGCTTTATTTTTCAAGAAGCTGGAACGGTCGGCGGCATCTTTCAACTCAATGGCCATCCTGACTATTTTTTCCTTGCTTTGGCAATGCGCAGCCTGTTCGGCCCTTAGCTCTTCAACCGCCTTTAGAGCGGCCGCATCACTATTCCTGGCTTGTTCCTTGGCTCGGGCAAGTTCCGCCCGAAGGGTCTCCACGGCGGAAGCTCCATCTGCAGTCACAACATATTAAAGATACTAGCATCATGATCATCTTACTATGTGTTGATCACCGAAGAAATCACATACCCTATGCCTCGTCGAGCCGCTTGTTGACAAGCACGATGTCGGCATCTGCCGCATCAAGTTGCCGCTTCAGCTCAGCAAACTCACCAGTCCGGCTAGCCACCGGACCTTCAGCCACCTACACATGAAGGCGGTCTGATTATTACCTGGGACTATGATCCTCTGTTTGCCGCCGTTCTCGACTACAACCAGAGTCTCAGGGGCTACTATCTGCATAGGGCACACCTAACGTGTGCGGTACTATAAAAAACATACACTATTTCACATACCTCAAAGCCTTTCAGCAGACTCATAAAAGCTTCATGCAACCCTCTTTCGGCGGATGAAATCCTCTCAATCACTGTACCCATTAGCGTACGATGCGCTTCTGAGATGGCCGCTTGCTCCAGAAGATCCTTCAGTGCGTCCGATCGCACACCGGACGGTTCCGGACTCTTTCTGTTGCTCTCTTTAGGAGCCGAATACTGAGGACTTTGGGTGGCCGAAGGATTACCCTCTGGCCTAGGCGGATCAGGAGAAACCCTCCACGACGACACTTCAGGGTCGCCCGCCTCATGAGGCAGGGTGGCATGGGGAGGTGTTTTGTTCTCCATCATCTCCGGAAGAAGATCCCCCGAAGACGAACTCTGTCGAGAAGGGCTACGATCCGAACTACAAGATATATGCTCCGGTTATTGTCTTCAGAAGTAATGTAGGATATTTTTACTATCAAGTACTTTTTGTTTGCTTACAGCTCGGTACAGGGCTGATCCCCTTGCGGGCACTATGCGGCAAGAGTATCCTCCGAGGCAGGACACTCTGGCAAAGATTTCTTCCCCCGTTTGGAAACCTTTGTTTCTGGGTCTTCAGAGGTGGTCCTCTTCCTTCCTTGGGGAGAGGGAATTTCAGATTCTTCTCCCTGGTTATCCTCCTTTGTGGAGGCGCTAATTCCCCCGGTTTGGATGAATAATGAGTGAGGCCTGCTTTTAGACTCTATATTCCCCCCTTTATCTTCCCCTGAGGGCGCCTGATAAGGCACCGGCTCGAGCATTCTGGCTAGTACTGGATCGGCCGAGCCTTCGGGAAGGGGGGCCGAACACTTGATCATCTTCGCCTTTGCTACCTAGTCCTGGTCAAAGAGCGACTTTTCAGAATGATGTTGTGATAAATAAAAAGACAGCGTGTTCGGCCACGGGATTACTTACTTGGGTATCTGGGCGATTACAGCTCAGACCTGCATCCTCGGTGGTGTCCGTACACTTTATTTGTGGTCTGAAGAACAACTTGTACATCTCTTCGAGCATCATGCCGAGGAAGTGCTGAATAGTTCGCGGTCCTTTCGGGTTGAATTCCCACATACGGAGGGGTCGACGTTTGCAAGGCGTGACTCGACGAACTAGCATGACTTGCATTACCGTGACCAGGCTGACATCTCTCTCAAGGAGATCTCGGATGCGACTCTGCAATATTCGCAGGTCATTTACTGGCCCCCAGTCCAGCCCCTTATTGATCCATGACGTCAGTTGTGGTGGGGGGCCCGAGCAAAAGGCAGGGGTGGCCACCCACTTGGTACCCCAGGGAGATGTGATATAAAACCACTCCCGTTGCCATAAACTGGACACCTCTGGGAAGGAACCCTCTGGCCAGGGAACATCAGCGCTTTTGCTTATTACGGCACCTCCGCACTCTGCGTGTCGCCCCTCGATCATCTTCGGCTTCACATTGAAAGTCTTGAGCCACAGGCCGAAGTGTGGGGTAATGCATAGGAAGGCCTCACACACGACGATGAACGACGAGATGTGAAGGAGGGAATCCGGGGCCAGGTCATGGAAATCCAGCCCATAATAGAACATGAGCCCCCTAACAAAGGGATCTAGAGTGAGGCCTAGCCCTCGGAGGAAGTGAGAGATGAATACAACACTCTCGCCAGGTCGGGAGTGGGAATGACCTGCCCTTGAGCAGGCAGCCTGTGCGAGATTTTGAAGGTCAAATACCTGGCCTCTCTTAGCTTCTTGATGTCTTCCTCTGTGACAGAGGAAGGCATCCACCGACCTTTAAGGTTGGATCCAGACATGGTTGAAGGTCCGAAGCGCCTGACCTGAGCCTTGGGTGTTGGAACTGTGGGCGGGGGAAGGATTCGATTGAGTACGAGAGGAAAAAAAGGATAGGCCTTGGCCTCTTTATAAAGAGGGTGAATATCAAGCATCCTCCTCATGGCCCTTTGGGACTTGCCTAAAATCAAGGAGTCATACCAACGGGCACGATTGGGTTACCCACGTCCGTATTGATGAGAATCCCCTAATAAGGGGACACGATCTCTACTTCGACAAGACGTGTCAAGAAAACCGCCTCGCGATATGTGCAGTGCTGGTTGAGAAAAACGGTTCGAATAATGACCGGGCCATGACATGATGTTATGTTGCTAAACGTGTCAGTAGATTAGATTTGTGGAAATATTATTCTCTCTACGATGGTATGTGGAACTTGTTTTGTAGAGCCGGACACTATCCTTGTGTTCAAAATCTTCTATGAAGTATTCGGAGGAAGAACCCGCCTTGCAATGCCGAAGACAAATCTGCGCGCCGGACTCATCGTCATTGAAGCCTGCTTCAGGGGCTACTAAGGGAGTCCTGGATTAGGGGGTCTCCGGACAGCCGGACTATATCATTTGGCCGGACTGTTGGACTATGAAGATACAAGATTGAAGACTTCGTCCCGTGTCCGGATAGGACTCTCCTTGGCATGGAAGGCAAGCTTGGCAATACGGATATGTAGATCTCCTCCCTTGTAACCGACTCTGTGTAACCCTAGCCCCCTCCGGTGTCTATATAAACTGGAGGGTTTAGTCCGTAGGACAACAACAATCATACCATAGGCTAGCTTCTAGGGTTTAGCCTCTACGATCTCGTGGTAGATCAACTCTTGTAATACTCATATCATCAAGATCAATCAGGCAGGAAGTAGGGTATTACCTCCATCGAGAGGGCCCGAACCTAGGTAAACATCGTGTCCTACGCCTCCTGTTACCATTCACCTTAGACGCACAGTTCGGGACCCCCTACCCGAGATCGCCGGTTTTGACACCGACAATGTCATTGATGCTTTGATGCAATCTTATGAAGAAAAACTTGAGTTGGAAGTTTCTATCCCTAGAAAAATTTATGATGAGTGGGAACCTACAATAAAAATTAAAAGTAAAGATCATGAGTGCTATGCTTTGTGTGATTTGGGTGCTAGTTTTCCATGATTCCAAAAACTTTGTGTGATTTGCTAGGTTTCCATGATTTTGATGATTGTTCTTTAAACTTGCACCTTGCAGATTCCACTATTAAGAAACCTATGGGAAGAATTAATGATGTTCTTATTGTTGCAGATAGGAACTATGTGCCCATAAATTTCATTGTTCTTGATATAGATTGCAATCCTTCATGTCCTATTATTCTTGGTAGACCTTTCCTTAGAATGGTTGGTGCAATTATTGAAATGAAGGAAGTGAATATTACATTCCAATTTCCATTAAGGAAAGGCATGGAACACTTCCATAGAAAGAAAATTAAATTACCATATGAATCTATTATGAGAGCCACTTATGGATTGCATACCAAAGATGGCAATACCTAGATCTATCCTTGCTTTTATGCCTAGCTAGGGGCGTTAAACGATAGCGCTTGTTGGGAGGCAACCCAATTTTATTTTTATTCATTGCTTTTTGCTCCTGTTTAGTAATAAACAATTTATCTAACCTATGTTTTGGTTGTGTTTTTTTGTGTTTAATTAGTGTTTGTGCTAAGTAGAACCGTTGGGAAGACTTGGGGGAAGTCTTTTTGATCTTGCTGTAAAAAACAGAAACTTTAGCGCTCACGAGAATTGCTGCCATTTTTATTTGGAGAGTGCTATTTAGTTATTTTTTGCAGATGATTAATAGATAAATTCCTCACCTCCAGAAAATTATTTTAGAATTTTTAGGGTTCCAGAAGTTGTGTTAGCTACAGATTACTACAGACTGTTCTATTTTTGACAGATTCTGTTTTTTCTTGTGTTATTTGCTTATTTTGATGAATCTATGGCTAGTAAAAGAGTTTATAAACCATAGAGAAGTTGGAATACAGTAGGTTTAACACCAATATAAATCAAGAATGAGTTCATTACAGTACCTTGAAGTGGTGTTTTCTTTTCTTTCGCTAACGGAGCTCATGAGATTTTCTATTTTGAGTTTTGTGTTGTGAAGTTTTCAAGTTTTGGGTAAAGATTTGATGGATTATGGAACAAGGAGTGGCAAGAGCCTAAGCTTGGGATGCCCATGGCACCCCAAGGTGAAATTCAAGGACACCAAAAAGCCTAAGTTTGGGGATTCCCCGGAAGGCATCCCCTCTTTCGTCTTCGTCCATCGGTAACTTTACTTGGAGCTATATTTTTATTCACCACATGATATGTGTTTTGCTTGGAGCATCTTGTATGATTTGAGTCTTTTCTTTTTAGTTTACCACAATCATCCCTGCTGTACACACCTTTTGAGAGAGACTCGCATAATTTGAAATTTATTAGAATACTCTATGTGCTTCACTTATATGAGGTTCCTTGGTCATGCCGGTTTTTATAGGGGATTCATTAAGGACTTCTCTAAAATTTCTCGGCCTCTGACTAATCTTTTACAAAAGATGTCCCTTTTGTCTTTGATGATGATTGTGTAGAAGCATCTGAAATACTTAAGAAAGCTCTAGTTTCTGCATCTACTGTTCAACCTCCTGATTGGAATTTACCATTTGAAATTACGTGTGATGCTTGTGATTATGCTGTAGGGGCTGTTCTAGGACAAAGAGTTGATAAGAATTTAAATGTTATCCAATATGCTAGTAAAACTCTATACAGTGCTCAAAGAAATTATGCTACTACTGAAAAAGAATTTTTAGCAGTTGTATTTGCTTGTGATAAGTTCAGACCTTACATTGTTGATTCTAAACTAACTGTTCACATTGATCATGCTGCTATTAAATATCTTATGGAAAAGAAAGATGCTAAACCTAGACTTATTAGATGGGTTCTCTTACTACAAGAATTTGATTTGCATATTATTGATAGAAAGGGAGCTGAGAACCCCGTTGCAGACAACTTTTCTAGGTTAGAGAATGTTCTTGATGACCCACTACCTATTGATGATAGCTTTCCTGATGAAAAATTAGCTACCATAAATGCCTCTCGTACTTCTCCATGGTATGCTGATTATGCTAATTACATTGTTACACTAGTAGAAAAAGGACCTAATGTGAGACACATTAGTGTCGGTTTGATTTTAGCCTGGTACTAATGGTACCATTAGTGCCGGTTCGAACAGCTATGCATTAATGCCGGTTCGTGTTGAACCTTTAGTACTGGTTCGTGCCACGAACCGGTACTAAAGGGGTGATGGCAGGCTGGCGTCAGGCCGGGGCCCCACGATCACCTTTAGTACCGGTTCGTGTCACAAACCGGTACTAAAGGGCTAACCTTTAGTACCGGTTTGTGCCACGAACCGGTACTAAAGGGGTCTGACCTATAGTACCGGTTTGTGGCACAAACCGGCACTATAGGGCAATTTTCAAACTCTACCCCCCCTGCGTGTGTCGCCATTTCAGTTCTGAAAAAATCAAAAGAAAATGATAAAAACTTCAAAAAATAAAATCCTTCGAGAGGTAGTTATATTACTACATCTACTAGTTAGGAAAATTTGAAAACTTAAATTTGGACATGTTTTGCAAAATGTGTAGGGAAAATGTAAAACGGCTATAACTTTTGCATACGATGTCGGAAAAAAAGTATAATATATAAAAAATTCAGCACGAAAATCTGCATCCTATGGAGACCGCCTATGGCCTGTTTGCAATTTTTTAGAATCCTCAAATTCCAAAAGGAAAAAAAGATATGGTCAAATTTCAGTTTTTTTAAAAATTGGTTAAATCTGGTCAAACTACTTATTCAAGAAGTATTAATGTTACTACATAATTATTCAAGAATATTAGTGTTACTAAATAATTATTTCAATTTTTTAAATTTTGGTCAAATTTGGTCAAACTATGGTCAAACTGTGGTCAAACTATGGTCAAACTTATTCAAGAAATATTAGTGTTACTAAATAATTACTGTTTTTTAGAATAATAGTTTCTCAAACTCAAACGGTGAAATGTGTGACCTAATGCTCAAGCTAAACTGCTGAGGGTTAATAGGATTGACAGCTTACATTTGTCAGGAAAACAACAAGTGCAGACTTGGAATGTAGGGGGAATAGAGCTCCGAAGTTAAGCGTGCTCAGGCTGGGGGAGTGAGAGGATGGGTGACCGGCTGGGAAGTCAGGCGATTTCGAATGAGTGATCCACACTTGAGCAGTTAAGAGAGGTGATTAGAGACTAAATCATCAAATAATTCAGAAAAATTAAAAATCGAAAAAAAAATCAAAAAAAAACTTTAGTACCGGTTGGTAACACCAACCGGTACTAAAGGTCCCCCATACCAGGGCGCGAGCTCACGCCACGTGGTGGCACTTTAGCGCCGGTTCGTGCCAAACCGGTACTAAAGGGGGGGGGGCTTTAGTACCCACCCTTTAGTGTCGGTTATGGAACCGGCACTAAAGGCCCTTACGAACCGGCACTAAAGCTCCATTTTCTACTAGTGTTACTAAATTCATACCACCTAGTTTCACATACCAGAAAAGAAAAAGTTCTTCTATGATTTAAGACATTACTTCTGGGAAGACCCACATCTTTATAAAGAAGGAGTACATGGTGTTATTAGACGTTGTGTACGTGAGCATGAACAGGAACAGATCCTACGCAAGTGTCGCTCCGAGGCTTATGGAGGACACCATGCTGGAGACAGAACTGCACATAATGTATTGCAATCCAGTTTTTATTGGCCTACTCTCTTCAAGGATGCCCGTAAGTTTGTCTTGTCTTGTGATGAATGTCAGAGAATTGGTAATATTAGTAGACGTCAAGAAATGCCTATGAATTATTCACTTGTTATTGAACCATTTGATGTTTGGGGATTTGATTATATGGGACCGTTTCCTTCCTCTAATGGGTATACTCATATTTTAGTTGTTGTTGATTACATTACTAAGTGGGTAGAAGCTATTCCAACTAGTAGTGCTGATCATAACACCTCTATTAAGATGCTTAAAGAAGTTATTTTTCTGAGGTTTGGAGTCCCTAGATACTTAATGATTGATGTGGTTCACATTTCATTCATGGTGCCTTTCGTAGAATGCTTGCTAAGTATGATGTTAATCATAGAATTGCATCTCCATATCATCCATAGTCCGGTGGTCAAGTAGAACTTAGCAATAGAGAGCTTAAATTAATTTTGCAAAAGACTATCAATAGATCTAGAAAGAATTGGTCCAAGAAACTTGATGATGCATTATGGGCTTATAGAACTTCATATAAAAATCCAATGGGTATGTCTTCGTATAAAATGGTTTATGGTAAAGCATGCCACTTACCTCTTGAACTAGAACATAATGCATATTGGGCTATTAAAGAGCTCAACTATGACTTTAAACTTGCCGGTGAGAAGAGCCTTTTTGACATTAGCTCACTTGATGAATGGAGAACCCAGGCTTATGAGAATGCCAAACTGTTTACAGAAAAGGTTAAAAGATGGCATGATAAAAGGATACAAAAACATGAGTTTAATGTAGGTGATTATGTATTGTTATACAACTCTCATTTAAGATTTTTTGCAGGAAAACTCCTCTCTAAATGGGAAGGTCCTTCCGGTATCGAGGAGGTCTACTGTTCCGGTGGCATAAAAATCAACAACTTCGAATGCACAAATCCGAGGGTGGTGAACAGTCAAAGAATCAAAAGATTATATCCCAGGTAACCCTATAAATGTTGAAACTAATGTTATTGAAACCGTAACCCCGGAGGAATACATAAGGGACACTTTCCAGAATGTTTCAGACTCCGAAAAGGAATAGGTATGAGGTACGCTAAGGAAACTGACTCCAAAACAATTCTAATAGCAATTTTCTCCGTTTTGGAATATTTAAGAAAATAGGAAACTAAGAAGTAGTCCGGGAAGGACACGAGGCTTCCACGAGGGTGGACGGCGCGCCCTACCCCCTGGGTGCGCCCCCTGCCTCGTGGGCACCTTGATCGTGTGCTCTCCGGACTCCGTTTTGTTGCACGATACTTCTTTTGGTCGGTAAAAATTCATTATATAATCTCCCGAAGGTTTTGACCACCGTATCACGCAAATATCCTCTGTCCTTGTTTCGAGCTATTTCTGCTGCAGATTTTGAGCAAGATGTCTTCTCAAGAGTCAGTCGGGGAGTGTCGGGTGTCTCATCCGACACATGGGCCAATAGCAAACAGCAATGCTGACCACTTTGGTCCATCAACCGAGGAAGAGATGGAGGCCAATTCGAAAAGAATAGATGCCATGGAGGAGGATGAGGAAGTTACCTCTCGTTTTTGAGTGGGATTCACTATGGGGGAACTACAGAGCTCGGCTATTCCAAACTTGCTCATCCCTTCCAATGTTAGATTTCTTTCTTATGAAAATATGAAAAAGAGTGTTACTTATTCTCCCGCAGCTATGCAACATCCTTCGGTGAAAGGAGATTTAGCCGACACGGGCAAGCTCCGTAAGGAAATAATGGACCTCAAGCAGCAAGTGAATTAGCTCGAGGAAGAGAATCGTATCCTAAGGGCATCATCGCCAAGAATATCACATCACCACCCCCGAAGAAGGAGACATAGACACTTGGGTATGGGCACTCCCGTTGGCAACTGCCAAGCTTGGGGCAGTGCCCCGGTATCGTATCACCATCACTTATAACTTTACCGTTTTTCTTAGTTCGATCCTTTTGGTAACATCTTGATCTAGTAGAATAAAGTTTTAGTATGATCTAGTTGTGAGTTTTGCTTTATGATCCTTCTATGTAATCGAGTCCGTGAGCTATATATAATAAAGATTAGTGTTGAGTCAAGGGCTTGATTATCTTGCTATGATCTTGAGGGAATAGAATAAAAGAGAAAGAAATAAAGAGATCATATGGATCTTATGGAGAGTAATGACTTCACATATAAAGAGTATGATGAATAAAAATTGTTGAGAGTTGACAAACATAGTTTTGGTCATCGTTGCAATTAATAGGAAGTAAGAAGGAAAGAGAGGTTTTCACATATAAATATACTATCTTGGACATCTTTTATGATTATGAGCAATCATTAAAGTATGACATGCTAAAGAGTTGATGTTGGACAAGGAAGACAACGTAATGGGTTATGTTTTCTTACATCTAAGATAAATTATATTGTCATGGATCATCCAACATGTTGAGCTTGCCTTTCCCTCTCATGCTAGCCAAATTCTTTGCACCAAGTAGAGATACTACTTGTGCTTCCAAATATCCTTAAACCTAGTTTTGCCATAAGAGTCCACCATATCTACCTATGGATTGAGTAAGATCCTTCAAGTAAGTTGTCATTGTTGCATGCAATAAAAATTGCTCCCTAAATATGTATGGTTTATTAGTGTGGAGAAAATAAGATTTATACGATCTTGTGATATGGAAGAAATAAAAGCGACAGACTGCATAATAAAGCTCCATATCACAAGTGGCAATATAAAGTGACGTCATTTCGCATTAAGATTTTGTGCATCCAACCATAAAAGCACATGGCAACCTCCGCTTCCCTCTATGAAGGGCCTATTGATACGTCTCCAATGTATCTATAATTTTTGATTGTTCCATGCTATTATATTATCTGTTTTGGATGTTAACGGGCTTTATTTTACACTTTTATATTATTTTTGGGAATAACCTATTAACCAGAGACCGAGCCCAAATTGTTTTTTTGCCTATTTCAGTGTTTCGCAGAAAAGGAATATCAAACGGAGTCCAAACGGAATGAAATCTTCGAGAATGTGATTTTTGGAACAAACGTGATCCAGAGGACTTGGAGTGGATGTTAAGCAATCAACAAGGCGGCCACGAGGCAGGAGGGCGCGCCTACCCCTGATACGTCCATTTTGCATGATGCTTTTATATTGATATTTGTTGCATTATGGGCTGTGATTACACATTATGTCACAATACTTATGCCTATTCTCTCTTATTTTACAAGGTTTACATGAAGAGGGGGAATGCCGACAACTGGAATTCTGGGCTGGAAAAGGAGCAAATATTAGAGACCTATTCTGCACATCTCCAAAAGTCCTGAAACTCCACGGGAGCACTTTTCAGAATATATAAAAAATATTGGGCGCAAGAAGTACCAGAGGGGGGCCACCCACCAACCACGAGGCTGGGGGGCGCGCCCTACCCCCCTGGGCGCGCCCCCTGCCTCGTGGGCCCCCCTGGTGGCCCTCCGATGCCCATATTTGGCTATATGGAGTCTTTCGTCCGAGAGAAAAATCATAAGCAAGCTCGCGGGATCAAACTCCGCCGCCACGAGGCGGAACCTTGGCGGAACCAATCTAGGGCTCCGGCAGAGCTGTTCTGCCGGGGAAACTTCCCTCTGGGAGGGGGAAATCACCGCCACCGTCATCACCAACGATCCTCTCATCGGGAGGGGGTCAATCTCCATCAACATCTTCACCAGCACCATCTCATCTCAAACCCTACTTCATCTCTTGTATCCAAACCTCAGATTGGTACCTGTGGGTTGCTAGTAGTGCTGATTACTCCTTGTAGTTGATGCTAGTTGGTTTACTTGGTGGAAGATCACATGTTCAGATCCATTATGCATATTAATACCCCTCTGATTATGAACATGAACATGCTTTGTGAGTAGTTACGTTCGTTCCTAAGGACATGGGAGAAGTCTTGCTATTAGTAGTCATGTGAATTTGGTATTCGTTCAATATTTTGATGATATGTATGTTGTCATCCCTCTAGTGGTGTCATGTGAACGTCGACTACATGACACTTCACCATTGTTTGGGCCTAGAGGAAGGCATTGGGAAGTAATAAGTAGATGATGGGTTGCTAGAGTTACAGAAGCTTAAACCCTAGTTTACAAGTTGCTTCGTAAGGGGCTGATTTGGATCCATATGTTTCATGCTATGGTTAGGTTTACCTTAATACTTCTTTTGTAGTTGCGGATGCTTGCAATAGGGGTTAATCATAAGTGGGATTCTTGTCGAAGTAAGGACAACACCCAAGCACCGGTCCACCATTACTAGGGAAAACCCTATACACAGAATCTTAGCAGCAGCGTGGCTCAAAAAGGAGCGCTGCTGCTAATTAGCAGTAGTGCGGGTGTGGAAAACTCGCTACTGACAAGTGCTTAGCAGTAGCGCGCTTGGCGTAACCAGCGTTGCTACAAATATCGACCGACAGTGCCCACCCAACTCCATTTAGCAGCAGCGCGGTGCCGCGAGCCGTGCTACTGCTATAGCTATAGCAGTAACGCGGTTTTTCTGAGGTCGCTACTGCTAATTTTCAAATCGGGCACACTTTTGGTCCCGGTTAGCAGTAGCGCTTGTACCGAAAGCGCGCTGCTGCTACTTTCTTAGCAGCGTCGCGTTTTACGTACCGCGCTACTGCTAATCCGCACCCAGCACCTTTTCCCCAACCGTCCTCCCCCTCCCCCAAATCCCTCCTCTCTTCCACCACTCCCTCCTCTCTCTCTCCATACGTTCTCACATTGACCTCTTGCCCATGCGCCCCTCCTCCTCCATGGCATCGAAAGAGGGCGCCGCCTTGCGCCACTGGCGTCTAGGAGCTTGCCGGTCTTCCACCGGTGTCTAGGAGGCCACCACCTCGCGCCACCACGCCGGAGACCTAACCACCGGTGACTAGCCCCGCTACTCCCTCCATCTCCTTCCTCTCTCCCTCGGTTTTCTTTTTCTCTCTCTCTCCCTCTGGTTTGACTCACAATCCCATGTCCATGCCCGTGCAGGTAGTCTCCATGGACGACCATATCTGGCATGGTCGGGAAGAGGAGCCCCACGCTGCTGCCTTGCTCTTCCATGGAAACAGGCCCTCCTCCAACAGCCACCGCCGGATCTAGTCTGCTGCTGCTCGTTCATGCCTCCGGCGACCCCAACCATCACTGGATCGAACAACTGCTGCCATTGACAACACGCACGGGATATAAGACCCGCTACCGATAATTAGCAGTAGAGTTGTACTGCAACGCACGCTACAACTAACCATGTATAGCAGTAGCACGTGTCAACACACGCTACTGCTACAAGTTAGCTGTGGCGCCGTATCAGTAGCGCGGGCGCCCGCACTACTGATACACCCAAAACCCGCGCTACTGCTAGGCTTTTCCCTAGTAGTGCGCCCACATATCAAATTATCAAAGTACCGAACGCGAATCATATGAGCGTGATGAAAACTAGCTTGACGATAATTCCCATGTGTCCTCGGGAGCGCTTTCCTTGATATAAGAGTTTGTCCAGGCTTGTCCTTTGCTACAAAAAGGATTGGGCCATCTTGCTGCACCTTATTTACTTTTATTACTTGTTGCTCGTTACAATTTATCTTATCACAAAACTATCTGTTACCGATAATTTCAGTGCTTGCAGAGAATACCTTGCTGAAAACCGCTTATCATTTCCTTCTGCTCCTCGTTGGGTTCGTCACTCTTACTTATCGAGAATGCTACGATAGATCCCCTACACTTGTGGGTCATCAAGAATCTTTTCTGGCGCCGTTGCCGGGGAGTGAAGCGCCTTTGTTAGGTGGAATTTGGTAAGGAATAAATTTATATAGTGTGCTGAAATTTACTGTCACTTGTTACTATAGAACATAATCCTTTGAGGGGTTTGTTCAGGGTATCTTCACCTCGTTTGGAACCACAATTAGCTACCCCTCAACCTACTGAACCTAGTGAAAATGTTTACCTTGAAATTCCTTCGGGTATGATAGAGAAACTGCTAGCTAATCCTTTTGCAGGAGCTGGAACATTGCATCCCGATTTACACTTAATTTATGTGGATGAAGTTTGTGGATTATTTAAGCTTGCAGGTATGCCCGATGATGTTATCAAGAAGAAGGTCTTCCCTTTATCTTTGAAGGGAGATGCATTGACATGGTATAGGCTATGTGATGATATGGGATCATGGGACTACAAGCGATTGAAATTGGAATTTCACCAGAAGTTTTATCCTATGCATCTTGTTCATCGTGATCGTAACTATATATATAATTTTTGGCCTTGCGAAGGAGAAAGCATCGCTTAAGCTTGGGGGAGGCTTAAGTCAATGTTATATTCATGCCCCAATCATGAGCTCTCAAGAGAAATGATTATTCAAAATTTTTATGCTCGGCTTTCTCTCAGTAATCGCTCCATGCTCGATACTTCTTGTACTGGATCTTTTATGATGAAGACTATTGAATTCAAATGGGATTTATTGGAGAGAATTAAATGCAAGATTGGGACCTCGACGAAGGTAAGGAGTCAGGTATAACACCTAAGTTTGATTGTGTTAAATCTTTTATGGATACTGATGCATTTCGTGAATTTAGCACTAAATATGGACTTGACTCTGAGATAGTAGCTTCTTTCTGTGAATCATTTGCTACTCATGTTGATCTCCCTAAGGAGAAGTGGTTTAAATATAATCCTCCCATTGAATTAAAAGTAGTTGCACCTATTAAAGTTGAATAAAAGACTATCACTTATAATGATCCTATTGTTCCTACTGCTTATGTTGAGAAACCACCTTTCCCTGTTAGAATAAAGGATGATGCTAAAGCTTCAACTGTAGTCAAAAAAAGTAATATTAGGACACACAAACCCCCTGAGCAAGTTAAAGTTGAACCTAATATTGCTATGGTTAAATATCTCTTGGCCGATAATATTGATGGGCATGTTATTTACTTCTGTGATGAGACTGCTAGAATTGCTATACCTGATACTAAAAATAAACATAGACTTGTTGTAGGCATGCCTGTTATTTCTGTTAACATAGGAGATCATTGCTATCATGGATTATGTGATATGGGTTCTAGTGCAAGTGCAATACCTCATTCCTTATACAAAGAAATTATGCATGATATTGCACCTGCTGAGATAGAAGATATCGATGTTACCATTAAGCTTGCCAATGGAGATACTATTTCACCAATTGGGATTGTTAGAGATGTTGAAGTATTGTGTGGGAAGGTTAAATATCCTTATGATTTTCTTGTTCTTGGTTCCCCACAAGATAGCTTTTGTCCCATTATATTTGGTAGACCCTTCTTGAATACTGTTAATGCTAAGATAGACTGCAATAAGGATATTATTTTTGTTGGTTTAGGGGATATGTCTCATGAGTTTAATTTTGCTAAGTTTCATAGACAACCCTGTGATGAGGAATTGCCTAGTAAAGATGAAATAATTGGTCTTGCTTCTATTGTCGTGCCTCCTACCGATCCGTTAGAACAATATTTGCTAGACCATGAAAATGATATGTTTATTAATGAAAGAAGGGAAATAGATGAAGTATTCTTTAAATAGGGACCTATTCTGAAACACAACTTGCCTGTTGAAATCCTAGGGGATCCTCCTCCACCCAAGGGTGATCCCGTGTTTGAGCTAAAACCATTACCTGATACTCTTAAATATGCCTATCTTGATGCAAAGAAGATATATTATTAGTACTAACCTTTCAGAGAAGGAGGAAGAAAAATTATTGAAAATTCTGAAGAAGCACCGCGCTGCTATTGGATATACTCTTGATGATCTTAAACGCATTAGTCCCTCTCTATGTCAACACAAAAAAATTTGGAGAAAGACGCCAAACCAGTTATTGATCACCAACGATGGTTGAATCCTAAGATGAAAGAAGTGGTAAGAAAGGAAATATTAAAGCTCCTTGAGGCAGGTATAATTTATCCCGTTGCTGATAGTTAGTGGGTAAGTCCTGTCCATTGTGTCCCTAAGAAGGGAGGTATTACTGTCGTTCCTAATGATAAAGATGAATTGATCCCGCAGAGAATTATTACAGGTTATAGGATGGTAATTGATTTCCACAAATTAAATAAAGCTACTAAAAATATCATTACCCTTTGCCTTTTATTGATCGAATGCTAGAAAGATTATCCAAACTTACACACTTCTGCTTTCTAGATGGTTACTCTGGCTTCTCTCAAATACCTGTGTCAGTTGATGATCAAGCAAAGACCACTTTTACTTGCCCTTTCGGTAGTTTTTCTTATAGACGTATGCCTTTTGGTTTATGTAATGCACCTGCTACCTTTCAAAGATGCATGATGGCTATATTCTCTGACTTTTGTGAAAAGATTTGTGAGGTTTTCATGGACGATTTCTCGGTTTATGGATCCTCTTTTGATGATTGCTTGAGCAACCTTGATCGAGTTTTGCAGAGATGTGAAGAAACTAATCTTGTCTTGAACTAGGATAAGTGCCACTTTATGGTTAATGAAGGTATTGTCTTGGGCATAAAATTTCTGAAAGAGTTATTGAAGTTGATAAAGCTAAAGTTGATGCTATTGAAAAGATGCCATGTCCTAAGGACATCAAAGGTATAAGAAGTTTCCTTGGTCATGCCGATTTTTATAGGAGGTTCATTAAGGACTTCTCAAAAATTTCCCGGCCTTTGACTAACTTATAACAAAAAGATATTCCTTTTGTCTTTGATGATGATTGTGTAGAAGCATTCAAAGTACTTAAGAAAGCTTTGATTTCTGCACCTATTGTTCAGCCACCTGATTGGAATTTACCCTTTGAAATTATGTGTGATGCTAGCGATTATGCTGTAGGTGCTGTTCTAGGACAAAGAGTTGATAAGAAGCTGAATGTTATCCAATATGCTAGTAAAACTCTAGATAGTGCCCAGAGAAATTATGCTACTACTGAAAAAGAATTTTTAGCA
This sequence comes from Triticum dicoccoides, assembly GCF_002162155.2. Lineage (NCBI taxonomy): Eukaryota > Viridiplantae > Streptophyta > Magnoliopsida > Poales > Poaceae > Triticum > Triticum dicoccoides. The sequence goes on from NC_041380.1 coordinate 44,836,730, forward strand.
GTTGTTTTTGCTTGTGATAAGTTCAGACCTTATATTATTGATTCTAAAGTAACTATTCACACTGCTCATGCTTCTATAAATACCTTATGGAAAACAAAGATGTTAAACCTAGACTTATTAGATTGGTTCTCTTGCTACAAGAATATGATTTGCATATTATTGATAGAAAGGGAGTTGAGAACCCCGTTGCAGACAACTTGTCTAGGTTAGAAAATGTTCTTTATGACCCACTACCTATTAATGATAGCTTTCTTGATGAACAATTAAATGTCATAAATGCTTCTCGTACTGCTCCATGGTATGCTGATTATGCAAATTACATTGTTGCTAAATTTATACCACCTAGTTTCACATACCAGCAAAAGAAAAAGTTCTTCTATGATTTAAGACATTACTTCTGGGATGACCCACACCTCTATAAAGAAGGAGTAGATGGTGTTATTAGACGTTGTGTACCTGAGCATGAACAGGAACAGATCCAACGCAAGTGTCACTCCGAGGCTTATGGAGGACACCACGCTAGAGATAGAACTGCACACAAGGTATTGCAATCCGGTTTTAATTGGCCTACTCTCTTCAAGGATTCCCGTAAGTTTGTCTTATCTTGTGATGAATGTCAAAGAATTGGTAATATTAGTAGATGTCAAGAAATGCCTATGAATTATTCACTTGTTATTGAACCATTTGATGTTTGGGGCTTTGATTATATGGGACCTTTTCCTTCCTCTAATGGGTATACACATATTTTAGTTGATGTTGATTACGTTACTAAGTGGGTAGAAGCTATTACAACTAGTAGTGTTGATCATAACACCTATATTAAGATGCTTAAAGAATTTATTTTTCCGAGGTTTGGAGTCCCTAGATATTTAATGACTGATGGTGGTTCACATTTTATTCATGGTGCCTTTCGTAAAATGCTTGCTAAGTATGATGTTAATCATAGAATTGCATCCCCATATCATCCAAAGTCTAGTGGTCAAGTAGAATTGAGTAACAGAGAGCTCAAATTAATTTTGCAAAAGACTGTTAAAAGATCTAGAAAGAATTGGTCGAAGAAACTTGATGATGCATTATGGGCTTATAGAACTGCATACAAAAATCCTATGGGTATGTCTCCATATAAAATGGTTTATGGTAAAGCATATCACTTACCTCTTGAACTAGAACATAAGGAATATTGGGCTATAAAGAGCTCAATTATGACTTTAAACTTGCCGGTGAGAAGAGGTCATTTGAAATTAGCTCACTTGATGAATGGAGAACCCAAGCCTATGAGAATGCCAAACTACTTAAAGAAAAGGTTAAAAGATGGCATGACAAAAGGATACAAAAGCGTGGGTTTAATGTAGGTGATTATGTATTGCTCTACAACTCTCGTTTGAGATTTTTTGCAGGAAAACTCCTCTCTAAATGGGAAGGTCCTTATGTCATCAAGGAGGTCTATCATTCCGGTGCCATAAAAATCAACAACTTCGAAGGCACAAATCCAAAGGTGGTGAACGGTCAAAGAATCAAACATTATATCTCAGGTAATCCTATAAATATTGAAACTAATATTATTGAAACCGTAACCCTGGAGGAATACATCAGAGACACTTTCTGGAACATTTCAGACTCCGAAAAGTAATAGGTACGTGGTACAGTAAGTAAACCGACTCCAAAACAGTTCTAATGGCATTTTTTCTCCGTTTTGGAATATTTAAGAAAATAGGAAAACAAGAAGCAGACCAGAAAGGACACGAGGCTTCCACGAGGGTGGAGGGCGCTCCCTACCCCCCTGGGCGTGCCCCCTGCCTCGCGGCACCTCGTGTGCTCTCCGAACTCCGTTTTCTTGCACGATACTTCTTTAGGTCGGTAAAAATTCATTATATAATCTCCCGAAGGTTGGACTACGGAAGAAGAAGAGGACTATGAACCCAAGGGAAAAGAGGAGACGATCTCAGATGAAGATGAAGTCCCATTACCTCAACCTGGGGACATGCATGTGGAGTTCAAAAAGTCAAGCCTCCCTGATAGAGCAAAGAAACCTAAGATCGAGTTTATCCCTTTTCGCCTCTTGCGGGAAAACAGACTTGAATTATGCAAGAAGATATTAAGCCTTGCGCAGGAGATCGATGATCTAAGGGATCAAAATTATGTCCTCAAGCGCAAATTAAGGAAGAAGCCTATGCCGTCAACAAAACCAACACCTTCTTCACCGACAAAGAAGGACTGAGCATCGGGTATGGGCACTCCCGTTGGCAACTGCCAAGCTTGGGGCAGTGCCCCGGTATCGTATCACGATCACTTTTATATTTACCATTTTTCTTAGTTCGATCCTTTTGATAATATCTTGATCTAGTAGAATAAAGTTTTAGTATGATATAGTTGTGAGTTTTGCTTTATGATCCTTCTATGTAATTGAGTCCATGAGCTATATATAATAAATATTAGTGTTGAGTCAAGGGCTTGATTATTTTGCTATGATCTTGAGGGAATAAAATAAAAGAGAAGAAATAAAAAGAAATAAAGATATCATATGGATCTTATGGAGAGTAATGAGCTCACATATAAAGAGTATGATGAATAAAAGTTGTTGAGAGTTGACAAACATAGTTTTGGTCATCGTTGCAATTAATAGGAAGTAATAAAGAAAGAGAGGTCTTCACATATAAATATACTATCTTGGACATCTTTTATGATTATGAGCACTCATTAAAGTATGATATGCTAAAGAGTTGACGTTGGACAAGGAATACAACGTAATGGGTTATGTTTTCTTACATCTGAGATAAATTATATTGTCATGGATCATCCAACATGTTGAGCTTGCCTTTCCCTATCATGCTAGCCAAGTTCTTTGCACGAAGTAGAAATACTACTTGTGCTTCCAAATATCCTTAAACACAGTTTTGCCATGAGACTCCACCATACCTACCTATGGATTGAGTAATATCCTTCAAGTAAGTTGTCATCGGTGCATGCAATAAAAATTACTCTAAATATGTATGACTTATTAATGTGGAGAAAATAAGCTTTATACAATCTTGTGACATGGAAGAAATGAAAGCGATAGACTGCATAATAAAAAGGTCCATATCACAAGTGGCAATATAAAGTGACATTCTTTTGCATTAAGATTTTGTGCATCCAACCATAAAAGCGCATGACAACCTCCGCTTCCCTCTGCGAAGGACGTATCTTTTACTTTTATCTTCTACCTTACATAAGAGTCATGGTGATCTTCACCTTTCCTTTTTACATTTTACCCTTTAGCAATCACAATGTGTTGGAAAGATCCAGATACATATAGATAATTGGATGTGAGTCTGCATGAGCTATTATTGTTGACATTACCCTTGAGGTAAAACGTTAAGAGGCAAAACTATAAGCCCCTATCTTTCTCTGTGTCCGATTAAAACTCCATACCCATATATACTGCGTGAGTGTTAGCAATTGTGAAAGATAAATGATAGTTGAGTATGTAGACTTGCTGAAAAGCTCTTACATTGACTCTTTCCTATGTTATGATAAATTGCAATTGCCTCAGTGACTGAGATTAGAGTTTGTTAGTTTTCAATGAAGTTTATGAATCATACTTGAAATTGTGACTGAATTGTTACTTTAGCATAAGAGATCATATGTTAATATATATATATATATATATGTGTGTGTGTGTGTGTGTGTTGCTGTTCAAAGAATGATCATGATGCCCTCATGTCCGTATTTAATTTTTATCGACACCTCTATCTCTAAACATGTGGACATATTTTTCGATTTCGGCTTTCGCTTGAGGAGAAGCGAGGTCTAAGCTTGGGGGAGTTGATACATCCATTTTGCATCATGCTTTTATATCGATATTTATTGCATTATGGGCTGTTATTACACATTATGTAACAATACTTATGCCTATTGTCTCTTATGTTACAAGGTTTACATGAAGAGGGGGAATGCCGACAGCTGGAATTCTGGGCTGGAAAAGGAGCAAATATTAGATACCTATTCTGCACATCTCCAAAAGTCCTGAATCTCACGGGAGCACTTTTTAGAATATATAAAAAATATTGGGCGCAAGAAGTACCAGAGGGGGGCCACCCACCAGTCACGAGGGTGGGGGGCGCGCCCTACCCCCTGGGCGCGCCCCCTGCCTCGTGGGCCCTCTGGTGGCCCTCCGATGCCCATCTTTGGCTATATGGAGTCTTTCGTCTGAGAAAAAATCATAAGCAAGCTCACGGGATGAAACTCCGCCGCCACGAGGCAGAACCTTGGCGGAGCCAATCTAGGGCTCCGGCGGAGCTATTCTGCCGGGGAAACTTCCCTCAGGGAGGGGGAAATCATCTCCATCGTCATCACCAACGATCCTCTCATTGGGAGGGGGTCAATCTCCATCAACATCTTCACCGGCACCATCTCATCTCAAACCCTAGTTCATCTCTTGTATCCAATCTTTGTATCCAAACCTCAGATTGGTACCTGTGGGTTGCTAGTAGTGTTGATTACTCCTTGTAGTTGATGCTAGTTGGTTTACTTGGTGGAAGATCACATATTCAGATCCATTATGCATATTAATACTCCTCTCATTATGAACATGAACATGCTTTGTGTGTAGTTACGTTTGTTCCTGAGGACACGGGAGAAGTCTTGCTATTAGTAGTCATGTGAATTTTGTATTCGTTAGATATTTTGATGAGATGTATGTTGTCATCCCTCTAGTGGTGTCATGTGAACGTCGACTACATGACACTTCACCATTGTTTGGTCCTAGAGGAAGGCATTGGGAAGTAATAAGTAGATGATGGGTTGCTAGAGTTACAGAAGCTTAAACCCTAGTTTATAAGTTTCTTCGTAAGGGGCTGATTTGGATCCATATGTTTCATGCTATGGTTAGGTTTACCTTAATACTTCTTTTGTAGTTGCGGATGCTTGCAATAGGGGTTAATCATAAGTGGGATGCTTGTCCAAGTAAGGAAAGCACCCAAGCACTGGTCCACCCACATATCAAATTATCAAAGTACCGAACGTGAATCATATGAGCGTGATGAAAACTAGCTTGACGATAATTCCCATGTGTCCTCGGGAGCGTTTTCCTTCATATAAGAGTTTATCCAGGCTTGTCCTTTGCTACAAAAAGGATTGGTTCATCTTTCTGCACCTTATTTACTTTTATTACTTGTTGCTCGTTACAATTTATCTTATCACAAAACTATCTGTTACCGATAATTTCAGTGCTTGCAGAGAATACCTTGCTGAAAACCGCTTAGCATTTCCTTCTGCTCCTCGTTGGGTTCGACACTCTTACTTTTCGAAAAGGCTACCATAGATCCCCTACACTTCTGGGTCATCAACCCCCCTAGGCGCGCCCTTCCCCCTTGTGGGCCCCTCGTAGCTCCACCAACCTACTTTTTCCTCCTATATATGTTCACATAGCCCGCAAACATCTAGGATCACCACGAAACCCTATTTCCACAGCCGCAACCTTCTGTAGCCAAGAGATCCCATCTTGGGGCCTTTTCCGGAGCTCCACCGGAGGGGGCATTGATCACGGAGGGCCTCTACATCAACTCTATGGCCCCTCTGATGATGTGGGAGTAGTTTACTTTAGACCTTCAGGTCCATAGCTTCTTCTCTCTCTTTGGATGTCAATACAAAGTTCTCCTCGATTCTCTTGGAGATCTATTCGATGTAATCTTCTTTTGCGGTGTGTTTGTCGAGATCCGATGAATTGTGGGTTTATGATCAAGTTTATCTATGAACAATATTTGAATCTTCTCTGAATTCTTTTATGTATGATTGGGTTATCTTTGCAAGTCTCTTGAAATTATCAGTTTGGTTTGGCCTACTAGATTGATCTTTCTTGCAACGGGAGAAGTGCTTAGCTTTGGGTTCAATCTTGCAGTGCTCGATCCCAGTGACAGAAAGGGAAACGACACGTATTGTATTGTTTCCATCGAGGATAAAAAGATGGGGTTTATATCATATTGCATGAGTTTATCCCTCTACATCATGTCATCTTGCTTAAGGCATTACTCTGTTCTTATGAACTTAATACTCTAGATGCATGCTGGATAGCGGTCGATGTGTGGAGTAATAGTAGTAGATGCACGCAGGAGTCGGTCTACTTGTCACGGACATGATGCCTATATACATGATCATGCCTAGATATTCTCATAATTATTCGCTTTTATATCAATTGCTCGATAGTAATTTGTTCACCCACCGTAATACTTATGCTATCTTGAGAGAAGCCACTAGTGAAACCTATGGCCCCCGTTTCTATTTTCCATCATACAAGTTTCCATTCTATTTTATTTTGCAATCTTTACTTTCAATCTATATCATAAAAATAACAAAAATACTTATCTTATTATTATCATCACCATCAAATCTCACTCTTGCAATTGACCGTGAAGGGATTGACAACCCCTTTATCGCGTTGGTTGCGAGGTTCTTATTTGTTTGTGTAGGTACGAGGTGACTCGCGCGTGCTCTCCTATGGATTGATACCTTGGTTCTCAAAAACCGAGGGAAATACTTACGCTGCTTTACTGCACCACCCTTTCCTCTTCAAGGGAAAACCAACGCAGTGCTCAAGAGGTAGCAAGAAGGATTTCTGGCGCCGTTGCCGGGGAGATCTACGCCAAGTCAAGACATACCAAGTACCCATCACAACTCTTATCCTTCGCATTACATTATTTGCCATTTGCCTCTCGTTTTCCTCCCCCCACTTCACCTTTGCCGTTTTATTCGCCCTTTTTCCGTTCGCCTTCCTCCCGTATGTATCCTTCTTTGAGTTTCCATGTGCCTTCTATTTGCTTGCATCTTTGCTTGCTAAAAATATATTAATATGGATCCACTTAAAGTATTCTACTTGGATCATCTTCAATCCTTATGTGCTCGTGCTTAAACCCCAACTAGCCTAGTTGATGGGAAATCTTTAGATGAGCATGCTCATTTTGTGCGTCACCATTTGTCTGAAAAAGGGAGACTCATATGGGATCAAATAAACAGATTGCTATGTTATGCTTGGAATCTTTGTGAAATTTGTGATTTTACCTGTTGCTCTAAGAACCCTAAAAAACACCTCCCCTAGCTATGTGAGTTTAATGATAATTAAATATTATCTTCTTATGCAAAGGGTGTTTATAGTAACTACGATATCGAATAAATTGAAGAATTTGTTGCTTTTAAGGGTGCTTATGAAGTTGCTTCTTTGATTGAAAAGTATGATATTACTCTCTACGAATCTGAATATTTTGACATACTTAAATATTGCTATGAAAACTATGCTCATAATGCCTATGTCAAAGAATTTATTGGAAGAATGACCGTTGCTTCGGAAGAAAATAATGATATGCATGAATCTATAGATAATTATGATTCCGATGATTTGATTGAAATATCCCTTGATGAACATGATGCTTGCTATTCTTGTGGCCATGATGCCAATACTTATGAAGACGAATTTGCTATAGTTCCTTATGTTAAACATGAGATCGTTGCTATTGCACCCATACTTGATAGTTCCTTCGATGAAAATCATGATTGCAATAATGTTATCATAAATTCTCTTAATGACAATTGTGTTAATGATATGCAAAACCTCAAGCTTGGGGATGCTAGTTTTGCTATGACTACTATTTGTTGCAATGATCATGATTGGGGTGATTCTTCTTATGAACTTGAAAATTTATTTAAGCCCCATGATAAATATGAGATTGATAATAGTGTTTGCAGTATTATTGAAAGTGGGTTTGGAAGAGTGTCAAATTTAGATCCCACATATTTGGAGAATGTTCAATCTTATGAAATTTTTGATAAAAGTGGGTTTGGAGAGGTCATGACTTTAGATAATGTTAATCCCACTATTTTGGAAGAATGTCAACTTTGCATACATGTCGATCTTGTTAAGAATATGTTTTCTGATAGCTATATTGTTGAATTTGCTTATGATCCCACATGTAAAATTATGGTTGTAGAAATTTTCATGTTACTAAACTACCTATCTTTATGTTGAGATTGCTATTGTTTCTTTTCGCTTCCATGCATATGATAGTTTTTGCTTGCCTTGATAATTTGTTTGCCTATAAGATGCCTATGCATAGGAAGTATGTTAGAATTAGATGTGTTTGTCACATGTTTCATGATGCTCTCTTTGTGTTTCAATTATTATCTTTCGTGTGAGCATCGTTAAAATTTTATGCCTAGCTAGGGGCGTTAAACGATAGCGCTTGTTGGGTGGCAACACAATTTTATTTTTGTTTCTTGATATTTTCTCTTGTTTAGCAATAAATAATTTATCTGGCCTCTATTTTGGCTCTGTTTTTTGTGTTTAATTAGTGTTTGTGCCAAGTAGAACGGTTGGGAAGACTTGGCGAAAGTCTTTTTGATCTTGCTGTAAAAAACTGAAACTTTAGCGCTCACGAGAATTGCTACCATTTTTTACTGGAGAGTGCTATTTAGTTAATTCTTTTTGAAGATGATTAATCCTCACGTACAACAATTTGTTTTAGAATTTTTGGGGTTCTATAAGTTGTTGAAACCTATAGATTACTATAGACTGTTCTGTTTTTGACAAATTCTGTTTTTCGTGTGTTGTTTGCATATTTGATGAATCTATGGCTAGTAATAGAGTTTATGAACCATAGAAAAGTTGGAATACAGTAGGTTTAACACTCAAGAATGAGTTCATTACAGTACCTTGAAGTGGTGGTTTGTTTTCTTTTACTAACGGAGCTCACAAAGATTTTCTTTTAAGTTTTGTGTTGTGAAGTTTTCAAGTTTTCGGTAATTATTTGATGGATTATGGAACAAGGAGTGGCAAGAGCCTAAGCTTGGGGATGCCCAAGGAATCCCAAGGTAAAATCGAAGGACACCAAAAATCCTAAGCTTGGGGATGCCCAAGGAATCCCAAGGTAAAATCGAAGGACACCAAAAATCCTAATCTTGGGGATGCCCCGGAAGGCATCCCCTCTTTCGTCTTCGTCTATCAGTAACTTTACTTGGAGCTTTATTTTTATTCGCCACATGATACGTGTTTTGCTTGGAGCTTCTTGTATGATTTGAGTCTTTGCTTTTTAGTTTACCACAATCATCGTTGCTGTACACACCTTTTGGGAGACACACACATGAATTGGAATTTATTAGAATACTCTATGTGCTTCACTTATATCTTTTGAGCTATATAGTTTTACGCTCTAGTGCTTTGCTTATATCTTTTAGAGCACGGCGGTGGTTCTACTTTATAGAAATAATTGATCTCTCATGCTTCACTTATATCATTTTGAGAGTCCTTTAGAACAGCATGGTAATTCACTTTGGTTATAAATTTTAAATGCTAAGAGAAGTTGGATGCTTGATAGATGGTTTTGAGATATAAAGGTGGTAATATTAGAAGTGTGCTAGTTGAGTAATTGTGAAATTGATGAATGCTTGTGTTGAAGTTGGCAAGTCCCGTAGCATGCACGTATGGTGAACGTTATGTGACAAATTTGAAGCATGGGGTGTTCTTTGATTGCTTTCCTTATGAGTGGCGGTCGGGGACGAGCGATGGTCTTTTCCTACCAATCTATCCCCCTCGAAGCATGCGCGTAGTGCTTGGTTTTGATGACTTGTAGATTTTTGCAATAAGTATGTGAGTTCTTTATGACTAAGGTTGAGTCCATGGATTATACGCACTCTCACCCTTCCACCATTGCTAGCCTCTTCGGTACCGTGCATTGCCCTTTCTCACCTTGAAAGTTGGTGCAAACTTCGCCGGTGCATCCAAACCCCGTGATATGATACAATCTATCACACATAAGCCTCCTTATATCTTACTCAAAATAGCCACCATACCTACCTATTATGGCATTCCATACACTACAAAAAAGACACATCCGTGACATTTTGGGCCGAACGATTTTTTTTCTGTCATGACACTTCTATGACGATAATTGTGACAAAACCCGGTATCATCATAGATGTGGTGGGATCCTACTTCTATGACAAAAAATCTAAACAGAAAAAGGGCTTTTCGTCCTGGGCGGGCCGGAGACGCAACTGCATGACATTCTTTGGGCTGTCCATGACAGAAAAAACCGTGGTAGAAGCGAGGGCGAGGAAAATTTCGGGGAGTTCCTAGTTACGGTGGGAGGTCAGGGGCCGAGCGATGCGCGTTTCTCTCGTACATGTACGCACGTGTGTGCGAGGCATTGGCTCTAACTGAACCCGAGTGATTGCACTGCAGACTATGCGTTACTGAACCCGAGTGATCGATCGATGGCTATTAACTGAACCCGATCAAGCGATTCCTTCGCTACTGCTGCTAACT
>NC_041380.1:44847497-44873560 GCF_002162155.2 Triticum dicoccoides
ACACAATGGTGTGGAGGGCTGGATGAATAGTAGACGGCGGAGGGGTGCCCGTGGAGGGGTGGTTGAACAGGACCCCGTGGTGTGGAGGGCTGGATGAACAGTAGACGGTGGAGGGGTGGTTGAACAGTAGCCGGGGGAGTAGCGCGCGGTGGAGGCTGGATGAACAGGAGCCTGTGGAGGCTGGAGGAGGTCGGCGGTGGAGATGAACAGTATCCCGTGGAGTCCCGTTTTGCGGTACGCCACACCGCTCCCGATGAACAGGACCCCCGTTCCGACCGTAGGAGGTCCGTTTCATCCGTTTTGCGGTACGCCACACCCCTCCCGATCAACAGGACCCCCGTTCCGACCGTAGGAGGTCCGTTTCCTCCGTTTTGCGATACGCCACACCCCTCCCGGTCAACAGGACCCCCGTTTCAACCGTAGGAGGTCCGTTTCATCCGTTTTGCGGTACGCCAGACCCCTCCCGATGAACAGGGTCCTGTTTCGAACGTGGCCGGTCGAACACAAGGCCGTTTCCTCCGTTCTGTGGTATGCCGGGCCTCATTTCCATCGCCTGTTCCATCCAAGCCCTCCCGATGAACACGACCACGCATTCCGTTCTGACCCAGCCGGTTGCCTCCCATGCGTTCTGTTGCCTCCCGATGAACACGACACATTCCATTGCCTCCCCATGAACACGACGCATTTCGTTGCCTCCCCATGAACACGACGATGACGCTGTTTCTCCGTTCCGACCCAGCCATGTCAACGAGCCCTCGCCGTACGTATGCGTGAGTAGGCGTTCGATACCCCGCCCGTATGTACACATACGTGGCCGTATTTTCTTTCTTGCACCCTGGCTTTGTATGTACGTGTACATGCTACGTGCGCGCCTCTACTACGACACGTGTGCGCCTCTACATCCACCAGTATATATGTACGTACACGTTCGCGACCAGAATGACAACGCTATGTATGCTTCGACCAGGTGGGTCCCGACTGTCAGGCACTTCCTTGCATGCGAAGATGTAGCTGGTGGGTCTGAGCAGTCAGGGGGGCGAATCGTTTTTTTGCCCGGACGCACTTCCTTGCGTGTGAAGGTGTAGCTGGTGGGTCCCAGCAGTCAGGGGGAAATGTTTTTTTTCGCGAAATACGGTGGCCCATCCGGTGGGTCCCCGCTGTCAGGTGGAGGAATAATTATTTTGCGCGTAATAAGGAGGCACTTCCTTGCTGCGGCCGTGGACCCAGCTGTCAGCGTCTCCATGCACAGTACTCTTTCGATGTAAGTCGGTCATTGACCACATTGACCACGCCGCGCCGAGAGCACGACGACAGTGGACGACAACGAGGCCTAGGAAGGGGACGACACAGAGGCAGGGAAGACTTGACAATTGTTTCCCACGCGGAGGGGAGTATGACTGTATGAGGGTTTACTGGTTCGCCTGCCGTCGCCAGAGAATAACAGTAGGTGTGGGTGAGTAGAGGGATGGCTAGGACAGCGATGGGAGTACGGTGGGGCGGTGAGGCCTACGCTGCAGCATAGCCGGCCGTGGGGAGGAGGGAGCAGGCAGTCCCATCGGCGCTTGTTTGAGCGGCTGGAACAGGAAGAGGAGAGATTGAAGAAGCACGACGGCCATTGGATGGACATTCAACAGTCAGTGCTTGTGCGTCATCCTTTTTTTAGGAAAGCCTCAAATCTATGGAAAACAGCATACATCCCATCTGCCATTATTTCTAATAATTTATAGCCCATTTGCTAATTCTTAAGATTTTTTTGGAGCCCATATTCTTTTTGTTAGCATTACAACCCATATTGTGGTCACGGTTAAAAAATTATACGAAATTTTGCATATTTCGGTGCGGTCCGAACTATTTTTAATCCCGAAATTTCGACTCACATACAAACTGAAGAGCTACTTCTATCAAAGAGGAGCAAAGGCTAAGCGGAACTCCTCCCTTCATGTCTTCTTCCTAAAATAAATGTATATCAATATAAAATCCAAAAAATTCTCCATGCATAAAAATTAATGTAATTTAAAATCTTGAAATGAAAAAAAGATATTTGAAACTAATTGCCGGTTTGATGTGTTTTAAACAGCCCATTTCTCATTACCGATGGGCCATTTTCTCGGCCAGCTGAATGAAAGCTCTCCTCGCCTTGAAAGATTTGCAGCCCAACAGGCCTGACAAAGCGACTTACATGGCAAATCACAAAAAACTGGGCTGTGGCCGTGGACCCTACTGTCAGCCTCTCCATGTACAGTACTCTTTAGATGGAAGTCGTTCCTTGACCACGTTGACCACACCGCGCGGAAAGCACCATGGCGGTGAACGACAGCGAGGCCTAGGAAGGGGACAACGCGGAGCCGGGGAAGACGCGACAGTGGAAACCCGCGCGGAGAAGAGTATGAGGGTTCACTCGTTCGGCTGAGGTGTGAGGCTGCCATCACCGCAGGGCCTGGCCAGCAGTGGGAATAGTAGGGGGCGGTGAGGCCACTGCGGCAGCACAGCCAACCATGGCAGACAGGAGCATGCGGCACGACCAACGCTGCTTTGGGCGACTGGAGCAAGAAGACCAGAGGTTGAAGATGCACTACGGCCGTTGGATGGACATCGTATGGTCACTGGAGCTAGAATCGTTCATATTGACTAAGTTGACAAAGCCCTTCGTCCCCGTCAACTTAGTGGGTCCACAAGACAACATCCCACCAAGGTGGGTCACAGCTAGCTGGGGGAGTATTCATTTTTTGTGCATAATAAGGAGGCACTTCCGGTGGGTCCGAGCTGACAGCGGGGGAAACATTTTTTTTGCAAAATACGGTGGCCCGTCCGGTGGGTCCCAGCAGTTAGCGGGAAACGATTTTTTTCGCGAAATACCGTGGCCCATCCGGTGGGTCCCCGCTGTCAGGTGGAGGAATAATTATTTGCCGCATAATAAGGAGGCACTTCCTTGAGGCTGCCGTGGACCCAGTTGTCAACCTCTCCACGTACAGTACTCTTCCGATGGAAGTCGGTCATTGAGCACATTGACCACGCCGCGCCGAGAGCACCACGGCGGTGGATGACGGCGAGGCCTAGGAAGGGGACGACGCGGAGCAGGGCAAGACGCGGTAGTGGATGCCCACGCGGAGAGGAGTACGAGCGTTCACTGGTTCGACTGTGGTGTGAGGCTGTCGTCGCCGCAGAATAACAGGGGGTGTGGGTGAGTGGAGGGATGGCCTGGCCAGCGGTGGGAGTAGTATGGGGGCGGTGAGGCCTCCGCGGCAGCATAGCTGGCCACGGGAGGCAGGAGCAGGCGGCACGACCGGCGCTACTTTGGGCGGCTGGACCAAGAAGACCAGAGGTTGAAGAAGCACTACGGCCGTTGGATGGACATCGTATGGTCACTGAAGCTAGAATCGTTTATATTGACTAAGTTGACAAAGCCCTTGGTACGCTCCAACTTAGTAGGCCCACAGGTCAGCCTCCGAAACGGTGCACCCCAGATGTCAGGGGGAGGAATCATTTTTTGGGCGGCCGAAGCTAAGAATATCCGAGATTGAAGAAGAAGCACGACATCCATTGGATAGACATCCAACGGCCACTGCTGCTAGAACCGTGTGTTGACTATAATAAGTTGACAAAGCCTTGCATACGTGTCAACTTATTTTTTTTGCGGACGTGTCACTTAGTAGGCCCACAAGTGTGTGGCAGAGAACTTATAGCCCGTTTGCGTTTTGTAAGAATGTACAACCCATTTTTGAATTCTAATGGAATTTACAATAGCCCATTTACAGTTTGTTATAAGTACAACCCATTTTCTAGCTAGGACAACGATTAATAATTTCAACCAACCGTTGAAGACAGAATTCAATAAAATTTCCCACATTTTGATGGGATCCAAAATATTTTTATCCCGAAATTTCTAGTCAGATTAAATATAAATTTGTATTACGTAAAAATCCAATGAAACATTGCGCGCGCAACAATGAAAATTTAAGATTTTCAAAATCCATAAATAATATTTTATAAAGTAATTTCGTGTCCGGTGCATTTTTTTATAGTTACTGCCCAGTTTTTATAATTACATCCCATTTGTTATTTTTAAAGCCCATTTTCCTGTTAAGCCTAATGCATCCCTCCTAGGAAAGATTTGCAGCCCAGCGGGGCGGAGAATAACAAGTTGACCTTGCCTGGGTATTCCTCAAAAAGACGTATAGCTGGTCTAGCCATTTTCATCTTGAAAAAATTAGTATCTGGCTGGATATCTGGCCTGGGCTAGACGGGCCACAGCCCGCCCAGTTAATACCCTGCTCTCCTCTGAACTACAACGAAATCATCTCCAAGAAAAACTCTGCAGTGCTCACGCCTCAAAAACACAAATACTGCTCGAGCTTCTTGGTCCCAGCTGTCGGCCGCACCTTGTGCAATTCTCTCGTTTATATTGACTACATAGGTTGACAATGGTGTGGGATCGTGATGTCAGGAAACCCGGAGAAAGCAAAAAAAATATAGTTGTACATAATAAGGAGGCACTAGCGTACGTACGGCTATGGCCGGATGGCCCTAGTGGGTCCCTAGTGTCATCCAGTCAAAATAAAGTCATCTCCTTAATCCTCATGTTCATTGACGATGTTAACAATGCTCGGCGCCACGTGAGCGCAACAACTCGAAGGACAATGGAGAGGGCCTTGCGGGCCCTACGGATGGTCTGATACAGCGCCCGCTGCTCATTCAGGAAGCCAGGATCATCGAACACCTATGAGCACCTTCGAGAAACTAAGACGGCATGAAATGGTAAGGCCGCGCTTGGGAGCTCTGGTTTATTTCAAACCTGTATTAACATACAAGTGTAATTTACTCGTCATCGGAAACAACGCGGAAAATACAGGCGTAATGAAGCCGAGGGCCCGAGGTCTGTAAGTAAAACCGGCGGGTTACGCGTGTAATTTGAGAGACCAGTGTATATTTTACGAGCACTGCTATATGGATGACATTACCAGACGATACTTGCACGACGTGCGTATCATGCCATCCATGGGCAAGGCTGAAACAATAGCTAACGGCTGGATTAGCAATCGTCCGAGTGTCGTTCAGCGTTTTTATCGTGTGTGAAGTACTTCCGATATTTTACTAGTCGAAATCGACCAACCAAGAGCCTTCGCCCGAGACCATCTGCTTTAATTTACAAGCGTTAGTTTTACAAGCAGTTTTGGTTGGAAAACGACGATCCAATCATGGCCGAATATCATGAGTTGGTCGGAAGATCATATGGTTTCACGTCTAACCTACCCGACTTGTCGTATAGGCTATGAATGAAACATCAGACGATGAACTTCTTAAGCACGGAAACAACAGAAGAGGATGATCTTCTTAACAAGCAAATCACTGGCATTAGATCAATATGCAAAACAATATGAAGCATTATTCTCACGAGGCACGGTGAACAGCTCGTGATGCCGCATGCCACAACATTCCAAGCTCAACTTTGCAATCAAACACAAGGCTTGGCATTACATAGACAATATTCAGAACAAACTCTTAACACAGGAATATCTCAGCAGAGTAACTATTTACTTCTAAACTGAACACATGAATAGGAAAAAACACTCGACGCTGCTCACAGCAAGGGCGTCCCACTCAAAAATATCAAATGCATGTCTTCTGGCTAACATCAATGAGCAAATTTTGACAAGGTTTTCCAATTCCAATATATTAAACTAACGTCTTCTTGCTAACATCAATGATTAAACTTTGAAAAGCTTTTCCCATTCAAAATATGTAATGCCTATGATCGTGGAGTCCTGTCGTAGCTTCTTGTACTTGTTTGGGCACTTTTTGCCCAGGGCACTCCACGTGTTGTTAAATTGCCAATGGTCTCTGCAGACTAGTCATGTCACCGGTGTCTAATAATACTATGTAAAGCTTCTCAGTCATTCCTTCTGTAATGTAGCACAAACAGTGACTGCTTCTTTCTGCAAAGTGGAACGACCAACTGGACCCAGTAATGCAGCAGTTTGCCTTACACATTGGCTCCTTTTGTGCAGTTCAACTAAAATCGAAGTTGGAATAAAACCGAGATTTAATTTTGATATCCCTGTAAGCAACAATAGGTATAAGGGAAACAATTACTGAGAAATAACGGTTGATGACTTGTACTCCCAGAAGAAAAGCTTCTATCGATCTACTTTATCTTAATGGGAAACAAAGCAGGAGAGTAGCAATTCTCCATCAGTGTGATTCATTCATATTGACTGAGACATTATCTTAAAAATGCCTTGTTTCAACATGTATAAAGAACGACAAAGCAGAAAAGTACCCTTCCTAAAACAATGCAATTGATTCATTTTAACAGAGACATTATCTTAACAATACCTTGCTAAACATGTAGAAAGAACTACAAAGCAGGATAGTACCATTCCTAACAAGTGTTGCCATTTTAAACTAAGATTCAGTAGTTAATTAATTCTGAGAGTGGCATTGCTTAATTTTACCAGCGGCATTAGATTAACGAAAAGCATAAAAAGTTCCAGGGGAGAGTGGGTGCAACAACAGTATGTGCTTCCATCTACTTATAAAGGGGGTGATGCAGAGTTTGTTGTAACAAAGCAACAAGCATGATGTCTGGGTTGGTCCCATTTTTGTTCACTACTTAATGGGAAAAGACATTAATACAACAGCTTCAATTCAACATTTATTTAAAACAGTACCAATACAAGTAGCACAACATCTCAAAGCACACTGCACAATCATGTGGATGAAGGCCTGTACTAACCTTTCATGAGACGGACAAGATAAAATACGAATCTGCCAACACGAATAGGAAATCCAATCGCGTTTTGTGCAGTTGCACTGAAATCAAGCAAAGTGTTTCGCGTAGCGAAGCAAAATGTCGCAATAGCAACAAGTTGAATAGATATCCCTGTTTAAACAGAGGCAAAAAAGGAATCAATTACTGGCTAATAAAGGAGGATGAAACATGCGGCCACAAAAATGGTATTCCCGCCAATCCCTAACAAGTGTTGTAGTTTTGAAATAAGATTCAGTAGTTAATTCTGAGAGTGGCATCAATTACTGGCTTATAAAGGGGGTGATGCTGAATTTGTTGTAACAAAGCAACAAGCATCATGTCTGGGTTGGTCCCATTTTTGTTCACTACTTAATGGGAAAAGACAGCAATACAATAGCTTCAATTCAACATTTATTTAAAATAGTACCAAAACAAGTAGCACAACATCTCAAAGCACACTACACATCATGTGGTTGAGACCAAGATTTGAAACAACTCGCCACGAAGACTAGAAACAAATATCGATCTCCTTTTGTGCAGTTCCACCAAAATTAAGCAAAGTCACCGGTGTGACATTCAAGTTGATCTGCACAAAACACTCTTAAAACATAAGTGTTTCGAGTAGCGAAGAAAAATGCCGCAATAGCAACAAGTTGAATCGATACCCCTGTTTTAACAGAGGCAAAAAGGAAACAATTACTTGCCGATAAAGGAGGATGAAACAAACGGTGACAGAAAGAAGCATCTAACTTATCTTGGATGGAAAACAAAGTAGGACAGTAGCATTTCTAAAACGGTTGCATTGATTCATATTAACAGAGACATTCTCTTGAAACAACATTCGTCAAAAAATGTAATTTACTTTTAACAGTGGCATTGGTTCAATTTTCCGGCGGCATTCTTAGATTAACAACAGCAAAATAGCTGTATGGAACATGCCAGCACCATGTGCATCCACATGTATAAATGGGTGATGCAGAGTATGTAGCCAAGAAGCATATATGCGCTGGTCCCATATTGTTCTCTTTGAACCTTCTTCCTATGTGAGGGAAGTAGATCTAGTCCTGCACAAACTACCCGACCCCCCAGTTTCTTTCCCTTTTCAACAAAGAGATCGGTTCCTTACAGATGTGTGTACTGGGTTACCCCCTTTTTCCCTTTTCGACCTACAAAGCGGATGGATAGCCAGTCTATACTACTTTCCGCCCCTCCTTTCCTCATTGAACCACGTCCTAGATTCTTGCTCCAGCCCACCGCACCCTTCTTTCCTCTTTGAACCAAGACCTAGATTCGACTACAGATCAAAAAAGATACACATGCAGCTAGAGCAACGACGGTTTCAAAGAAACTTATACCTTAGGGTCGTCGGGATGTGACAAGGCGTGCGGTGGGAGGCCGGATCTGCCCACACTACGTACGGCAGCGAGGAAGAAGGGGTCGGTAGCCCTCCCGCATAGGCGCTGGGTGAAACAGAACATCCCAGCCGGTAGTGGATTGCCTCCCTCACCGAAGGCGATAGAGTGAACGCTGCACCTCCTCCCCTTCCCGGTGCGACGGGATACGAACGCCTCCTTCACCAGTTGTGAGGGGGGAGAGAGAGACAAGATGCCAACTCAGTCTTGTTTAGACCTGGTGAAGAGAGGGTGAGAGACTGTGAATATAGCAAACCCTAGCAAATGAACGCTGAGCCTCCAGCGTGTAACATATATGTAGTGCGGCGAGCATGTGGAGAGTGCAAACCCTAGCGAACAAGCGCTAAGGCTCCCGCTTATATATATACTATTGTAGTACGGACTGAGCTCCGGTGCCTTCATTGCACCTGCTTTTGGCTATATAACAGGTGAGCTAGCCAAATTTTGGGCCCACCTGTCATAAATCCAAAGGCAGGTGCACCAAGTCAATGAAGCTGCGTCCATATAGTACTCTCGTGTATACGACTAATATATAGTGGAGTGGTTTTCTTATTCTCTCCATAACAATTGTTTTAAATTGTGTAAGTACGAAATGAAACTCTTTATTTAATGTACAGTGAAGAAAACTAGTACTACTTCCGATGAACTAACGATCCACGCCCATGCGTCCTGGTCGCACTTCCTGTCCTTCACGTGTGGTACACTACCCTCCCTTAAGTGAACAACCACACATGCGCCAAATTATCGAAAACGTGCGAGAGTGTGTATAAATAAAGAATTTTAATTTCAATTATCAAAAAGGTTTGAGAGTATTACGAAGTTTGACTTCAGTCAAATCTAATATGCGGTGTAAATAAAAATGGAGGGCTACTACGTCCATCCGGGTTTTTAGTCCACACCATTTTTTAAATCAAAGTTAATAGATGGACAAATAAAATTACAGGGGAGCTGGAGACAAAGTTGTGAGAAGGCTTAGAAATCAATACAAAACTTATGCTCTTAGTACCAACGTCGATCCTTCTTCGAGGACACATTTGGTTCATAGCCAATTGTGTGATAAAATTGCACCAATGTGAAAGACGACTGCGTCTCCAACGCAACCAAGGTGAACTGACAAAGGATATCATCTTTGTGTGTAACAAGCAAAGAGCACTGATGGAAGACAGCTTGTTATTCATTGAAAATCGATCAGCTTCACCAGCCAACGCAACCATGAGGCGCAACCATGAGCATCGATAGGTCATCGTGGTGATGCATCATCCATTTGGCATCAAGTTTGGGTGAGGCACCTATGAAGCTTGAAAAATCCTCACTGTGTTCTGTTTCTTCTCAGTAATCAAGCTCAAGGAAGGAAGAACCACGTGGCAGAGGACAGTGAGGCGGAACAACAATGGCCATCCAATTTTGTGCAGTTCCACTAAAATTGAGGAAGACATGCCCCGGTATGGAGACACGCATCGCTGTTTCCAAAAATATAAAAAAGGGTTAGCAACGACATCTCAATTGTTAATAAGAATTAATAAAAAGTATACCAACAAACAGAAGCATCATAATTATCTTGATGGGAACTAAACCAGGATACCCAAGAAAAAAAGCATTTCTTCATTTAACCAGTGATAGTACTACCACCATATGGACAATGACCGCACAACCACCATGTACTTTTTGTCGAAACAACATGTATACCTCCACCGAGGCATAAATCAGGACAACTTTTTGAGTGGCATTTCCTCTATAATAGTACTAGTAGGTGATGTTAGACCAGCCGATGAACCCTAGCTACTATGCATGGGGAGCTGGGGAGTAGTCGCATAGAAGAAAACCCGCATGTAGGGACCTGGGGAGCTGGACCAGTACAAGAAGTTATACCTCAGGTGGGCGAGATGTCGTTTAGGCGGGCGGGAGGGATCTACCCACACGACGGCAGCGAACAAGGGCGTGGAGGATCTTCGTCCACGCCAGCGCTAGCTCCGAGAGGACGGTGCGCATCGGCTTCCTCCGTCGCCGACGGCGACAACGTCAACGCTACACCTCCTCACCTCCCGCAGTGGACGGGATTCGACCGGATCTATGACTCCCGGTGAGGAGAGAGATAGAGTGGACACTGTCATCTTGTTTTGATATGGAGAGGGTGAGAGAGCGAGACGCGAGAAACTCTATCAAACAAGAGGCTATAATGGAGTAAAAAAATCTCTCCATAGCAGTGGTTTTAATTAGAATACACGCGTTCCCGGAAAAATGAAACGAAATTTGGCAGACAATTTTTTAAGGGTCTGTCTAGGACACATCTAGTTGTGACATAGTTACGTCACATCTAAGTTGATGTCCACTCTGTTTGTGGTCTATTTTTTTTCCTTGTTTTTTTGTTTCTTGTTACTACATTATATACTTGTGGGAGCTTAGATGTGATATCCTTAAATAACATCTAGATGTGAATTAGACAAACTGATTTTCTAACGTACCAAGAAAGAAAACTCGATCAAAAACACGCCCCCGCTTCCAGGTCGCGAGAGTCGTCGCGCACACACACATAGACATAGACATGCATATCCGTGTTTACGTAAAATTCCATTTCCATCTCCATCTCCAATCATATTTGTCCAACTGGCATATTATTTACGTTGTTAATTATATACGCAACAATATTAACATACAACATCTCTTGTTTGTGCACGTCCGGACTGCTGCCACGGCCGGTCCTGACCAACCCGAACCCTCTTCATCACCCACGCGTGCTTCCCGCCTGAAATGGTCAGTGCCGCATTCATGCCCGGCTAGAGCGGACGTGACCTCTCACTGGCCGTGTCATTGAAGCGGCGTGCCAGCCGAGAGAGCATCGCCCGCGCCGCTTCCGGGTGCATGCGGCTGCTCCGTGTTCAAAGGTCGCAATAGCCGGCTACAACATGCATGTAAAAAGTTCTTGGGAGTCCGTTCTACAGCTAGTTGTCCTCCCCCAACTCGTCAATCTCTTCCAGTAGTGCTAGTACTCCATGGCGCGATCCATCGACAAGCAGACGGGAAAATTATCCTATACTCGGTTTGCGGTGAGTGGCATGCCGAGCGACCATGTGGGGTCAAGCCGTGGAGGAGGGTGAGACACGAACACGATAGACGTGATTTAAACGTTGGTTTTGCTCGATGGCGCGATCCAACGAAACGAAACGTTGGTTTCTCTCTGTTTCCATTTTTTCTCCGGAAAAACGGAAACTTTCCACTCCATTTTCATTCCTATTCCAAGGTTGCCCCGTTACAACATTCCATCAAATACAAAGGAAAACTAACACGCATGCTGATGCATCTCAATGATTCACAGATCATAGCCAATATTTACTTCACAACTAAAGAAAAAAGTTGTGAGAGCGTGTACGAAAGAAAAACTACTGATAGGGTCACTATGACTTAAACCCTAAACCCTAAACATGATTTAATTTCTTGGCCAGGTAGAACCTGTCGAAGGAAAGACAGCTGGCACCCTCGGATCATACGATGCTTTTGTGCAGTTCCACTAAAATTGACCTGAGCATCCCTGATGGCAGAGATACTGAAGAAGTGTGATTAGAATAATAGTACTGGAACTAGTTCATGAGACATAAACTGATCACAAGTAGAAGCCGGTAGAAGTAGAGAAAGATCGACATGGAGATGGAGCTACGGTAGTGGAGCAAGCTGACTCCAAAAGGAAGATGGACTACCTGGGACATCGGGCTGTAGCTAGAATGGCGGTTGGGACGCGGCATCGGCCCATACCGTGGTGACCCCCGATTGGGACGCACCGACTGTGGGTTTTCTCCCTCGCCGATGTCGACCATGTCTACGCAGAGCATTGTTCCCTTCGCCCAGCTGGGGGATCAGGCCCGTCGTTCTATGCTTGTGAAGAGAGAAACCTAAGCAAGCAGGCTTGTAGCTTAGGCTCCTGCTAGTGTATATATAGTGGTTTTCTTTTTCTCTCCATATCAACCATTTTATATTGCATACGTGTCATTCAAGAGCGAAATGATGCTTGCTTCTTTCGACTAACTTATTGTGTGAATTGACTGCTCCTTAGTGGCCCCTACACGTACTCCCCCTACGTGTATGCAACAGTCACACATACACATGGATGCAAAAACGCGTGCGACGCCCTAATGCATGCATGTCCAAGCATACAAGGAACACACACGGTCACGCTCAAGTGCTCAACCTACACATGCATGCACACACATACTCAGTCAGGGTGAGCTAGTGACCGTATAAACACCGGAAAATACATATATTGAGCGCAATGAGCGTATTATGAAGTCCACTGACCGTATTTTTTAAAAATATACAGTGACAGACAGTGTATTTATCTCGTTTGAAATTAAGCCATATTAACCAGAGAGGAGGCAGTATGGACTAGCATTACTTTGTTGTGTCCCATCAACTTGCCGGACAAGGAGAAGGTTGCAGGACGGGAGAAGCTTGTGCGCGGTGGCTCGCAGGACAAGGAGAAACTTTTGACTAATGCAAGCTCTCCCTCGCTCAGGCGGTAACAGTTAATTCGGTGTCAGATTGCCAGAAGCATACACTATACTACTAGTGCTATTATTGTTCGACTTCCCGAATAGGCGAACAGCCAAGCGCAAAGTTTACTAGTACTACTACTATAGTCTATAAAGGTACGTACTATACTAGTACTAGTACTAGGAACCGGATGGAGGAGCGTCTGCACTCTTATTATAATTTTAAAATGTGATAAAGCAATCTTCAACACATTTGGTTCTCTTCGAGGGCTCTCGCATGTGATAATGGAAGTTGATTGCATGGAACACTCGCCACAATTCTCGGTTAATTCTGGCTCATATCCTGTTACGAATAGTAGCGCTCGGTAATATTTCCTCTATTTTTTTGTTATTCAGCATGTAAACAGGTCAGCAAACCTTGCGGCACATCTTCGTGCGAACCGTGCTTGCTGCACTTTGAATGTGGCCGAGAGCTGGCTTGATGAAACACCTCGCTTCCTACTTCTTTTTTTGCGGGGTACCTCGCTTCCTAGTGATCAGTGTCTTGGATGATCGTCCTAAGAATGCTTATATATGAATAAAGCTCTCTCAGTTACCCGCAAAAAAGATTAAGCCATATTAACCGAAAAGGAGGGAGTATGGACTAGCACTACTTTTTGGTGTGTCCCGTCAACTTGCAGAACAAGGAGAAGCTTGCAGGACAAGGTGAAGCTCGCTTACGCCTTTTGACTAATGCAACCTACCCTCGGTGGACATGCATCAGTCCATTCGGTGTCAGATTGTCAGAGGCATACACTGTAGTACCCAACATGCGGAGTACCATCATTGTTCGACTTCACGAAGAGGCGAAGACCCAAGCGCAGTAGTACGAGTAGTTCTACTACTAGAACCGCATGGTGGAGCGTCTGTACTCTTATTTTTTATCTCTGATAAAGTACACGTTTATTTCGGAGAAGGGCGGAAAACGGCAGCCCAACATGTAATGAATGATATCGATCAACCAACCAAGCTCGAATATATCTTGGCCTCCGTGCAAGCCTGTCTGTGTGTTCTCGCTCCTCGTCTCTGTCAAGGAACGGCGAGTTAGCTCTTTGTCGTCAATTGAGATCGGTTTGCTCACACTCCTGTCCCACATGTCAGTGATATGCCAAGAGGATGTGGGTTAACCGACTGGCCATACACGTACTTGGTTTGCACCTTCATACTACTCTTCCCTCTGTCACAGTTTACAGGGCGCGCTTCATTATGATGCATTTCTCTCAATGCATTTCCACCACCAGAGAGACTTTAAACGCATTTGGTTTAATGCTCAATTAATTAGGGCGTGGTAACCGCAATCAAGTCCACAATTTTGTCTCCATGTACTGTACTACTACGGAGTGGAGTAAGTGCATGCATGTGTGTACCCGGGGTGGAAGCACTGCATGCATGTGTGTACGCATTATTCCCTCTAGTAATAGATGTCATGCTATAACTACCAATGCTACTTTTCAGGCCGATCGCTAGTCGCCTTGGTCCCACAATTTTTTTCTTTTTTCTGAAGCGCGTTGTATAAACAGTGACGGATGGAGTAGTATGAGCGGATTCAAAGAAGAGCGTATTGATGGTTTCTTCTTCAGAGCAACTTACAGTGGGAAAGGTGGGGCTTATGATTTGACTGCTCATTACTCACTATTAATGCGGCGCAACGACCGGGCTGAGTCTCCCATGCGGTTGTGCACTACCCCCTCGGATCTTAAATATACTCCGGAGTATTTGTCTTTCTAGAGATTTCAACGAGTGACTACTCAAATATTTGTCTTTTTAGAGATTTCAAATGGACTGGCACATACAGATGTATATAGACATATTTTAGAGTGTAGATTCACTCATTTTGCTCCGTATGTAGTCACTTGTTGAAATCTCTAGAAAGACGAATATAATATTTAGGAACGGAGGGAGTACACATACAAAGCAAAATGAGTGAATCTACACTCTAAAATATGCTCGTTTGAAATTTGTAAAAAGACAAATATTTAGGAACGAAGGAGTATAATTTGTGCATGGCACATGGACCCGGATGATGAAGAGGCTTCTGGCAATGCTATCAAGCTTCCATCATTTGTTTACATAATTGACGTACTATACAAATAATTTTCCAGCGACATGAAATTGTACAATGGTGTGAGCTTTTAGCTTTTGTTTCGCGTGTCTTGCCATCGATGCTCTGTCAGAAACAATAAAAAACTAACTTCCTTGCTAATGCATGTCAATTATTAGCATACTAGAGCTAATAATTACATCACAACTGAAGACAGAGTTGTGAGAAGGTGTTAAATTAAAATTGATCCATGCTTTCATTGGCAGCAACGTCCCCCCAGCTCTGTCTAAATCAACAAGGCATGTTGGGGAAAAAGTAGCTGTCTAGAGCATGCAACATTCCGATCATTTTGTGCAGTTCCACTAAAATATAGCTGAGTGTCCCTGTTCCAAAGATATTAAGTGTGATTACGATAATAGAGGACTGCTGATGAAACAATAAACACACAAATAGAAGCCGGTCACCTTTGCAGTCTCTCTTAAGACTAACTAGTTGGAGAAGATTAGGCTCGGAGTTGGACGAGGAGGATAGAGCAAAACCAATCTCCCTTTGTGTAGTCGCACTGAAATGTAGAGACGTTGCCCGTGTGACATTTTAGTACAACTGCACAAAACACTCTTAAGAAAAAAGTGATTTGTGTAGTTCACCAAAAGGTCGCAATAGCAACGAGGTTAAATGGATAGCCCTGTTTGCAAAAAAGAGGTAAAAAGGAAAGAATTACTGGCCAATAACAGTTGATGACACATGCGACGACAAAAAAGAAGCATATTCTTTGTCCTAAGGGAAGATAACAACACAATAGTGTTTGTCTAAAATGGTGTGAGGACGAGAATGCAATATGGAAAGTACGCCGGACGAGCTACGTTTTGGGCAAAGAACTATGGAAGATCCACATGCAACGACGTGGGAAGACGGGCAGTGGAGCAAAGCTCGAGGGGATACCTGGAGGTCGTCGGGATGTAACTAGGTGAGCGGCGGAGGCGGAATCTACGAGCAGGTGGCGTAGGCCCTACCGCGCCGGAGCTTGGTCAGAGAGAACATCGTGTACCACAGATCGGGACATGCTGCCTCAGCGCCGTCGAACGGAGAAACGATGCACCGGTGAGAGATAGAGAGGCCACCGCACTCCCTTTCCCCCGGCGGATGGGATGCGGCCGGATCAGTGACCAACGGTGAGAGAGAGAGAGGCCACCGCAGCCTTGTGTGAGATGCTCTGAAGAGCGACAAACCAGGCAGGCAGGCTCCATTGTATATAGTGAGCGGACTACCTTTTTCTCCATAAAAATTGTTTTATATTCTGTGTATGTGCCATTGAGCGCTATAACTTTATTTAAAAATAACGCAGCAACGCGTCAAGTCGAACTTTGTTTCGTGCACGCGTGGTACACGACCTCCCTAGGTAAACAACCGCTACAGGCGTTCAAATTAGCACGTGGGCTGCCATTTCGTAAAGAAATGAGCTCCACCGTGTACCTGTGCGGGTGTGGCTGGGCACGAAGAGTGAGTACGTGCACGGTGCACCTATTCTCTTCTTGTATACGTACACCACCTACGTGGGGTTGTGTGAGAGAGATACAAACCTAGAGAGATATAGTGTGTGGGTTCTTGAGAGTTTTTTTTGGGGGGGGGGGTCAATCAAAAAATGTAACATATGCAATGTGTGTGAAATAGAGTCCTGGATATAACATATATATAGAGGGGGCGATCCACGAGAAGAGAGTGGAGGTATCATCGGCTTGAGGTGTCCATAGAATCGAAGAGAGGGATGATGTGTGTGTGTGTGTGCGCGCGCGCGATTGATAAAGAGTGCCATCGAATTTGTGTGTGCCCACGTCAAAGATATAGAGTGGCTGGCCTACTAGAACGTGAGATGGGACATGTGCAGTTTGTCTCTGTTGCATGGATACCTACCTGCAGCGCTCGACTATCGGTGTGTGGTGGGGGAAGAGGGAGGCCCAATTAACTATAGAGGTACAATGGCTGGTATATTTGTGGAGGAGGAGAGAGGCCTACCTCATGTATTAAGGAGATCGATCTGCCTCATGTATTAAGGGAGATCGATCGGCATCCAAGCATATGTGCGGGAGAGGAATAAGGTTGGGAGAGAGACAGAGCTAGAGTGTCGGAGGGGGGTGGTAGTGGAGTTGCTTCTAACAAATGGTGGGATAGGCTTGCTAGACAAACGGAGCGCACACCCGCAATATCAATAAGAGAGGAGATGGCTGCTTGTTGTCTGTGCACGTGCGTGAGAGAGATGGGTCAGGAGGCATGCACGAATGATGAGGGGGGACGATGTGGCTGTGGTAAGCAGACGTAACTACATAGGAAGATCAATCGCCCTTTGTTAGAGAAAGGAGAGACATAACTTGTGAGGTACGTCGATCGATGGGGGGTAGTTAAAGTCGATCCAGGTATATGTTGGGAGATCGATCGGTATATATGCATGTGTGTGTTAGAAGCAAATGAGGCACGAGGAGAAGGATAGAGAGAGAGGGATGCATATAGGAGGTGGTACGAGAGGCATACTATATTGAGGGGGGAGGAGTGTGCGAGTACGAGAACGATGAAAAGAGTGGTGGGAGTGAGGCATGGACAGTGACAAGAGAAGAGGGGAAGCTTGTGTTTGTGCTAGGAACACCTGGCTAGAGAGGCATATTGATCTATGTGTGTCGTAAAAAAGGAGCTAGGGGGACCTAGACACACCATGGGTGAACGACCTAAAGTGAAAAGACGAATTTGCGCGATGGAGCTAGAGAATGATGAGGGAGGGTGAGAGGGATGCGGGCGTGTACATGCACAAGAGAAAGTTAGCGCTAGCTACAAAGATAAGAGGGTTGTGTGGGTGTAAAAGACGAATATAGATCATATATACTTCATTATAAAAAGTGAATTCAAATATTTGAAGAATTTATCATAGTGTTTCAAACCGACGCATGTGTGAATATATATAACGGTGATACACATGGTGTGGTTATGAGCATGTTATACTACATTTAATATATTTTATCTCTACTCTTATAAGAAAAATGGACTTGTTGATGATGGTGTGCCTGCCATCCTGCATTATAGGCCGTCCGATTTATATCTGGCGGATAGCGAGGAAACTATGATGGTTGAAGTTGGCAATAATCATGATTGTAGATTCTTATTGAAATAGAGAAACGAATTCAAATTTAGTTTGAATTGCAACGATAGTATAGACATTTGGAATGCACTAAAATGTTGGTATGAGTAGGTTACATGCATTATACAGCAAGCGAAAAAATTTAATCGGACATAACATGGATTCATACTCCGTCCTTCCATCTATATAGGGCGTAATGAGATTTTTAAGAACGCCTTTGACTATTGACAAGATTAATAGTACATGACATGCACAATGTGAAAATTATATCATTGAAAGAACCTTTCACAGACGAATTTAACGGTGTGCTTTGTGTAAGTTGCATGTCATATATCATTGCTCTAATATTTGGTCAAAGTTAGCATCGAAAAACGCATTAGGCCCTATATAGATGGAAGGAGGGAGTAGCTTTGAATAGCATTTGTAGAGTAAAATGGGGCAAGACTCTCTCTTTGTGTGGTGTGAATTTTATTTTTTGTTTTCTTTTTGGTTGAGGGAAGTGCGAATTTATTTGGTACGTACAAGTACAATATTACTACACGTTAGGCTTGTCCCTAAAATTCAACCCGCGTCTTGTTATATCCCGAAAATTTAGATATCGTGCTCCCAAAACTGGCGCCTTCACAACTCGCGCCTTGCTATCCCGAAATTACAACGCACGCGAAACCTCCCTCCAGCTGCCAAATCCCGACACACGAAATCCCCCTTCTAACCCTGAGCCGAAAGGGCCGCTAGTTCAAATCGGTGGGGGGTAATTTGGTAACACACCCTACATTTTGGACAAGCGCGTCCCTAAGTCATGCTTCACCCCCTCCCATCGCCCCCTTTTCGCCATTCGAAATCCCAAGCCGCCATAACCTCTCCGCTCCAGCCACGAAACACCACCCTCCTCCGTCCGCCATGTCACCGCTGATGAAGCTATGTACCTAGGGTAGGGTCATGGACCCGACCTAGACATCCTCCCCTAGGAAAGCACCCTAAAGCCAGGATCATTCAAAGAGTACCATCATCCACTCGACCATAGACGTTCCACTCGAAAGAATCAATGTCACTCGACCATCGCAAAAGTCACTCGACGGGCAGAAGAGCTAAAGTCACTCCGCACGAACAACGGTCGAGCATTTACTTGTAGGCTTAATTGTCATTTATAGCACCTAAATACAGGCATTACCAGTAACGTCTCCATATTTATGTACCTTAAACCCTTTGTAACTGAGGACGAGAGGGGTCTGGCGAACTCTATATAAGCCACCCCCCTCCTCAGGGACAAGGGTTCGCACCCCCTGTAACACACACGCATATAATCTAGTCGACCGCCTCCGGGCTCCAAGACGTAGGGCTGTTACTTCCTCTGAGAAGGGCCTGAACTCGTAAAACTCACGTGTACAACATGGTTCTTACCTCTACATTCCTACCCGCCATTCTACTGTCAGACTTAGAACCACGACAGTTGGCGCCCACCTTGGGGCAGGTGTCTTAGCGACTTGTTGGAGAAGTTGCGATTTTCCCGATCCCCATCAACATGGTTTCAGGAGGAGGTTTGGCCGAGGGCCGTGAGATCTGTCTCGGCACGCTCGTGTTCATCGCCGACGACTCCGCTTGGCTCCAAGAAGCGCCACTTGACGTCGAGGCGCTCCCCGTCCGCGGGGCAACACACTTTCACGCATGCGTCCGTGGCGTCCTCCTACGGCAGCCGTCGACTCAGTATCGGTCGGCTCCTGTACTGACCTCCCTCCCTGCAGCCCGCCGGAGCAAGTGTTCCGATCGATCGAGGCTTCAGCAGTGGGTGAGGCATGCGGTGGCTCGCCAGTCGGCCACCCCCCAAGTCGCGGCAATCGAGCCCGACTAAACTCTCTATGGCCTGTTCGACTGGCTCCGTAGAGGCTGCATCCGAGTGCGGCAGCAGCGACCCCGCGGCAGAAGTTTTGATGGTCAATGGACCACGCAGTCCTACTGGCTTCACTGTGAAGACGGAGGCGACGGGGGCGGCGATCTGTCGCATGTTCACGAAGAGTACCACCCCGAACCCCTCTCTTCACATCGGAGGGAAGAACTTCGCCGCCGGAACATGGATGCGCTTCACACTCCTATCGTTGGAGAAACCCCTGAGGCTCAGGCCTTGGAGGAGGCGCGCCTAGCCAACTTGGCTGAGCGCACTTGACTGGACAACCTCCAGCACGCACTCGACGAGCGTGCTCGACAGCGTATCCCTGAGTCCAGTCGACGCCAACTTTTTCCGCCTCCGACTCAGCTATACTGAACTTCGATCCAGAATCTTGCAGCTGCAGCCCGAATAGCAGAGTGAATCCAGCCTTCCCAGTCAGAAGTTGGTCGAGGTCTGGTGCAGATCCGGGCTTTGCTCCGTGGCGGGAGAGCAGAATATAGTAGTATCTCAGTCGCGGAATAGGATCCATAGCAGATCCGTGGTTGCAGACACGGTCTAGTCAGCTCACAGCCAGAGATCGCCCCCGAGGCGTGAAGGATGTGAGGACTGGCGAGATCAGTACAGAAAGCGCGAGCAGTATGATCCCCGACTCGATCACGATGATTGTCGTCGAGCGCCCACGCCTCCCCCAAGGAGTGGGTCATACGTGCCTCGGCATCATGATGACAGACGTCCTCACAGTGGTGGGCGAAGGATTCCACTCGACCCCAGGGAGCCGGGCTTTGATGCGAGGTCTATTCTCGTTCACGGCCTGGTCGACAGAAACAGAGCTCACAAACAGGGTCACGATAGAGATTTCCCAACCAGCAGCAAGGTACATGTCTCGGGTCCAGAGTGCTTCAGCAGAGCCATCAGGGCTGCGGTGATTCCTCCCAACTTTAGGTTGACGACTGGAGTTAGTAAGTTCACTGGCGAGTCCAAGCCTGACACTTGGCTTGAGGATTATGAGTGGCTGTACAGATTGGTGGTGGCAACGATGAAGTGGCCATGAAGCACCTTCCTTTGATGTTGGAGGGCTCGGCCAGAGCATGGCTGAATCAGTTAGCGCCTAGTAGTATGTATACTTGGGAAGATCTTGCCCGAGTATTCGTCAGAACATTTGAAGGAACTTGCAAGCAGCCAGCAGGCTGACAGAATTGCAGTGTTGTGTTCAGAAACCGAATGAAACTTTGAGAGATTATATCCAGAGATGGATCACGTTGCACCACACGGTGGAGAATGTGTCGGATCACCAGGCAATTTGTGCCTTCAAAGAAGGTGTTAAGTATCAGGAGTTGAACCTGAAATTCGGTCGGACAGGAGATATGACTCTGACTCGGATGATGGACATTGCCACCAAGTATGCCAATGGTGAAGAAGAAGACCGACTCCGGAGTGGCAAGCACAAAATAGTCGCCCACGAAACCAGAGGAGGGAACCCCAGTCGGAAACAGAAGCGCAAGGCCGAGCCAGCCGCTCCTGGTGAAGCCTTAGTCGGGACTCAAGGAAAGTTCAAAGGGAAACCCAAAGGGCCATGGAACCCCAAGAAAGTAAAAGATCAAGATGGAAATGATGTGCTAGATTTACCAGGCCACATTCACACCAAAAAAGATGAAGAGGGTAATTTCATTTACCCGAAGCATACCACTCGATGGTGTCGACTCATAATCCAGCAATTCTGAGGGAAACATCCCAAGGAAAAGGAGAAGGAAGCGGACAAATTTGAGGATGAGGTGGAGGACGATGATGGTTACCCCCACGTCAATTCCACTCTGATGATTCTCGCTGATGTTGATAGTAAGAGTCGACTGAAAGTCATCAACAGAGCAGTGAACATGGTCGCTCCGATGACACCCAGTTATTTGAAGTGGTCTCAGACTGCCATTACATTCGACCAGTCCGATCACCCAGCGCACATAGCCACCCCTGGGAGGCAAGCACTGGTGGTCGACCAAGTATTCGAAGGAACTCGATTGACTAAGGTTCTGATGGATGGTGGCAGTGGTCTGAATATACTATATGCAGAGACGTTGAAAGGAATGGGCATTCCGATGTCCAGACTCAGTGAAAGTAATATGAGTTTCCATGGAGTTATTCCTGGCAAGAAGGCTGCGTCACTCGGTCAGATCGCCCTTGATGTAGTTTTCGGTGATTCCAAGAATTACCGCAAAGAAAAGTTGACATTTGAAGTTGTGGATTTCCAGAGTGCATATCACGCTATTCTAGGCAGGCCAGCTTATGCACATTTTATGGCTCGACCATGTTACGTGTACCTCAAATTGAAGATGCCTGGTCCTAAAGGGGTGATCACTATCATTGGCAGTCGAAAGAAGGCAGAAGAGTGCTTCCAGAAGGGATCAAAGTTCGCTGATGCACAGATGGCAGTAGTGGAGTTGCAGGAGTATCAAAAAAATGTAGATCCGAGTGATTTGTTGCGAGCCAAGAAGCCTGCCATAGATTCAGCATTCTAGTCGTCTGGTGAAACAAAGCCGATTCATATTCATCCAACGGATCCCAATGCAGCTCCGACTCACATTTCAACAACACTCGACTCCAAATAGGAAGAAGCGCTCATCCAGTTCCTCCATGAGAACTGGGACATCTTTGGATGGAAACCTTCTGACATGCTAGGTGTTCCCAAGGGACTGGCTGAGCATCGTTTGCGAGTCGACCCAAAGGTGAAACCAGTCAAAGAACATCTTCGACGTTCCGCCATACAGAAGAGGAAGGCAATTGGTGAAGAAGTGGCTCGACTTCTGGCAGCTGAGTTTATCCGAGAGATTTACCACTCCGAGTGGTTAGCTAATGTTGTCATGCTCCCAAAGAAGGAGGACTCACTTTGCATGTGCATCGACATCAAACATATCAATCGGGCCTGCCCGAAAGATCAATTTCCTCTCCCTCGCATCGACCAAATAGTCGACTCGACTGCGGGGTGTGAGTGTTTGTCCTTTTTGGACGCTTATTCTGGGTATGATCAGATCCGTCTATATGGACCCGATGAGATAAAAACAGCTTTCATCACCCCATTTGGGTGCTTCTGTTATGTCACTATGCCATTCAGTTTGAAGAACGCCGGAGCCACATTCATGAGGATGATCCAAAAGTGTCTGCTCACTCAAATCAGTCGGAATGTGGAAGCATACATGGATGACATTGTGGTCAAGTCACGAAAAGGTTCCGACCTACTGGCTGACCTTGCTGAAACCTTTGCCAACCTCAGAAGGTATGATATCAAGCTTAATCCATCAAAGTGCACGTTTGGAGTTCCAGGCAGAAAATTACTCGGTTTTCTTGTTTCCGAACGGGGGATCGACGCTAACCCAGAAAAAGTGGGTGCCATACTCCGGATGAAACGCCAGAAAAAGTGGGTGCCATACTCCGGATGAAACGCCAGAAAAAGTGGGTGCCATACTCCGGATGAAACGCCCTGTGCATGTGCATGATGTCCAGAAGCTTACTGGTTGTTTCTCGCCTCGGTGAAAAGGCACTGCCTCTTTACCGACTGATGAAGAAGTCAAATAAGTTCGAGTGGACTCCTGAAGCTAATGCATCATTTGCAGAGGTCAAACCCTGTTTTCTACCCAGCCGGTGCTTGCTGCTCCAATCAGCAAAGAGCCTTTACTGCTTTACATTGCAGCCACTGGACAAGTCATCAGTACAGTACTTAGGGTCGAGCGGGAAGAAGAAGGAAAGCCTACAAAGTTCAGTGCCCAGTATACTATGTCTCCGAAGTTTTGACTCCATCAAAGCAAAGATATCCACATTATAAGAAGCTTGTTTATGGGATTTATATGACCACGAAGAAGGTTGCACATTACTTCTTTGATCACTCCATTACAGTCGTCAGCGACGCTCCATTATCAGAGATTCTGAACAATAGAGATGCAACTGGTCAAGTGGCAAAGTGGGCGATTGAACTCCTTCCCTTAGATATCAAGTTCGAGGCAAAGAAAGCTATCAAGTCCCAAGCAATAGCAGATTTCCTCGCCGAGTGGATTGAACAACAACTGCCGACTCAAGTTCACTCGGAGCACTGGACCATGTTCTTTGATGGTTCCAAGATGCTGAATGGTTCCAGTGCTGGGGTGGTACTGATATCCCCCCGAGGAGAAAAGCTCAGATATGTCCTCCAGATTCACTTTGATTCTCCAATAACGAAGCAGAATATAAAGCACTCTTGTATGAGTTGCGTATGGCCATCTCACTCGGCGTCCATCGCCTCATGGTCTATGGCGACTCAGGTTTGGTAGTCAATCAAGTGATGAAGGAGTGGGACGTCAAAAGCCCAGTCATTAATGGTTACTACAACGCGGTGAGGAAGTTGGAAAACAAGTTTGAGGGGTTAGAGCTCCATCATGTACCCCGACTGAAAAATCAAGCACCAGATAATTTAGCAAAGATAGGCTCCAAGAGAGAAGCTATTCCCAGTAATGTGTTCCTGGAGCATATTCATGCACCTTTAGTTCAAGAAGATCCCTTCGCTGAAGATCCCCCGCAGCCTAGGAGTGCCACAGATCCGACTGAAGTCGAGGTCCCAGCCGTGGTCGACTTGATCATGGAGGTGTTGGTCATCACTCCCGACTGGACAGTGCCATACATTGCATATATCCTTAGGAAAGAGCTCCCAGAGGATGAAGAAGAGGCTCGACAGATCGTCCGTCGATCCAAGGCCTTTACTGTAATAAGAGGACAACTGTTCAGAGAAAGTGCAACTGGGGTCAGCCAGAAATGCATAACACCAGAAGAAGGCCGAGTGATCCTCCACGACATCCATTCGGAGACCTGTGGTCACCATGCGTCCTCTCGGACCATTGTGGCTAAAGCATACCGAGCTGGATTTTATTGGCCACGAGCAAATGAAATGGCGAAAGATATAGTCGACAGATGTGAAGGCTGCCAGTTCTACTCCAATATGTCGCACAAACCTGCATCAGCCCTGAAGACCATTCCACTCGTCTGGCCATTTGCTATTTGGCGATTGGACATGGTTGGTCCACTGAGGACTGGTAGGAGCAGCTTCACTCATGTGCTTGTAGCAGTCGACAAGTTTACGAAATGGATCGAAGCCAAGCCAATTAAGAATCTTGAAGCTAGTACTGCTGTCAGCTTTATCAAAGAGTTGATATTCAGATATGGGGTTCCACACAGCATCATCACTGACAACGGATCAAACTTCAATTCTAATGAGTTCAGAACCTTTTACGCCTCACAAGGCACACGAGTCGACTATGCTTCAGTCGCCCATCCCCAGTCGAATGGACAAACAGAAAGAGTAAATGGACTGATTCTCAAAGGGATGAAACCCGGACTGATGCGAGATCTCAAGCATGCAGCGGGCGCCTGGGTTGATGAACTTCCATTAGTTCTCTAGGGATTGAGGACAACTCCCAATCGGTCGACTGGCCGAACTCCATTCTTCTTGGTCTATGGGGCTGAAGCTGTTCTATCGAGTGACTTGTTTCATAATGCACCACGAGTTGAGCTCTTCTCTGAAGATGAAGCAGAACAAGCTCGGCAAGATGCAGTCGACCTCCTAGAGGAGGAAAGAGAGATGGCCTTGATCCGGTCGACCATTTATCAGCAATACTTGCGTCGATTCCATGCTAGACACGTGAAGGGTCGAGCCTTTCCAGAGGGAGACCTGGTTCTTCGAGTGGATCAGCAGAATCCACACAAGCTCGCCCTAGCTTGGGAAGTTCCCTTCATTGTCACCAGAGTGCTCCACAATGGAGCATACAACCTTTACAATGTCGAGCATAAGAAGGACGAGCCACGGGCTTGGAATGCGGAGCTGCTCCGCCCCTTTTATACTTAAGTACTCGTTCAAATAAAATGTAACAAGAAATACCTTTGTAATTTTTTTATCAAAGACACGAGCTTTCAGTCCTCTGGAACGATTGTTGTTGCTTTTATTTGCGTCTGAAATCCCCAGTGGGTGACTTAGCTGCGAATCTGTTTCGCCTAAGTTCAAAAGAAAATCCTGTCGAGTGGTGAACAAGCCTCTCACTCGGAGGCTTAGCTGCGAATCCGTTTCGCCTAAGTTTGAAAATCCTACCGAGTGGTGAGCAACCCTCCCACTCGGGGGCTTAGCTGCAGTCCAGTACTCGACTAAGTTTAAAATATCCTACCGAGTGGTGAGAAACCCTCCCACTCAGGGGCTTAGCTGTAGTCCACTACTCGCCTAAGTTTAAAAAATCCTACCGAGTGGTGAGCAACCCTCCCACTTGGGGGCTTAGCTGCAGTCCAGTACTCACCTAAGTTTAAAAAATCCTACCGAGTGGTGAGCAACCC
>NC_041380.1:44874459-44905664 GCF_002162155.2 Triticum dicoccoides
GCAGTCCAGTACTCGCCTAAGTTTAAAAAATCCTATCGAGTGGTGAGCAACCCTCCCACTTGGGGGCTTAGCTGCAGTCCAGTACTCGCCTAAGTTTAAAAAATCCTACCGAGTGGTGAGCAACCCTCCCACTCGGGGGCTTAGTTGCAGTCCAGTACTCGCCTAAGTTTAAAAAATCCTACCGAGTGGTGAACAACCCTCCCACTCGGGGGCTTAGCTGCAGTCCAGTACTCGCCTAAGTTTAAAAAATCCAACCAAGTGGTGAGTGAGGGAGTCCTGGATTAGGGGGTCTCCGGACAATCGGACTATACCCTTTGGCCGGACTGTTGGACTATGAAGATACAAGATTAAAGACTTCGTCTCGTGTCTGGATGGGACTCTACTTGGCATGGAAGGCAAGCTAGGCAATACGGATATGGATATCTCCTCCTTTGTAACCGACCTTGTGTAACCCTAACCCTCTCCAGTGTCTATATAAACCGGAGGGTTTTAGTCCATAGAACAACAACTACAACATACAATCATACCATAGGCTAGCTTCTAGGGTTTAGCCTCTCCGATCTCGTCGTAGATCTACTCTTGTACTACCCATATCATCAATATTGATGAAGTAGGACGTAGGGTTTTACCTCCATCAAGAGGGCCCGAACCTGGGTAAAACATTGTGTCCCCTGCCTCTTGTTACCATCCGCCTTAGATGCACAATTCGGGACCCCCTACCCGAGATCCGTCGGTTTTGACACCGACATTGGTGCTTTCATTGAGAGTTCCTCTGTGTTGTCGCCGTTAGGCTTGATGGCTCCTACTATCATCGATACCAATGCAGTCCAGGGTGAGACTTTTCTCCCCGGACAGATCTTCGTATTCGGCGGCTTTGCACCGCAGGCCAATTCGCTTGGCCATCTGGAGCAGATTGAAAGTTACGCCCCTGGACACCAGGTTAGGTTTGGAAGCTTAAACTGCACGGCTGATGTCCGTGGAGACTTGATCTTCAACGGATTCGAGCCTCTACCTTGTGCGTCACGTGGTCATGATGAGTATGATTTAGCTCTACCATCGGACAGTGTTCAGGAGATCGCACAGGCAGCCGCTCCGACCCTCAATTCGGAGCCAGTTGCGCCGTCCATGGACGGGTGGATTGACCCCGCCACAGAGGCCTTACCCTCATCGGTGATCGAGCCGAACATCGACCTTACCTTGCACGAGAGCCGTGTTGTTAAACTGTCGGATCCCTCTCCGGCCACGGACTCCGAGCCGCCTGCGCCCGTTCCTATCGAATCCGACTGGCCACCGATCATGGAGTTTACCTCTGCGGATATTTTTCAGCACTCACCCTTTGGCGACATACTGAACTCATTAAGGTCTCTCTCCTTATCAGGAGGATCCTGGCCGAACTATGTACGGTAGGACTGGGATGCGGACGACAAAGAAATTTGCGGCCCATCCACCACCCACTTAGTAGCCACTGTCGATGACTTAACCGACATGCTCAACTTCGACTCCGAAGACATCGATGGTATGGACGACGATGCGGGAGACGAACAGGAACCACTGCCCTTAGGTCACTGGACGCCCACTTCACCACATGACGTATACATGGTGGACACACCAAAAGAAAACGACGACGAGGAACGGAAAGACGCAGCGAAGGGTTGTACCCTCGAGAAGCAGTCAAAGCGGCGGCGTAAGCGCCGCCCCAAATCCTGCCTCGACAGAAACAACGATCATATAGACCCAATGTTAGAGCAGGGAGAACCATCGCCGAATCACGGCAATACGGAGAATCAAACCAAACAACCTGACTATGTCAAAGATAATAGTCCGGATGACCTCACACCGGACAGACACCCGGAGCAACAAAATGCCCGTCAAAGGCTTATTGCCACCGCGAGGAGTCTAAAAAAGCAGAAGCAAAGACTCAAGGCTACACAAGACACACTCAGAATCAGATGGAGCAAAGTACTCAACGCAGCAACAAAGTACGGCGGCAATTGCCCCACCAAGAGTTACCCGAAACAAACATCCGAACAACGCGGTACACCCAGATACAGGGTGCTGCACACCCCCTATGTTTCACCGATGAGGTGCTGGACCATGAATTTCCAGAAGGATTCAAACCCTAAACATAGAGGCATACGACGGAACAACAGACCGTGGGGTCTGGATTGAGGACTATATCCTCCATATCCATATGGCTCGAGGAGATGATCTCCACGCCATCAAATATTTACCCCTCAAGCTCAAAGGGCCACCTCGGCACTGGCTTAAAAGCCTCCTTGAAAGCTCCATTGGAAGCTGGGAAGAGCTCGAAGACGCTTTTTGGGCAAATTTTCAAGGGACTTATGTACGACCTCCGGACGCAGACGATTTGAGTCATATAATTCAACAGCCCAGAGAGTCAGCCCGAAAGCTTTGGAACAGGTTTCTTACTAAAAAGAACCAAATAGTCGACTGTCCGGACGCTGAAGCCTTGGCAGCTTTTAAGCACAGCATCCATGATGAATGGCTTGCCAGACACCTCGGCCAAGAAAAGCCGAGAACAATGGCAGCATTAACAAGCCTCATGACCCGCTTTTGCGCGGGTGAGGATAGCTGGCTAGCCAGATGCAGCACCAGCGACCCTAGTACATCCGAAGTTAAAGATGGAAACAGGAAATCACGGCACAAAAAATAACAAACACCGGAATAAAGAAGACAACACGAAGAGCACGGCAGTAAACGCCGGATTCAAAAGCTCTCGGCCAAGTCAGCAAAAGCCGCCTCGAAAGGCGCCAGAGATGAACTGTCCAGCCTCAACAAAATTCTAGACCAAATATGTCAGATCCATAGCACCCCCAGTAAACCCGCTAATCATACCCACAGAGAATGTTGGGTCTTCAAGCAGTCCGGCAAGCTCAACGCCGTACACAAGGGGGAGGATACACCAAGCGAAGACGAGGATGAGCCTCTCAAGCAAGACACTAGGGAACAAAAGAAATTTTCACCCGAAGTCAAAATAGTAAACGTGTTACACATGACCAAGGGGAGAAACAAAGCGGCACTCCCGGATAAATATGCCCAAGGGCCTATCACCGCGGGGTCCTGCCACTGGTCATCTCAACCGATCACTTTTGACCATCGGGATTACTCCGCAAGTATCCGGCGTGCAGGATGGGCTGCCTTGGTATTAGACCCAATAATTGACGGATACCACTTCACACGAGTCCTGATGGACGGTGGCAGCAGTCTAAACCTGATATATCAGGACACAATCCGCAAGATGGGGATAGACCCAACGAAAATTTGCCACAGCAACACTACCCTTAAAGGAGTAATGCCAGGCCCAGGGGCTCATTGCACGGGCTCCCTGCTACTAGAGGGTATATTTGGCTTCCCCGATAACTTCCGTAGTGAAAATTTAACATTCCACATTGTGTCATTCCAAAGTGGCTATCAAGCACTACTTGGGTGCGAAGCTTTCCCTCGCTTTAATGCAATACCGCACTACATTTCCCTTACGGTTAAGATGCCCGGTCCACGGGGCATCATTGCAGTGAATGGGAACATTAAGCGATCCCTACGCGCCGAAGAGAGTGCGACTGCCTTGGCAGCCGCACACTAAAAATGGCCTCACAAGCTAAAGCATTTGATAGGTCGTTCAGACCACGGACACGGTTAGACGAGTCCGGCGCAGCTACGAGTAATTCATACCGGAATGATGGCCACACCCCTATTACAAATACAAGGGGCTCAACGCGCGCAAACGAGTGGCAATTTTTACTCATCTTTAATCATACATGGTTTCTTTAAAACCTACCTTTTTGCACGACAACTTTTCACCTAAGTTCCTCTCTTTTACAGATGACCACCGTGCCACACCCGTCCAGGATACGGCACAACAGAGACATAGGCGCAGACGTGCAGCAGGGACCCGTCCCAAGGATTCTTTTTAGATTAAGACCCTGCATCAACATTTTTTACTGTCTCTTCTTGATACGCATCCCTCGGATTCTCAGTACAATTGAGAAGGATGCTGGCGTCTTGGCATGTGGCTGCGTCAGAATAATGCACGTACCTGGACACCAGGGCCTTCTTACAAAGGGCATTGTTTAGGCCCGGTTTATACCATAAAGACCGAGTACCTCAGGGAGTGTTCGGCGTCGTGAGTTTGGCATTATATGCATCAGCTCCGAATCATGTCTTTGGTCAAATGTTGGGTTTGCCCGGCTCCTATGTTTTGGTACCTTACGTTCCGCTCTATCGGCTAAGGTAGCACTAGTAGAACTACTGCGATTGTGCCCCGGGTCATCCGGACGAGCACCTTAGTAGAGATAGCCGAAAACTGACTGTCATGATATAGCATGAGACTGGTCAACCACTCGATGACCTTTCGTAATGTTAGAATTCCTAAGCCTTAACGAAGGGCTGTTTCCCAGCCAGGCATGTACGCATCCCGAATCCGGCAGAGTGCGGAGCCACCAGGGGCTATATAGTAGCCCCACCATCAAACTCCTATGGCTATGTGAAAGTGTTAAAGCATTATAGTCCGGTTGCCTTGTTCGCTGCGCTATCACCTCCTTAATAGGACCAAGATGTTGGGTTAAGTGTGAACACGCGTCTTCTGCGAACACCTCCGCATTATATGCGTGGGGGCTGAAGCCGACGACTGCAATCTTTCAGGTTATACGCATGTATACATAAACGACCGCACAGGAGGCACCATATTACTTTTAGGCAAAAGTATAAACACAGCCTTAATAAATTTCATACAAACATTGTGTTTACAATGGGAATACATGTCACTCAAACATAATATTCTTCGAGCACTCGGATCTATCAAACAAGCACCCTCGAGAACCTCTTCAAAATAGTGCTCGGCAGCCACTCGGCCTATGGCCGAACCCTGCGCCGCAACAGTGGTAGCATCCATCTCCGCCCAGTATGCTTTAACACGGGAAAGGGCCATCCGCGAGCCTTCTATGCACGCCAACCTCTTCATCGCATTGATGCGCGGCACCACAGCAAGGAAGTGCTGCACTAAGCTGAAATAGCTGTTCAGCTTCGGCTTTTCTGGCCAGAGCTGATCCACAATAGACCTCATGGCAAGTCCGGACAACCTATTAAGTTCGGCCCATTCGGCTAGCTGATCAGTCAAGGGAAGCGGACGCTCTAGAACATTAAACTGCGACCAGAACAGCTTGTCCACTTCACGATCGGTCTGAGCTCGGAAGTATTCGACCGCATCGACAGCGCTTGCCGCCAAGTCCATATATGCGTCTGCTGAACTCCAGAGCCGATCCAGAGGGGCATACCGCGGATCCCCGAACCTCCTCTGTAACAGAAAGGGCTTCCCAGCCGCAATATTCCCAGCTTCGCGCAGCTCCTCCTTCTTCGCCCTCATAGCAGAGCGAGTGTCTCTGGTCACCATCATGGCCTTTTCAAGGTCCACTGCCTTCACCCGGTTCTCTTTTTCAAGGAACTGGCAACGGTCGGCAGTGTCTTTTAATTCTACGGCCATCTTGGCCATCTTCTCTTTGCTTTCGCAATGCGCGGCCTTCTTGGCTCTTAACTCTTCGGCTGCCTCTAACACAGCCGCATTACTAACTCTTGCTTGTTCCTTGGCTCGGGCAAGTTCCGCCCGAAGGGTCTCCACGGTGGCAGCTCCGTCTGCAGTCAAAACATATTAAAGATACTAGCATCATGCTGCTCTTATTATGTGACGTTCACCAGGAAAGATTTACTTACCCTGCGACTCATCAAGCCGTTTGTTAACAAGCTCGATGTCGGCGTCTGCCGCATCTAGTTGCCGCTTTAGTTCGGCAAACTCATGAGTACGGCTAGCCACCGGAGCTCCCATTACCTGCACATTAAAGAAGTATGGTTATTGCCTGGGACTACGATCCTCTGTTCGCCGCCGTTCTCGACGACAACCAGAGTCTGAGGGGCTACTATCTACACATGGCACACCTAACATATGCGGTATTATCAAAAAGTATATCATTTCACATACCTCAAAGCCCGTCGGTAAGCTCATAAAAGCTTCATGCAATCCGCTTTCGGCGGACAAAATTCTTTCCATCACCATACCCATTAACATACGGTGTTCCTCTGAGATGGCTGCTCGCTCCAAGAGCTCCCTTAGTATGTCTGACCGCATACCAGACGGTGTCGGGCTCTTTTGTTTGCTCTCTTCAAGAGCCGAACGCTGAGGACTTCGGGTGACTATGGGATTATTTTTTGGCCTCACCAGATCCGGAGAGGCCCTCCGTGACGACACTTCAAGGTCGCCTGCTTCTTGAGCGGAGGAGTCCGGGGGAGGCGTTTCGCTCTCCATCATCTCCGGAGGAAGATCCCCCGAAGATGAGCTCTGCTAAGAAGGGCTAAGATCCGAACTGCAAGATAAATACTTTGGTTATTTTCCATAGAGGTTAGGTAATATATCTTCACTATTGAAGTACTTTCTGACTACTTACAGCTCGTTGGAGGGCTGATCCTCGCGTGGACTTTGTGCGGCAAAAGCACCCTCCAAGGCAGGACCCTCTAGTGGGGACTTCTTCTCCCGTTTGGAAGCCTCGGTTTCTGGATCTCCAGAGGCAGTCCTCTTCCTTCCCCGAAGCGAGAGAAGGTCGGATTATTCTCCTTGGTTATCCTCCTTCACGGAGGTGCTCATTCCCTCGGTTGGAATTGGCAGCAATGGGGGCCCGCTCTCAACCTCATTATTCCCTCCTTTATCTTCCTTTGAGGGCTCCGGGCAGGGTGCTAGCTCGAGAACCTTTTCCAGTACCGGATTCTCCAAACCCTCAGGAAGGGGGGCCGAACACCGAATGATCTTCGCCTTTGATAGCCAGTCCTGGTCAAAGAGCGGCTTCTCAGAATGACGTCACGATAAATAATAGACGGTGTGTTCGGCTAAAGGATTACTTACTTGGTCGGCGGTTCGGTTGCTGCTCAGGCCCACGTCCTCGGTAGTATTCGGACACTATTTGGGGTCTGAAGAATGATTTGTACATCTCCTCGGGCGTCAGAGCGAGGAAATTCTGAATAGCCCGCGGCCCTTCTGGGTTGAACTCCCACATACGGAGGGGCCGATGTTTGCAGGGCTGGATTCGTCAAACCAGCATGACTTGCATTACCATAATCAAACTAAAATCTCCTTCGAAGAGATTTTGGATGCGGCTTTGCAATACAGGCATGTCCTTGGCGGGACCTCAGCTCAGCCCTCTGCTAATCCATGACATCAGTTGTGGTGGAGGGCCCGAGCGGAAAGAAGGGGCATCCACCCACTTGGCACTTCTGGGAGCTGTGACGTAAAACCAATCCTGTTGCCATAATCCGGACACCTCTGGAAAGGATCCTTTGGGCCACAGAGCTCATGCAATCTTGCTTATTAATGCTCCTCCACATGCTGCATGGTGTCCCTCGATTGTCTTCGGATTCACGTCAAAAGTCTTGAGCCACAGGCCGAAGTGAGGGGTAACGTGGAGGAAGGCCTCACA
This sequence comes from Triticum dicoccoides, assembly GCF_002162155.2. Classification (NCBI taxonomy): domain Eukaryota; kingdom Viridiplantae; phylum Streptophyta; class Magnoliopsida; order Poales; family Poaceae; genus Triticum; species Triticum dicoccoides. The sequence goes on from NC_041380.1 coordinate 44,881,935, forward strand.
CACGACAATAAATGCCAAGATGTGAAGAAAGGAGTCCGGGGCTAGATCGTGGAAGTCTAGCCCGTAGTAAAACATCAAACCCCTTACGAAGGGATCCAGAGTGAGGCCTAGACCTCGAAGGAAGTGGGAGATGAACACGACGTCTTTGTTGGGTTCAGGAGTAGGCACGACCTTCCCTCGGGCAGGCAGCCGATGTGAAACCTCGGCGGTCAGGTATCTGGCCTCCCTCAACTTCTTGATGTCTTCTTCCGTAACAGAGGAGGGCATCCATCGGCCTTGAAGGATATATCTGGACATGATTGAAGATCCGGAGCACCTGACCTGGGCGTTGGGTGTTAGAACTCGAGGCGGGGGAAGGATTCGATTGAGCACGGGAGGGAAAAAAGTAAAAGCCTTGTCCCTTTATAAAGAGGGTGAATATCAAGCGTCCTCTCGGTAGCCGTTTGGTACTTGCCTATAATCTAGGAGTCCTAGACACGGTTGGGTTACCCACGCCCGTATTGATGATAATCTCGTAATAAGGGGACACGATCTTTGCTTTGACAAGACGTGTCAAAAAACTGCCTCTTGTTATGTGCGGGGCTAGTTAAAGGATTTGTCGTGTTGCCAAAACAAGTCAGCAAATTAGATTTGTGAAAATATTATTCTCTCTATGGTGGTATGTGGAACTTATTTTGCAGGGTCGGACACTATCCTTGTATTCAAATTCTTCTGTGATGTACTCAGAGAAGGAACCCGCCTTGCAATTCTGAAGACAATACTGCGCGCCGGACTCATCGTCATTGAAGCCTGGTTCAGGGGCTACTGAGGGAGTCCTGGATTAGGGGGTCTCCGGACAGTCGGACTATACCCTTTGGCCGGACTGTTGAACTATGAAGATACAAGATTAAAGACTTCGTCTCGTGTCCGGATGGGACTCTACTTGGCGTTGAAGGCAAGCTAGGCAATATAGATATGGATATCTCCTCCTTTGTAACTGACCTTGTGTAACCCTAACCCTCTCTGGTGTCTATATAAACCGGAGGGTTTTAGTCCGCAGAACAACAACTACAACATACAATCATACATAGGCTAGCTTCTAGGGTTTAGCCTCTCCGATGTCGTGGTAGATCTACTCTTGTACTACCCATATCATCAATATTAATCAAGCAGGACGTAGGGTTTTACCTCCATCAAGAGGGCCCGAACCTGGGTAAAACATTGTGTCCCCTGCCTCCTGTTACCATCCGCCTTAGATGCATAGTTCGGGACCCCTTACCCGAGATCCGCCGGTTTTGGCACCGACATCGAGCAACCCTCCCACTCGGAGGCTTAGTTGCAGTCCAGTACTCGCCTATGTTTAAAAAATCCTACCGAGTGGTGATCAACCCTCCCACTCGGAGGTTTAAAAAATCCTAAGGTTTAAAATCTATCCCTATCTGCAAGGACGACGAGGTACGGGTCGACTGCACCCTTCCCCTTAGGAGTGGTGCCACAAGTACAACGTACGCTCCATCCCCATCCACAAGGACGACGAGGTGCAGGTCGACTGTGGCCTTCTTCTCCAAGCTACGCCACAAGTACAATGTACGCTCCATCCCCATCCGCAAGGACGACAAGGTGTAGGTCGACCGCGGCCTTCTTCTCCGAGCTACGCCACAAGTACAACACACGCTCCATCCCCATCCGCAAGGACGACGAGGTGCAGGTCGACCGCGGCCTTCTTCTCTGAGCTACACCACAAATACAATGTGCGCCCCATCCCTGCCCACGGGACGACGAGGCGCAGGTCGATTGAACTCTCCACTTCAGGGCTACATCCCAAAGAGCAAATTCCATGCGAAGGCAAATACAAACATATTAAGAAATAAACCAAGTTCAGATAGATCCTAAAAATTCCAGGCGACAAGTATTCGAGCATCAAGCCCGAAGGAGTTTAATGGTTATAGCAACAACTCGGCATCCCGAGGCAAATTTAAGGCAAGTTTAAATCTCAAAATTTGTTCATTCAGTAGGAGGAGGGCTGGCAGGTTCAACGAATTCATCCAAGTCGATTACATCTGCAATCCGAGTGGCGGCAGCTATGAAAGTCTCCATAAAGGACTGGAAATCGTGCCTTTTGGTGTTGGCGACCTTGATCGCCGCCAGCTTGTCTTCGTGAGCTTCCTTGTAGTGGACTCTTACCAACGACAACACCACGTCAGCACCACACCGGGCAGAGGACTTCTTCCACTCTTGCACTCGACCAGGAACCTCGTTGAGCCGAGTCATCAGAGATTCAAGGTCATTTTGAAGCATCGCTGAGGGAGTCCTGGATTAGGGGGTCTCCGGACAGCCGGACTATCTCCATTGGCCGGACTGTTAGACTATGAAGATAAAAGATTGAAGACTTCATCTCGTGTCCGGGTGGGACTCTATTTAGCGTGGAAGGAAAGCTAGGCAATACGGATATGGATATCTCCTCCTTTGTAACCGACCTTGTGTAACCCTAATCCTCTCTGGTGTCTATATAAACCGAAGGGTTTTAGTCCGTAGGACAACAATCACAACATACAATCATACCATAGGCTAGCTTCTAGGGTTTAGCCTCTCTGATCTCGTGGTAGATCTACTCTTGTACTACCCATATGATCAATATTAATCAAGCAGGACGTAGGATTTTACCTCCATCAAGAGGGCCCGAACCTGGGTAAAATATCGTGTCCCCTGCCTCCTGTTACCATCCAGCCTAGACGCATAGTTCGGGACCCCCTACCCGAGATCCACCGGTTTTGACACCGACATTGGTGCTTTCATTGAGAGTTCCTCTGTGTCGTCGCTGTTAGGCTTGATGGCTCCTACTATCATCGATAGTGATGCGGTCCAGGCTGAGACTTTTCTCCCCGAACAGATCTTCGTATTCGGCGGCTTTGCACTGCGGGCTAATTCGCTTGGCCATCTGGAGCAGATTGAAAGCTACACCCCTGGCCATCAGGTCAGATTTGGAAGTTTGAACTACATGTCCGACATCCGGGGAGACTTGATATTCGACGGATTCGAGCCACAGCCTTGCGCGCCGCACTGTCGCGATGGGTATGACCTAGCTCTGCCGCCGAACAGTACCCCAGAGGCCGCGCCCGCATCAGCTCCGACCCTTAGTTCGGAGCCAACTGTGCCAATCGAGGACAGGTGGTTAGACACCGCCTCAGGGGCTGCAGTCTCAACGGCGATTGAGCCGAACACCAGCATAATCCTCTGCGCAGCCCGTGACTCCAAGGTGCCGGACTCTTTTTCTGACTCAGAACCGCCCGCGCCCCTGCCAATCGAATCCGATTGGGCGCCGATCATGGAATTCACCGCCGCGGATATCTTTCAGGACTCGCCCTTTGGTGACATTCTGAATTCACTAAGGTCTCTCTCTCTGTCAGGAGAGCCCTGGCCGGATTATGGCCAACAGGATTGGGATGCGGACGACGAAGAAATTCGACGCCCACCCACCACCCACTTCATAGCCACTGTCGATGATTTAACTGACATGCTCGACTTCAACTCCGAAGACATCGACGATATGGACGACGATGTAGGAGACGAACATGAACCAGCACCTATAGGGCCCTGGAAAGCCACCTCGTCATATGACATATACATGCTGGATACACCCAAAGAAGGCAATGGCGACGAGATAGCGGAGGATGACCCCTCCAAGAAGTAACCCAAACGCCGATGTCAGCGGCGCCAGTATAAGTCCCGCCAAAGCAAAAGTGGTGATACCGGCACCGGAGATAATAACACTCCGGATAGTGCCGAAGAAAACAACAAACCCCTCCAGCAAGATTTAGAGCAGGAGGATGGAGGAGCCAGCTCTCCCGAGAGAGCGGCAGACGGAGAGGAGGAGGATGACAATCACATGCCCCCTCCGAAAACGAGGAAAGCCTCGGCGACGATGAATTCGCCGTACCAGAGGATCCCGTCGAACAAGAGCGCTTTAAGCGCCGGCTTATGGCCACGGCAAATAGCCTGAAGAAAAAGCAGCAACAGCTTCAAGCTGATCAAGATCTGCTAGCTGAGAAATGGACTGAAGTCCTCACGGCCGAGGAATATAAACTCGAGCGCCCCTCCAAGAGTTACCCAAGGCGCAGGTTACTACCCCGACTAGAGGAAGAAGCATATATGACGGCTGATCGGCCACCTCGTGGCCGCGATAGAGAGGCATTCCATCCAAAAGCTCAGCCTCCACCCCAACGCCATTCAAATAAAAATGCATGGGGAGATATGCCAGACCTGCGAGACATATTGGAGGACAAGGGAAAGCATTCAAGATCGATCTAGGATCATGAGGGCACACCACTCTGCGAGACGACAAACGTCATGCCGGATACAGTAAAAGCAAATCCGGCCGGGCCGAACACAGCGGGCAAGACCCATTCGAGCGGCGTCGAGATATAGCCCAATACAGAGGCTCCGCACACCCCTTATGCTTCACAGACGAAGTAATGGAACATCAATTCCTAGAAGGTTTCAAACCTGTAAATATTGAATCATACAACGGCACAACAGATCCCGCAGTATGGATTGATGACTTCCTCCTCCACATCCACATGGCCCGCGGCGATGACTTACACGCCATCAAATACCTCCCACTAAAGCTCAAAGGACCAGCGCGGCATTGGCTTAACAGCTTGCCAGTGGACTCCATTATCTGTTGGGAAGATCTGGAAGCCGCATTCCTCGACAACTTTTAGGGCACTTATGTGCGACCACCAGACGCCGATGATTTGAGCCACATAATTCAGCAGCCAGAAGAGTCGACCAGGCAATTCTGGACTCGGTTCCTTACAAAGAAAAATCAAATCGTTGACTGTCCGGATGCGGAGGCCTTAGCGGCTTTCAAGCACAACATCCGAGACGAGTGGCTACCCCGGCACCTTGGTCAGGAAAAGCCGAAATCTATGGCAGCTCTCACAACGCTCATGACCCGCTTTTGTGCGGGAGAAGACAGCTGGCTGGCTCGCAGTAATAACATATCAAAGAACCATGGTACCTCAGATACCAAGGACGGCAATAGCAGGGCACGTCGCAACAAGCATAAGCGCCGTAACGAGTCAATGCCAGATTCAAAGGCTCTAAACCCGGTCAGCGGAAAAAGCCATTCAAACAAAGTACGCCAGGTCCGTCCAACTTGGACCGTATACTCGAGCGCTCGTGTCAAATACACGGCACCCCAGACAAGCTAGCCAATCACACCAATAGGGATTGTTGGGTGTTCAAGCAGGCCGACAAGTTAATTGGCGAAAACAAGGACAAAGGGCCGCATAGCAATGACGAGGAGGAGCCCCAGCAGCCGCACACTAGAGGACAGAAGAGGTTTCCCCCGCAAGTGCGGATGGTGAACATGATATACGCAACCCACATCCCCAAGAGGGAGCGGAAGCATGCGCTCAGGGACGTATATGCATTGGAGCAGTCGCCCCAAAGTTCAACCATTGGTCCTCCTGTCCGATCACCTTCGATCGCAGGGACCACCCCACTAGTATCTGTCATGGCGGATTCGCCGCACTGGTCCTAGACCCAATCATCGACGGATTTCACCTCACTCGAGTCCTTATGGACGGCGGCAGCAGCCTGAACTTGCTTTATCAGGACACAGTGCGCAAAATGGGTATAGACCCCTCAAGGATCAAACCCAGAAAGATGACCTTTAAGGGCGTCATTCCATGTGTAGAGGCCCATTGCACAGGCTCAATTACACTGGAAGTGGTCTTCGGATCCCCGGATAACTTCCGAAGAGAAGAGTTAATCTTCGATATAGTCCCGTCCCACAGTGGTTATCACGCGCTGCTCGGGCGAACCGCATTTGCTAGATTCAGTGCGGTACCGCATTATGCATACCTCAAGCTCAAGATGCCAGGACCTCGCGGAGTTATCACAGTCAATGGAAACACTGAGCGCTCTCTCCGAACAGAGGAGCACACCGCAGCCCTCGCAGCAGAAACGCAAAGCAGCATCTCAAGGCAATCAACCAGTTCGGCGCTTCACATCCCGGACACCTTCAAGCGCGCTCGGGGCAATCGGCAAATAGACCGCCTGGCGCGATCTGAGCTCACGTAGCAATACGGCGGCCACCCCAATCCCAGCCCAGCGGCGAAACTCGTGCCGTGCGTACATAATTATGCATTAAAAATACCATGGGCACAGGTGGGGAGGGGGGCACAACTACGGCACGCCCCAAGACGCGGCCTAAACCGCACTAGGCCTTCCCATTTGGTTATTTTTCTTTTTCTTTCAGGACCTTAATCTCTGGAAACACTGTCCGGCAGCCCTATTGCCGAACACATGATGCAGCAACCAAGGAGGCAGACAGCTACATTATATCACGGAATTCCCAGGTTGATTACAGTAACGAGTGAAATATTCAATTTAATATCATTCCTCAGCTTGCCCTTGGAAGGGACATAGTCCTACTCTTTGCTTATTGCACTATCTGTATCACTCTGCTTTAACGCAATTTTTTAATAAATAATGCATGACATTACGACTATTACTGCATTCTTGTTATATATATATATGTGCTCATTAATGACGCCTTGCAACTGTACACTATAGTACGGCCAATACACCAGGGGCTTACGTACCCCACAATGCGGTGTGAAAAGTCCGAACACTTTCACAAGTGCGGCACCCCGAACTTATAGCATTATATGCATCAGCTCCGAATCATGTCTTTGGTCAAATGTTGGATTTGCCCGGCTCCTATATTTTGGTACCTTACGTTCCGCTTTATCGGCTAAGGTAGCGCTAGGAGAACTACTGCGACTAGTCGTCAACCCGTGCATCCGCATGAGCTACATTTATTTTGTTGGCGTTTTTAGCTTTAGAATTCCCCTAGAATTAAATATTAGAACCAAAAACCCCATGGTTGAATTATATCTTACAGTAATTTATTAGCAACACACGCTCAAAGAATACTTGAAATAGATGTTTATATTATGTTAGACCACACCGATTTGAGGAGTTTATATTCAACATTGCACCAAAAATCTTATGAATGTCTCATTACTCACCGTATATATACAAAATGACAGTTCATTGCAGATATTGCACATTGTGATATTATTCCTTTGATTCAATGACCATTGTTCTATCCGTGAGTACATATACACTCAAGTTATACATCTGGAGAAGTTTCACATTATAAAACATTTTTTGATCATATATACCTTGGTTTCACTGATCACATGGTAGAAAAATCTAGCAGCGGGGATAAAATGATTTGCATTCCTCAATAATACACTTCCCATTAGTACCAGATAAGTTAGAAAAATAGTGTTGTGCAAATTTTATTTTACCACCATGAATGAACATGCATGTTTGAGTTTCTTGCGTTTCCTAGGAAGAAAACCACCGAATTCTTTTTGATGACCTTCTTCAAGGGTTATTCAATCCATCACAATGCCATCACATTGTGGTGTGCTTCTCCTAGCTCTCAACGTCGGCCTTCTTCACAGCCTCATAATGCTGTTCTTTATGGGCTAGGACAAAACCGTGTGCACCAGTTGCTCATTCGCACACTTGTGATCATGGCGGTGGAATGCGTATCATGATATTGACTATATAAGAATATAAGAGTTTAGCCCCCGTGATACCTTGACAGCAAAAACTTGCCAATTAAGAGAGAAATACCTCTGCAACAGCAACATTATTCTCAAGGTAAGGTCAATGTTCAAATATATATTGTTTATTGAGGCCTTAAACATATGTATGTTGGAGGTAACCAAATAAGTTATCAACTGGTCAGACTTGCTTACTAAAAGACCAAACATTCTTATGTAGCTAAACTATGTATACAATAGTCTCCTTCCGCCTACTTGGAACAACTTAGCACATGTGGGCATGAGTGGCACAAAGATATGTCAAGCTAAAATTTTCAAGATATGTTGCCGGCTTGGCCCCACATAACAGAGTATTAGAGCATAAATGATACCTCTGACAAAGCAAATTGGTGTAATAACAATATTTAGTACTGCAGAAATACACATTCAGCATGCCCATAAAACAATTGTTACTTTTACCCCTGCATAACTTGTGTATGGCGACAATAAAATTTCATAAGGAAAGAGACTAATTAATTCAGCCAAGAAGCAGCGATTAACTCAATTTTGCCCATAGACTCAGTATCAACATTTTGCCAGTCAAAAGAGCAAGTTAGTTTTAAAACAACACAATGATATATTATCTATTACGAACTTCTAGTTTTAAAATATGATAATTATACAATTCTTATTTTCTTCAAACTAATAATATATAAGCTTGTACACAGAAGAAAATAATTCAAACATTTCACTCAGGGCAATTAATTATATTAACATGATTTTCTGCGCATTCAAGTAAGGCATGCAGCTCTGTCAGGTGCTCTTACAAAGCGATCTAAAGAAGATTTAGGATATGTGACAAAATTTCATTTTTTATCCTATAGGGAAATCCGATCAACCTCAGAGCTATACCAAGAAATCATAGACATACACCAAGATGTTTGAGATAATGTAAGAATTCCTACAGTTTTTACTTCTTACGATGGGCAGGGAAATATAGGAATACATGTCACTTGCGTTGGAATTGATTAACCTAGTATTATAAATCTATAATCATGTCATCTTAATGATTTAGAAAAAACTCTAAAGCTAGGTGAGCAGGCCCGTCTGATGCCTCCGGGCTAGCTTTCTTTTAGCATGGAGGTACCTAATGTTCAGTATAGAATTTTGATTTACCTGCATTCGCCCAGCCTCAGTGGTCGTGTGATGAATGAATTAAGCGACCGGAAGGCTGAGATGCTTAGATGGTGGAATGATTAGTTGCTCAATAACTAAATTCGTGCATGACCATGGGAAACATCCAAATTCGACAAATCATTGTGTACTCTGTTGGCTTCTTTCTCCCAGAAATCTGACAAACATGCACACGCGTAGGCTTCTTTCTTGTGTAAAAATCAAAAAACATACACATGAATGCTTGTAAATAAGAATTTTAGACATGTTAAATAAAAGAAAACCTAGTCATACGAATTTAGATAGAAAATTTGGAATCTCCATTGACAATTGCAAACAACACAATATTTTAGCCAAACATCAAATCTTGGGCCACACATACTCTACTGCACGCTCAAACAGAAGTTTGTTTGAACCTTGCATGGAAATTGCCAACAGAAAATTATGATTTCTTTTATCTATTGGATGCTTACCAGATTCACTATCCTGTAAATAGCGTGGCCCTCCTCAAAAGATGCTCCTGTAGGGGAATCGACAGGGAACCCATAACCTGCTCCTTGTCCTGGTACATGGTGCTCCTATCGTTCTATGGTCAGATGTTCAGAACATGATTGCGGATTCAGATGTTCAGAACATGGTTGCGGTCCACAACTGGACGATGTCAAAACTCAAGTTCTCTCAAGGACGTAGGCATCATTTTGTGCTAGTTGGGGCATGAGTCGACGACTATTGATGATGCTAACCTTCTTCTGAATTGGACAAAAATCATTAGATTAAAGATTCTTCTGATGATCTAATTGCTTCATCTTCATGAACTGAAAAGAATAAAACATGGATCTACCTACTCCTCTTCACAAAGACATACAAACACATGCTTCTAAATCCAGGGAGCTTTTAAGAAGTACGTGAGTATAGGGATGCCAGAGCGAACATGGTTATTTAAACCACAAAGATAATGTGCGAACATGCAGCCGGTGGTCTTTATGTGTGATTCAAACCCTACACACGACATGCAGATGTTAGGCATCTCATGCCATGGTTCACCATATTGGTGTTGTCTTGTAGTTGCGTCCTATTTAGATTAACAACTTTATACGTACCTAGATAATTAACCAATCTCCCTAAAGGTACCTTGATTCTTCTGGTTTTGCTGTGCGGACACATCCATTACGAAACAATCAGTGATTCAAAATATTGATGGCATATGGAGGAGTTTTCAGCTGACCTGCTAGCCTTCACCTGGAGTAGACTGCTAGCCATCGCCGTCGTCAGATAGAGGCTCGCAGAGGCACTTGAGCAGCGTTAGCCTTAGTTGTGCTCCCTCCAACACGATCTCCATCACTCCATGACATACCCAGCGCACCCGGGATGTTTTGGAATCAAATCTCTGGAGAACACTCTCGAAGGGCACGATAAAAATAGATTGGGAATAGAATGACAAAGATATAGCCGATTAGCCCTAGTTGTGTTCCCTCTGATCTACATGCCATATCCAATTCCATAGAGCATACCAGAGAAGATTTAGAATCGAATCCCTAGAGAGCACTCTCAAAGGGCACGGAAAAAACTGACTGTAGACACAATGAAAAAGATACGACCAATTCAATTACAAACAACCAAAAAAAGAACAAATTAAAAAAAGGTAGTGATCGTAGACGAACCTGAACTACATCATAAATCCAGTGAGTACACCAGATCAACTACAACTCACTTGTTCCAATTTGGGAGGCGCATGGATTGATTTCCATGGGAGAAACCAGCTGGAGGCGACATGGCTGATGGTGTATCCACAACATAGCCGAAGAGAAGCAACACGTTAAATTCTTGCAGGTATTTGACACACTGAGAGACCGGCAAGACTGAGAGTGAGCATCAATGAGGGCGACAACTATCCACACATGATGTCTTGTGGTATTAACGAATACCTTGAAATTCGAAACCAGCAGCATCAAGCCAAGAAAAAAAATGCAAATCGACATCAATGCAATGGCAAAAATTTTGCTTACCCATGTCGTTGCACACCACACTCGGATCATGTACATATCAAACTATGCGAGATTAACGGTGAGGTGGAATCGGAACGGACAGAAGGATTGGTCCTTACCAGCGGCGAATATCTTGAGAATTATTCATCTATATCCTCCTCCTACTATCCACCACTGCAATGGTACATAGATGGAGGTAGGGTTCAGGGAGCAGAATATAAGTCACAATTTCCCTCTGAAAGAAGAGTTGAGAGAACCGGAATAATATGGACCCACCAGATTAACGGTTCATAATTACTGATTAACATGGTAATTTTTTGGGAGTCTGTAATTAGTATAGTTATAGATAGATTGTGCCCCAGTTCTGCCGGGCATAGCACCTCAGTAGAGAAAGCTAAAACTGACTATCATGATAAGGCGAGAGACTAGTCGCTATTCGGCGAGGTTTTTCGAGTCCCTAAAGACTTATGCCGCTTAGGGCGAGGGGCCGGCCCTGTCCGACTTACAGGCGTGTATCGCGCCCCGAATTCGGCCTTCCGAGTACCAGGGGCTTCGCCGAAATTTAAAATTATAGAATTCTATGGCTAAGTGAGAGTGATAAAGCATTATTAGTCCGGTTGCCTTGTTCGTTGTGCTGAGCACCTCCGTCGAAGGACCCAAATATGGGAACAAGAGTGCTCAGGTTTATCCCGAACACCCCAGCACTCGTGGCATGGGGGCAGAAGCCAAGGACTAGCGATCTCTCAGATTGGATAAATAGCCAAACAGAAGGTAATATTTTAAATTCAAACAAGCGTTGCATAGCGTATATGAAACAAGTTTTCATACTTACAGGATAAAATGAGCAAGTCTCATTCAAATATTACTTCTTTTGAACACTCGTCCGCGATGAGACGGGCACCCTTCAGGACACCCTCATAATAAATTTCGGGGGTGCGATGCTCCTTGCCCTGCGGCGGTCCTTCCTTAATCAGCTTCACAGTGTCTAGCTTGGCCCACTGCACCTTCACACGAGCGAAAGCCCGGCTTGCACCTTCGATGCAGACGGACCGCTTGATGACCTCCAGCCGTGGGCAGGCATCCACAAGCCGCCTCACCAGGCCGAAGTAGCTGTTCGGAAGGACGCCGCCAGGCCACAGCCGGACTATCAGGCCCTTCATGGCCTATTCAGCCGCCTTGTGCAGCTCGACCAGCTGCTTTAGCTGGTCGCTCAAAGGCATTGGGTGTTCGGTCCCAGTATACTGAGACCAGAACAGCTTCTCCGTTGAGCTTCCCTCCTCGGCCTGGTAAAACTGCACGGCATCGAACACGCTGTGGGGCAAATCTGCGGATGCTCCTGGAGAGCTCCGAATTCGGGTAAGTAATCAGTAAGTTACTTTTACATGCTTGCTCTGCATATAGAATGCCTTACCCGCCGCTATCTTCTTCATTGCATCGACCTCCTGGAGGGCCTTTTGGGCCTCGGCCTTGGCACCCTTTGCGCTCTCGAGGGCCGCGGCAAACTCAGACTCTCGCGTCTTCAAGTCAAGGTCCAACGCCTCGTGCTTCGTCACGAGAGCCTGGAGCTCTTGCTGCACCTCGCCCACACGAGCCTCTTGTTTTTTCCGCTCGGTGCGCACCTTGGCCGCTTTATCTTCGGCCTCGGTTAGCGCTTGCTTCAGGGTCGCCACCTCGGTCGTGGCCCCTGGCTAACATACGATGATCCTGTCATTTTTCAATCGCATCTTCTTTTATATATACATATCTATAGACAGGGTATTACTTACCCTTGTTATCCTCGAGCTGCCTCTTGGCAAGGCTGAGCTCTTTCCTAGACCCCTCGAGGTCCTGCTTCAGTACGGCGACCTCCGCAGTCAGTGTGGCGGACGCCAACAGCGAAGCCTGCATACGCATATTTACATACTTATATTAGACTCCTGCGATATTATTTGATCCTATGTTCGGCTTTTCTTTGTGAACACCGAACAAAGCATCAGGGGCTACTGTCTATGTGGTAATATTTCTACTATATTTTAAAACAGTTACCTCAAATCCTGTTAGAATGCTGGCACAAGCCTCAGTCAATCCGCTCTTGGCGGACTGAACCTTCTGGATCACCACACTCATGATAGTGCGGTGCTCCTCGTCGATGGAAGCACTGCGAAGCGCTTCCAGCAGATTGGCCGGCGCCTCTGGATGGACAGAGGTCACCGGCACAGGCGTCTTGCTCCTCTCAGAAGGAGGCCGCCTGCCCGAGCCCGGAACCGCTGGAGGGTCCGGCGCGGTGTTCGGCTGAGGGACGAACTCGGAGCTCTCAGGGGCCCCGTCCCCGCGGCTCCCGGAGTCCGGAAGGTTGCTTTGAGGCGCCTCCAGGACTATCTCCCCTCGACCCGGTGCCTCTTGAGACAGCACCCCGACGTCGTCAGTAGGATGAGGGGAGGTGGCGGTCGGGACTGGATCGCTATCCATGTCCGACGAGCCCAGGGAGCTGTCCGATGATACATCGATGCTGGTTTGCAGTGGCCTTCATAATTATGTTCGGCGTTAGGAAAAGCAGTGCGACAAAGGAATGCAATGAGTTACTCTGGTATCCGAATACTTATGATCTCCCCGGGGGCTTGGCCCGGGGCAACCACTCGTCTTCGCCCTCGTCGGCGGTGGTGTCCGGAAGGAGAGTCCTTCCCTTCTTGGACCGTTCGGCCTCCCCAGTTGGGGCGGCCTTCCTTTTCTTGTCTCCCCCGCCTGGAGGGGGAGCATCTTCTTCTTCCTTCTCGTCTTCGGGGGAAGAGTGTGCCGCAGAGTTATCAGACGATGAGTCTGATAACACCTGGCGTCGAGAACTCTTTTGGGTTCCCTTGGCCTTCTTGGTCTTCTCCGGCACCTTGTAAAGAGGCGGAGCTAGCATCTCCATCAGGAGAGCGCTCGTAGTGTCTTCGGGCAAAGGGGCCGGACAGTCAATCTGCCCCGACATCTCCACCCATTCCTATCAAAGGAAGGGAGATTAGACCCCGCACATAATTAAGCTAGGGAAAATAAATGACCTACGGGACGTATTGAACTCACCGGACGCGCTAGGCGCTCTGCGCTTAGTCCGCGGTCCTCGGCGAGAGAAGGGGGGACCTCGGCGCCCTTGAACAGCACCTTCCAGACGTCCTTGTGCATCGTATCAAAGAGCTCGCTCAGAGTCTAGTGCTGGGCCGGGTCAAACTCCCACAAGGTAAAATCCCGTTGTTGACACGGGAGGGTCCGGCAGATGAGCATAACTTGGACTATGTTGACAAGCTTGAGCTTCTTGCTCGCCATGCTCCGGATACATTTCTGGAATCCATCCAGCTCCACCGATGAACCCCACGACAAGCCCTTCTCTTTCCACGAAGTGAGCCGTGTTGGGAATCCGGATCGAAACTCAGGGGCTGCCGCCCATTTGGCGTCGCGCGGCTTGGTGATGTAGAACCACGCGATTGCCATCCCTTTATTGTCTCCACGAAGGAGCCTTCGAGCCATATGACGTTGGGCATTTTGCCCACAATGGCTCCGCCGCATTCTGCTTGTTGGCCTCATACTACCTTCGGCTTGATATTGAAGGTCTTTAACCATAGGCCGAAGTGGGGCCGGATGCGGAGGAAAGCCTCACACACGACGATGAACGCCGAAATGTTGATGATGAAGTTCGGGGCCAGATCATGAAAGTCCAGCCCGTAGTAGAACATGAGACCACGGACAAATGGATGGAGGGGAAACCCTAGTCCGCGGAGGAAGTGGTGAAGGAAAACTACCCTCTCGTAAGGTTCCGGGGTAGGGACGATCTGCCCCACAGCGGGCAGCCGATGCGCGATGTTCGCGGCTAAGTATCCGGCTCCATGCAGCTTCTTGATGTCTCCCTCCATGCATGACGGAGGAGACCATCCACCTGCCTCCCGCTCCGGACATGGTTGGAGAAGGTTGAGGTGGAAGTGTGGACTTGGGCGCTAGAGCTCGAGTGTGCGAAAACGGATGAGCAAAGGAGGAAGAAGGCGTGGATAGAAAGGTGAATCCTTATCCCTTTATATGGGCGGACAAAGCTAAGCGTCCCCACTTGCCTGGTAAAACTCGCTTATCCCCCAAGCACCGCAATTGATGGCGTGGTTGGGTTACCCATGCCCGTATTGATGAGAATCCCGTAATAAGGGGACACGATCTCTGCTTTGACAAGACGTGTCGAAAAACTGCCTCGCGTTATGTGCGGGGCTGGTTAAAAGAAACGTTTCGAATAATCACTGGGCCATGACGTAACGTCATGCTGCCAAAACAAGCTAGCAAATTAGATCTGCAAAAATATTATTCTCTCTACGGTGGAATGTGGAACTTATTTTGCAGGGTCGGACACTATCCTCGTATTCAAATTCTTCTGTGATGTATTCGGAGAAGGAACCCGCCTTGCAATGCCGAAGACAATACTACGCGTCGGACTCATCGTCATTGAAGCCTGGTTCAGGGGCTACTGAGGGAGTCCTGGATTAGGGGGTCTCCGGACAGCCGGACTATCTCCATTGGTCGGACTGTTAGACTATGAAGATACAAGATTGAAGACTTCGTCTCGTGTCCGGGTGGGACTCTACTTGGCGTGGAAGGCAAGCTAGGCAATACGGATATGGATATCTCCTCCTTTGTAACCGACCTTGTGTAACCCTAACCCTCTCCGGTGTCTATATAAACCGACGGGTTTTAGTCCGTAGGACAACAATCACAACATACAATCATACCATAGGCTAGCTTCTAGGGTTTAGCCTCTCTGATCTCGTGGTAGATCTACTCTTGTACTACCCATATCATCAATATTAATCAAGTAGGACATAGGGTTTTACCTCCATCAAGAGGGCCCGAACCTGGGTAAAACATCGTGTCCCCTGCCTGCTGTTACCATCCGGCCTAGATGCACTGTTCGAGACCCCCTACCCGAGATCCGCCGGTTTTGACACCGACAATCGCCCTTGGCCAGAGTGATGAGTCTATCCGTGAAACTGCCACCTTCAGACGAGCGACGTAACTTGTGACACTGGCGACATGGGATTCCAGTTGAAGCACATTCATGGCAGCCTCGTCCCTGACTGGAGAAACGATAGGGTCTAAACCCGTCTCGATCCGTCCAGTTTCCTCGTCAAAGTTTTGGCAGAATTATGCAATCAAAGAGTTAGTGAGTCGACTGGATAGGATTAACTCGCAAGCAGTAAAACAGTCGGATTAAAAGGAGTACCTTCCAGCATAAGATAGAGCTTCTTGGCAAGAGTTCTCAGATAGGCTTCCACGTCATTCCTCTTACGAGCCGCGGACTGCAGCTTCTCATTCAGAGCTAGCTTATCCTTCTTCAGACGAGTTACCTGTCGGTTGGATTCAGTGAGAGAGGACTTCAGCTTGCTTACTTCTCCTTCCAGCGCTCCGACCGAAGCCAGCTTCTGGTCTGCAAGGGCAGTCTTATCTTGAGCTTCCTTCTGCGCAGCTGCAAGGTCCAAGTCCTTCTTTTCCAGAGCCAACCTCATTTTCTCTGCAAAATAAGCAATCGGATCAAACAAGAGATCGAAGAAATATTTTAAAGGACGATCGACTTGAACAGTCGACAGGCAGTTACCTTCCATACCAGCAGCTTCATCTTGAGCTTTCTTCAACTTTTGTTGGGCCAGCTCCAAGTCAAGGTTGAGTTGCCTCTGCTTCTCATCAAATTCGGTGAACTTAGAAATGAGAGTACAAGATTTCTGCAGAAGGTAAAAGACATGTCAATCGACAAGATCAAAGATTATTTACTTCCGAGTGAATAAAACTTAAAAGTTTACTCAAACCCCAGCCGACTATCCGCAGTCGACCGCGGTCTCGGGGACTACACCCAGCGGGTGCACTTGGCGTTCCCCCACTGATTCAGACCCCACTCGACCGGTCCGCCCGGGTCAATTAAAAAAAAAGAGATAAGGATTATTCAGACCCCGACCGACTGCCAGCAGTCGACCGCGGTCTCGGGGACTACACCTAGTGGGTGCACTTGACGTGCCCCCACTAGTTCAGATCCCACTCGACCGGTCAGCCCGGGTCGAGTGGAAGAAAGGAAAGTGAAAAGTACTCAGACTCCAGTCGACTGCCCGCAGTCGACTGCGGTCTCGGGGGCTACACCCATTGGGTGTACTTAGTGTGCCCCCGCCGATTTAGATCCCACTCGCCCAGGCCGAGTGGAAGTGCACAAATACTAAAGACCGCAAAACACCTAGCGGGTGTACAGATTTGACACAAACAATAAGAGATTGTATTGAAGAAAATATTTCAGGTAGCATATCCTAATAGAACAATGTCAGTCGAAAGCCAACTTACCTGGACATTGGCCCGAAGTGCCGCGCTGGCATCATAAGCAGCCTGGCTATTCTCGTGCACCGTCTTCATCCGCTCCATCATCACGTTAGCCTGACGGATAGCCTCCACAGCGGCATCCGACTGGCTTTCCAGAACATGATAGTTGGTGAAGAAAGGGGCAGACGGTCCAGATGCGGCAGCTTGGAGCCCTGAGGCATGGAGTTGGGTGGCTGAAGGAAACACTGGTACAATCGATGGTGCAGGGCGCTCACTCGACAATCGGACAGCAAAAGTTACAGAGGCCCCACCTGCATCTTCAGGTTGCTGGACGGTTGGTTCTGTCGTCAGTCCCTGCTGAGATGTCTTGCCAGCTGCTACTTTTTTGTTCTTTCTGGGCCTCGGGGCCACATCTTCATCATCATCCGGAAGCTCGATAACGTTGGGTGGGGCTGCAAATAAATCCGTTGAACCCAAGTGAATCGCCAGAATTTGATCGACCAAATAATCAAGAACAAGATCAGGAGAATTTTGCCTGGGTTGGAGGTAACCGCGTCTTCCATTTCCTCGTCTCGGTATTGGCAGGAAGAAGTTCCAGAGGTAGCAGCACTGCTAATGTCAACTTTCAGTCGGTTATGTTCTGTTGCTCGAGTCGACCAAAAGATCGGGTCAGATGATTACCGGGAGATGGTGGGAATGGTCACTTTGATTCTGGGCAAAGCCTTCGGCGGTTTGGAGGATGTGGCCTTCAGTAGTTTCGGCGCAGGAGGCAGCGCAGTCTTGAGTTGTTTCGGTCCCTTATCAGTTGGCACCGGAGAAGACGTCCGAGGGCGCTTTGAAGACTGCCCAATCGGTGCGACCACCAGGTCAAGGGTGTTTATCGGGTCATGAGCGTGCTTGGACCTCCTTTCTCTGCGAGGAGGCGAGTCGACCTCTTCTTCGTCACTCGGATCGTCGCTCTCCTCATCCTCCTCTGCATCCGAGTGCCACTCGCCACTCTCGCCCCCGCTCGCCTCTTCCTCGACATTTTTCTCCTGCACTCCATTGGGCATCGAGTACATATCAATAAGAGCCCGAAAGACAATGAACAAAAGAAAGACAGTCGACCGTCAACAAGATGTTACATAGTAAATCAAGAAGACACTCAACAGTGCAAAATCATACCTGTTCCTGCTGGCGCAAATGGTCGAGTGGAACCACCCTCCTGGACCCCCGGGGATTATCCTTGTTGCCGGTAATACCTCTCAGCCACTTCTCCACTGTGTCCTCACTAACATCCTCTGGGTGGATTCGAGTGGAATCCTCGAGTCCCGAGTACATCCACATCGGATGGTCACGAGCTTGGAGTGGTTGGATGCGTCAACTGAGGAAGACCTCTAGCAGGTCCATACCAGTCACTCCGTCACGGACAAGTTGGATGCCCCGCTCGACCAACACCTTCACCTGCGCCTTCTCTTCCGGGATCACTCTCAAGGAGGAGGCTTCTCCACTCGAGCCATGGAAAAGGGGGGAAGTCCAGTCGACTGACCCGGGGTCGGCTGGTCCTTGCAGTAAAACCAGGTCGACTGCCAGCCCCGGACCGAGTCGGGAAGGATCATAGCTGGGAAGGTGCTCTTGGTCCTCATTTGGATTCCAAGTCCCCCGCACATCTGTATCACATGCGTCCTCTCGTCACTCGGGTTGGCCTTCTTGACCGTTTGGGAGCGACATGTGAATATGTGCTTGAAGCACTACTAGGAAAAGGGCTATAGATAGGATTGATACTAATGGCGCACCATGGAAGCAGTGCGGCACTACTATATACTAATGGCGCACCTGTTGGTGATGCGCCATTAGTGTGGAAGACACTAATGGCGCACCAGAAACAGGGTGCGCCACTAGTATTAAATTATTATTTTTTCCATTTTTCCATACATACTAATGGCGCATCAGGTCGAAGTGCGCCATTACTAGTTCTAAGTAGTAATGGCGCACCAAGCAGACAGTGCGCCATTACTGTAAAAAAAAATTATTCTTTTTTTGCAAAACTACTAATGGCGCATCGTTTCACAGTGCGCCAAGTTTAAACTAGTAATGGCGCACTATTACCCAGTGGGCCATTAGTATATATATATATATTTTACTTTTTTGCAAAACTACTAATGGCGCACCACCTGCAGGTGCGCCATTAGTAACCAGGGTTACTAATGGCGCATTTGCTGGTGGTGCGCCATTAGTAACATGGGACCCCAACAAGATATTTTGGACAGCCCCACACCTACCCACTCACTTTCCCCACTTCATTCCCTCCACCTCCTTCTCCAAGCTTTCGGCCATCTCCGCCTCCTCACCTCATTTCCACCATAGATTCATCAAAATTAAGTGGTGAAATTACTTTTTTTGATAGGTAAGTAAGGGGAAAGCTATCTTCATGATGTAGATCTACTTTTTTTCTCCCTAGCTCGCTCCAACAACGTGCACATGCACTTTTTGTGGCCTAGCTAGATCTATGTATGTTTGTGGTGTTGCATGTGTTTGTGGTGTTGCATATATGTTTGTGTTTGAAGGTACCGGTATTTGAAATGCAATAGTTGCCAATATTTTGCCGGAATGTTTTGATTCATTTCCGTTTCGGCGAGAATTTTGGCACTATGCATTCTTTTTGGTCCTATTTTTAGGGAAGGTCATGCCAAATTTTTTCTTGGTTCTAAAATATCGTTTTGCTCTACCCCGCAGGCGACCATGGTCCGCACGATGACTGAAGGCATCGTGAATAGGTTTTTGAGCTCCTCGAAGGCCGAGATGCTTCAAAAGAACGAGATGGAGATAAGATGTCCGTGTTGAAGATGCAAGCTGAAGAGCCTTATTGCGGACCTGGATTCTGGGCAGGTGCGGGACCACCTGCTCTTGCGTGGTTTCATGGATGGCTATCGGTGGCAAGGTGATGAAGATGACTATGAAGTCGTGCATGGGGGCCGGGCAAGAAATGAGGAAGGGCAACAAGACAAGTACCACCGCGGTGAGGGCGGGCGAGAAGACGAAGAATCTCCAGGACATGATCACGACGGTGATGCTGTACACAGTCATCATGTAGAAGATGTCATACATGATGATGAGGAAGATCAAGACGAAGGGCATGATCATGAAGATGAAGATGCCGGAGCAGACGACGATGGAGGCTGGGTGCAGGACCCTCATATTCAAGAGCTGCTTCTCAAGCAGACGGATAACGCAAGAGCTGCCGCCCAAGAGAAAGCCAAGCTGGATCAACTGGAGATAGACGCGGTTACTCCATTGTATGAAGGATGCAGGCCCGAGGATACCCGCCTGAAAGTAACGCTCATGGCTCTGGAGATGAAGGTAAAACACAAAATGACCGACGCATGCTTCGACGAGAACATGTCATTCTGGCACGAACGTCTTCCCAAGGGGAACAAGTGCCCGACCAGTTTTGAGGAGGCGAAGAAAATCGTGTGTCCTCTGGATTTACCGCACATGAAATACCATGTGTGCATGAACAATTGTATCATTTATTGGGACGAGCACGCGGAGTCTACCATATGTCCGGTGTCCGGTGTGAAGCGTTGAACTTCGAATACCTAGAATTTGGGAAGGATCCAAGGAACATCGTGCTGGGCGCGAGCACCGATGGAGTCAATCCGTTTGGTAGCCAGAGAAGCACACATAGCACCTGGCCTATGTTTTTGTGGATGTACAACCTTCCCCCCTGGTTGTGCATGAAGAGGAAGTACATTCACATGAGTATGCTAATTGAAGGGCCGAAACAACCAGGGAACGACATCAATCTGTATCTGGGGCTGCTAAAGGAGGAGCTAGACACGCTATGGAAAACGCCAGCCAATACATGGGACGCCACAGAGAAAGAATATTTCCCTATGAGAGCCGCACTGCTCAGGACGGTGCACGACTAACTCGGTTATTGATATCTCACGGGGCAGGTAGTCCACGGATTTTCTGGATGTGTAAGGTGCATGGATGACACAACGTATCGCCAGCTAGATAGAGATCCCGGGTCTTCAAAAACCGTGTTCATGGGACATCGAAGGTGGCTTCGCGACGATGACTCGTGGAGGAAACGCAAGGATCTGTTCGATGGTGAAACCGAACCCCAAAAATGCCCGTGTACGAGGAGCGGCGAGGAAATAGACGAGCTGTTGAAAAATTGGAAAGACTGCCCACTGCCGAGAAAGAAGCAAAAGGCGCCAGAGCCGGGAAAGAAGCGAAAGGCACCAGAGCCGCTACTGAAGGTATGGAAAACGAGGTCTGTTTTCTGGGACTTGCCGTATGGGAAGATCCACCGTGTGCCTCACAGCCTTGATGTCATGCATATCACGAAGAACGTGTGTGAGAGTCTGCTTGGTACCCTGCTCAACATGCCAGAGAGGACCAAAGATGGGCCGAAAGCAAGGGCAGACTTGAAATCAATGGGCATCAGGCAGGATCTTCACGCTAATGATGATGATGATGATGATGATGATGATGATGATGATGAGGCGAAGCAGGACACAGAAAGTCGTCGCAAAGGCAAAAAGGCCAAGAAGACCGGAAATGACTACCCTCCCGCGTGCTTCACTCTAAGTCAGGAGGAGATCGAGCAGTTTTTCACCTGCCTCCTAGGAGTAAAACTTCCTTACGGTTACGCGGGGAAGATAAGCAGATACCTAGACCCAGCGAAGCAGAAGTTCAGCAGGATGAAGTCTCACGACTGTCATGTGCTGATGACGTAGATACTTCCAGTTGCAATCCGTGGGATCATGGATGCGCACATCCGTGAAACTCTATTTGGCCTATGCAACTTTTTCAACATCATCTCTCGGAAGTCGATTGGCGTGAGGCAACTCAGAAGGCTACAGGAAGAGATCATGGTGATACTATGCGAGCTTGAGATGTACTTCCCGCCTGCATTCTTCGACGTTATGGTGCATCTGCTGGTCCATATCGTGGAGGATATCATCCAACTCGAGCCGACGTTCCTGCACAACATGATGCCGTTCGAAAGGATGAATGATGTCATGAAAGGATACGTTCGCAACATGTCACGTCTAGAGGGAAGTATAGCCAGGGGCTTTCTGACCGAAGAGTGCATCTCCTACTGCACGAATTATCTAGGCATCGAGAACCCCGTTGGTCTGCCCGTCAACAGGCACCTCGGCAGGCTCGCTGGATGGGGTCACCGTGAGGGTCGCCGCGAAATGCATGTCGACTTCGAGGGTCGACTCGCCGACTTTGAAAGAGCAAACCTAGTCGCGCTACAACACATAGACGTGGTCGATCCTTGGGTGGTAGAGCACAAAACCTTTATTGAGAAGACGTACAATGACCGAGGCCAATAGAGGACGGACGGAGATATACTCAAAGAGCACAACTCATGTTTCACGCGTTGGTTCAAGCAGAAGCTTCTGTCGTACCCTTTACATGAGGATTCTTCCGCGGAAGAACAACTCATATTCGCCTTGTCACAGGGCGCCGAGCACAACCTGATGACCTATGAGGCGTACGATATCAATGGCTACACATTCTACACCGAGAACAATGACATGAAGAGCGATGGTTATCAGAACTCCGGGGTAACGATGGAATCCTACACCGGTAATGACAAGGACAGATACTACGGAAGGATCGAGGAGATCTGGGAGCTGAGCTACGCTGGAGAGAAGGTCCCGATGTTCCATGTCAGATGGGCCAAGAGCGTCCTAAAAGAAGACCGGTATTTCACCACCATGGTTATACCCGAAGCCAAATCCAAGACCGCGGGCGCAAACGTCACCGCAAAAAATGAGCCATGGGTACTGGCTTCCCAAGTGGACCAATGCTTCTTCATTACCGACCCGTCAAAGCCCAGTCGTGTTGTCGTGAGGAGAGGCAAAAGGAAGATCATCGGAATGGATGGAGTAGCCAATGAGCAAGACTTCGACAAGTACGACGACCCGAAGATCGAACATGACGACGACGATGAAGTAGCAGCACACACCACAAGAAGAAGCAGGACCACCCTACCTAAAGGACGTCTGTTCCACAGAAGAACTCCATTTGCGAAAAAGAAGGGCAAGGAGATTGTGAACAGATAGCTAGCTAAGATCGATTGTATTTAAATCATAGTCTTCATTTCTCGATTGTATTTCATGGGCACTTTTGATATCATGAATACTTTTAAATTTCATGGGCACTTTTTGAATGCATGAGGACACTTGATCTCGATCCCCCTCCGTCTCGATCTCGATTCCCCCTCCATCTCGATCCCACCCGCACCCTCCCCCGGTCCACCGTCACAAATGAATGCAACTAAAAATCCAAAAAAACAAATTTGATTATATTTTCAAATAAAAAATTTGATGATATTTTCAAATAACAAATTTGATGATATTTTTTAAAAAATTATTACTGTTTTTATAAAAAATTATTACTGTTTCATATTCATATGCATTTTCTAAAAAATTATTAGATGCAACAAAAAATAATAAAAAATTTACTTATGGCGCACCGCTGGCTGATGCGCCATTGCATTGCAAAAAAAAGATTACTTATGGCGCACCGCTCGGGGGTGCGCCATTGCTATCAAAAAAACATTCTAATGGCGCACCGCCAGGGGGTGCGCCATTAGTAATGTCCCCCCTAGCCAGATCCACTTCCCCCCTCGCCAGATCCACTTCCCCCCTCGCCACACCCTCACGTGCACCCCCTCCTTCCATCGCCCGCTCCATCGTCGCCGCCCTGCCTCCTCGGGCTCCACCGCCGTC